>NW_021703774.1:3925713-4078449 GCF_005190385.1 Monodon monoceros | reverse complement strand
GGGGGGGCGTGTGGGGTAAACGGGGAGTGTAAGGGGAGGTTGTGAGAGAAACAGGCGTAAAATGAGGAGGGCGCAGCGGCAGGTTCCTAGGACCCCGTGGTGCTCGTCTCCTTTCAAGGTTCAGCCGCGCTTTGGACCCACCGGTTGGTGTGACTAATGGAGGGGAGGAGGGGCACTCACAAGCCCCCTCCTCATTTTACGCGTTTCTCTCACGAGCCCCCTCCTCGTTCTTTGAAATTATCTGAAAATGAAAACCAAGAAATGTCGGAATCCCAATCCTTAAGCGTTTTTACAATTACTTGGGACTCTTTCCACAGTTAAAAATTTTTTTTTTTCACTTAAAAAAGTAAAGACCGTCCCTGGAGTGCAGACTCATTTCCTAGTTTGCACTGCTGTGCTGCTCGGGGTCGTTGACTCGGGTCACACCTGCAGCGCCCTCCACGCCCTTTCCCACTCACACATTGTCCTGGCTGGACAATTTCAAGAGCACTTTTCCAGCCCCTAAAGCAGCACTTACTCCAAGAATGAGGAAAGCACGCCTGGTATGATGGCCGCGTACTGGTGGGGAGGGGAGGTTTGAGGCCTCGGGTGTTAACCTACCCGAATAGTAAAACTCAGTTTTGTAGTTTCCACATGACCAGAACGCGGGTATAGTTTGTGCGCAGGAGTATCTGATCTCATACTCCCCTCCCTTCATCTTTCTGGTGGTTGCAGTTGGCAGTGTGAGGCTCTGGTTTATTGCAAACATTTAAGTATTTTCTTCCCGACTCGTGCATTTACTGAAATGTAGATTTCTTTTTTTTTTTTTTAACTTAAATATGTAGTCAGAGAAATCATTAGAGAGTTTTATGGTGTTTCTAGAACCAAAAACTGTTTTCATTGGAACTGTCTAATGTTTTAAAATGTATCTTTCCAGTATTACTAGTGTAGCCACTGTTCAGGGCATCTGGAGAGGAGAGAATAACGATTACTTAATGAAGTTTTGGAAAAGAAGTTGCTTAGTTAGGTAATAGGTCCCCAAAATTCCTTTCAGGTTTATGTTTGATTTTTTTTTAAAACAGGCTTTGGTGTTTAAAAAATGTGCAGGGCAGCTGCATAAAGCAATACACTGTCCACATTCCTGGTTTCATTCAAATTAATATATTTGTCCCTTCAAATATTTGCTCAAGAGTTATGTGGGTAGGTGTTTTAGTACATCATTCATAAAACATGGCAGCAAACTTAGCATAATACTAAGGGTGTTTTGGAAATGACATGTGTGATTAATGTTTGCTCTGAATTGCCTTACCAGCAATTATTTTATCAGCATTTCTATAAATGTATAACAAGATGTTTTAAGAAGCATTTCTTCATACTTTCGAATGTATCAATTCATTTCTTCCTCCCTTCAATTTTATAGGGAATTTATATAATTGTAATCAAATATATTTATTTGCAGGGTATAACGGCATTTGAGAAATTTTGAACTTATACATAGAACTAATGTAGAACCATTCATTCTTAGAGCTATAAAACCTCTAAACTGCTGATTCCTCTTTTGGTGATTAATAGTTTGATTATCCCTGTGTATTATATATCTTTACAGAATAAGGAAAACCGAGAATATATTTCATGGTTTTTAGTGAGCAGTGGAAATGAGAAGGACAGATAGATGGTCTTGAAGCATTCCTTAATTTTTTTGAGCAGGATAACTTCTTTTTTTTAACTTTTGTTAAAATAACAGCTGTCATACTATGTATATAACGAGCCGATACAATGAGCTGTTTGCTAATAGCTATCCAAAGTGTTAATCGGAATAGTGTGTAACTGAATGGAAGTTATTTAATTGGTCTATCAAATTTTAGAAATTTATATGTTTTCTGTTACTTAATGGAAATAGACCTTTCTGTAAATCTTGCCATTGGTCTTCTATTGATAATCAGTGTAAGTCATTAAAGGCAGTTTTTTCATACCAGGTTGCTTTTGTAGAGAACAGGGGTTCGCAGACTTTGTCTCTAAAGGATGAAAGAGTAAATATTTCTGGCCTTGTGAGCCGTATGGTCTCTGTGACAGCTACTGCCACTGTAGCTGTGGACATACCTGAACAGGTGGGTGTGGCTGTGTTCCAGTAAAACTTTGTTTATACAGTCAGGCTGGAGGCCCAGTTCTGCCCTAGAAGGTAATACCAAGGGTCTAAACCTGATTCTAGGATGGATGTTTGGGCTGACAGGGATTTTCCACAGCACTGTGTTCGCCTTTTCTGGTCCTTTGATCCCTTGTGACGTTCTCTTGATCTTCCCCAGTCCTCTCAGAATAACGTCCAGTTATTCATTGCCAGATTTTGTGTTTAGTCTCAGGGGCCTCATAAATATATCAGCCTCTTTCAGATTTATTCACCTGTTCAGGGATTTCTGTCATTCTTTGCCTCGGTGCGGGGGGGTGGGATCCCACACCCATCCTGTGATGTTCAATGGATTTGCCCTCTCTCCGCTTCCTTCTTGTTGCTAAGCCAAGATGGACTCTGATGTCAGACATTTTTCTTTGCTTGATTGACTGATAGCCCTAGAAGGAATGTGCTTTAATGTGTTTCTTTAACTAGTAGTTTTTGTTCTAAGTCGACTGGAGTGACTGCTTTTTCTGCTGTTAGAGAGAATTTCTGGCATGAGCAAGAGGGTGCACAGATTTTTTTTTCTTGTTAGAAAAATTGACTCAACCTTTTTTTCTTTTTTTTGGCATTCTAATTTAATCATTTTATTAAGCTTTTTATTTATTTATTTATTGATCAGTCTTTTATAAAAGACTTTTTTTCCAGTAAAAAAAAAAAAATTCTAAAAAGGGCCTGCATTTGTAAGGAGAGGCTATAGTCACGGGCGTTTGTGGCCTGGGAGTACTTGCGGGGTACCTGACTCTTTGCTTTCAGTAGAGTTAGCTGTGGCTGACCTGGCTGCAGCTGCTGAGAAGCGGTTGAATGGAATGGAAAAGGCAACAGTTCTGAGCTTACACAGAAGGATTTCCCAGTCCTAGCCAGGAGTGGGTTCTGGGTGGGCCGAAATATGGACCCCTCGGGGCGGGGCCTGGGGCTTCAGAGCTTCCGGGCTAGTTGCCAGCCGCTGCTACCAGCCTCTTCTCTTTGTGTGACCTTGCTGCACAAATATCATTTTCTGTGTTTACCATGATGTGAAAAAGACTAAGGCCCAGGCTTCTCTCCGACTCTCTGACCTTGCTTGAGTTACTTGATTTGTTCAGACCGCAGTTTTCTCAGCTCAGGTCACATTGCTTTGAGGAGTAAATGACAACATCTTTGTAGAAGGAGGGTAGTAGGCTCAGTGAGTGTTAGTTTCATTTCACCTCTTTCTCTATTCTTAGGACGTTTTGTGGTGGGAAAAACACGTCTTCTCAGTTTCTTCTGATGGTAGGCCCTGCTGCCCAGCTTTATCTGAAGAGGCTCCTACCCAGCTCTGCTGCCATTTCTACTTTCTCTGCCTTAATTATTCTTCCGTTTTGCCCTGTGATTTCCATATTTATAATTTAATTGTTCCCAGCACAAGTTAATGTTTTTACTAAACTTTGTGGGGAGAGGGCAGTAATCCTTAGTTCCTCAGGTAGAAAAAGCCACAAGAGCCTTGGGGGTTATAGTTTGGACAACAAAAAAAGTGAGAGTTGCAGAAAGATACTTAAATACTGATTCAAAAATGGAAAAAATTAAAATATTCTTTCTAGTGTGCTTCCAATTCTGTTTTTTTTATTGTTAAGATATTTTTCTCATATTCTCCTACTTAACTGGCAAATTACTCTAATTTTTTTGTGGTCGTAACCATAGCAAAGCCACATATCCTCTATGTATTATGATTGGAAAAATGGAACAGTTAGACATGTTTATGAAAAATTGTTATACCTCTAAAATGTAAGGAGTTGCCAGTCTTCCATTGCCTTTTATATCTGTTGAACCCTATAGTAAAATAATGGGATATGTTTGCATACTGTCATAAAGATACCCAGAACTGGACAATAGGTAATTTATTTCAGGCAAATAGCTTGTCCTTATTTCAAATAGTTTACTTCTAAGCATGGTTTGTTATTTAACAAGTACAGGTAAATTGAAAGACATTATACAAGAAGAATGTTTATTGATGGATTGATTTTATAGGAATAAATTGATGTTTATTCTCAATTTTTTATGGTAACCTACAAATTCACTTCTTGTGTGTGTGTGTGTGTGTGTGTGTGTTTAACAGTCTTTGGTATTTAGACACATTTAGAATAGCATAGTAGCAGGTGAGGTATTCAGTGAAAAATGGCATTTTTTAAACATTTTTAATATACACCTAAAATAAAGTTTTAATGAAGTTTCTACATTTGATAAATATTTTGGTTGTTGAATGGCATATTGTTTTCAACTTCACTTTGTCATTTTGTGACCTAGAGTGTTCAAAGTATCAGCTGTTGATGAAGAATTGTATTTTATTGGGCGCTTCTCCCACTGCTCTTCTAATCATTCTCATCGTTCTCTCCCTCTCTCTTTTAAGTAGGAAGGAATTTATTACACCATGTTTAATAGTATTTGGTGGCTGGGAGGGAGTCTGAGCTTCTAGCAAGGTTTCCCAATACTGGGCCACCAAGGGAGTTGCTGCCTCTTTCGTGATCAGAAAGCCACCAGCCTGGGACTACACAGCCACTGCTCACGATGGGGCTGCTATTCTGGGGGCCCTTGACTGCTGCGGTGCAGGTGATGGATGCTCTGGGTTCGGTACTTAACACCTCCTGTATTAGTTTCCCAGGGCTGCCCCAACAAATTACCACAAACTGGGTGGCTTAAAACAACAGGTGTTTACGCTCACAGTTCTGAAGGTCAGAAGTCAGAAATCAAATTGCCCACAGGGCTGTGCTCTCCGTGCAGGCTCCTGGGAGAACATGCCCCATGCCCTTCTCTCAGCCTCTGTGTTGGCGGCCGTCCTGGACGCTTCTTGGCTGATAGGTGCGCCGCTCCAGTCTCTGCCTGTGTCATGTGGCCTTCTTCATGTGTCTCCTCCTCTTCTTAAAAGCGCACCAGTCTTACTGGATTAGGGTCACCTGATGACCTCATCTTTACTTCTATTCACTTACACTTAAAGTTTAACAAGCAAAATCTGTACTTTTTTTTTTTCCCTCCCAGATTCTTCACCACACAAAAGATTTTTAAGATTTCTGGTCTTTCTGTTCTGAACAGAATATTTTAAGGTTGTACAGAGATTGTACCTGAGAGATAAAGGTACCCAGGTTATCCTGTACATATGTCATCTGCAGTTTGTATTTTATACTACCATAGAAGAGCTGTTCCAAAATCAAATTTTCCATTCACCATTATTTTGTAGTTTCCCTTAGGAGACCTTAAGTCCATAATTCACTAAATCAAATACTTTCAGAACTGGAAGGAAACTTATAAATTGTCTAAACTGGCCTTTTCATTTAATGTGAGAATAAACTGAAACTCAAGGATGTGAATTTGCTAATCCACATTCCACTAGATTCCTTAATAGTCCATATTGCCTTGTGTGTTACCTTTGTCATGCTCTTGGTAGTAGGCACGGTGTTTTGTTTTCACTTGCTTGAATTAGCAGTCTTGTTGCATTCACAGTACGTGCTCAAAAAAAGACTTGAGGATAGAGTGACATTGCACCTCTGATTGCCCATATCAGGGCCTTGATTCAAGTCAGCAAATATTCGAGAGCCCAGCTGTGTAGTGGGGAAGTATTTCTGTTGCCTCTAGAACGAGGAACGTTAGGGTATGTTGCTATATCCTTACTATGAAATAGGATCAAAGAAGAAGAAATTCTCGTTACGGAGGCCAGTTCTAGGAAGCAGTCCTTAGTTAGAGGTGGTAGATAGATAGTAAAGGCCAGAAAGCTCCTGGGTGATCACAGGGTTGTTTGGTCAGTATTTCATAAATAACACATTTCATTATATTAGATACCTTGATTCATGAGGGCCAGGCTTCATTGTTTGTTTGTCATTTTGCTGTATTGACAATAACTTACGTGTCCTTGTTGCTTCTTGCACAGTATGTATGACTGAAACGTTTGTTAACCCCACTGACCAGTTTCTCCCTTTAATTTCTTCTTTTGCCATGATTCAGAGATCATGATGGGCTGTTTCCTTTTTCTCTGTAGCCATGCCTCTCTCTTAAGTTGGTTCTCATTTGTTTATTATATGTGTTCCCTGTTTCAGTGAAAATCCTATCTTACAAAGCAGTTATTAGAGATTAATCAAATCAATCCTAAAGGATTTGTCTTATGATTCCTTGAAATAGTTATATCTATCTGTACATTGAAAATAATTTTTAGAAAACTTGTATAGCTGTTCAAGAATACATAGTAACCTTCTTGCCATCACCGTGGTAGGCTGTATTTTCAAAGCATTTGTCCTATTACTGTGTTTCTCAAACTATGGTCCTCACAATGCCTGTGTCAGAAACACTGGTTTTTAAGTACAAGCACTGGCGTTTAAAAGCAAGCACCCCAGATGGTTGTTATACACAGATTGGAAAGCTGCTGTTCTCTGATGTAGTGCAAGCGATTTTCATGGAGGTGTTCCTCAGGCAACAGGAAGAAATGCCACATGGCCTTTTTAAAAAAGATTTTTTCATTTAAAAAATTATTTATGACGGAAGTCCATCCCTGCTGCTACCATCATTTCTCACTGAGGCTGTGTGGCCCTTGGAGTAGTTCACACTTAGTAATCAGACCCTTCTAGCATATGTAGCCAGTGTCTCAGCTCAACTGGTGGCCAGGTATTACTGAAATCAGTGTTATAAATCAATTAAAATAAATTAGATAAATACATATAACTAAATAAGAATTGAGTAATAATAGAAAATTCCACTTCAAACTAGTGAGAGAAAATAGTACATCTAAGTGTTAATTTTAGTTCTGTCCCAACCAAACAGTCCCTCTTGAGTGTACTGCTTGTGCTGTGTGCTGTTCTCACCATTTTTGGCATTTTTAGGGTATTTTTCTCAGCTGGGTGTGAAGGCTTACCACTTCCCTTATGTCGAGATGGTTTGCATTTTGCTTAAGGGCAAAGCCCTTAGCCTGGCAGCAGAGATTTTGCCTCCAGGCCCCAAGGCCCAAGCTCTACCTGCAGTTCCCTCTCTTGCTCCTGGGTTTGACTTTGCCAGGCTCTCCTGTCCTGCTTATCTGGCCGAGCTGGAAAGTGTTTGGGAACAGCGTGATGACGGCGTGATGACTAACCTGTTCCTTTTTCCATCGATAACAAGGAGCTGGTTCTCGAGTCCTTTCTAGCTGTCCTCCTTGTCCCAGATACAGGCCTTAACATGTAAGTTATGTTCTTTACTTAAGCAAGCCTACATGGCCATTTTAAAACTACTTTCTATCAGTGATTTTTTGTTTACCTTTTTCTTTAATTAATTTGGAGTGTATCAATAAATTCAGGCGCTTTTTGTTTATCACCATTTCTACACCCACCTTAAAGAAATATACATTTATACACATATACATATGTAGATCATAAATAATGTAAGAAGAGACAGCTTGACAAAGAAGGTTTTGAAGTCCTGGATTGAGTCCAGGTTCGTTTTTGTATATTTTCAGAGGCCAAGCACAGGGTCTTAGGGTGAGTTAAATTAATATCCACAGAACTCAGTTTAAGAGTTGAGTGTCTGGCTTAGGAGAGAGATCATGGGGTGTGATTAATGGTTCAGTTAATATAAAGGAGCCTGGGCTGCAACGATGTGCTCAGGTTGCCAGGACACCCTGTCTCCTGGGCTGTGGTCCCTGCAGGGCACGCTACAGTTCCTAGGCCTTTTTTGTTCACGAGATGGGTTGTCAGCCTCTGAATGCCAGTGTTTCCAGAGTAAGACCCAAATGAACATCCATTTTTCTTCATTGTGAAGTTTGTTGGGTATGCATATGCATCTTGAGACCTCTGGGAAGATGATCCAGTTGGCTGCACAGCATTTGATGTTAAGCTTAGTTTCAAATCAAGGCCAGCTTTCTCTGAATTTGGAAGGCATACTTGCCTGCAAGCAGAGAGGCAGGCCGTTTGCTCTCTGGAGAGCTGCGGCAGCTGTAAGGGTGAGTCTGTGTCTCTTCCCTTTATGATCCTCCTTTTCCCATTTGTTCCTTTATTGTTCTCCCCACTTTCCTACTGGGTCCCACCAATTCACAGGTTGAAGAAAGAAATTTGGGGGTATTGTTAAGTAGCTCCCAGTGAGTAGACAAATAATCTAAGCGAAGATCTATCTTTATGCTTTTAAAACTCAGTTTTGATTAATTGCAGAAGATGGGAGACAGGCGTGAGCAGTATTATCTGTATGATCACTCCTGGCTCACCCGTCTTTAACAGCTCTCTATCGGGACCTCTGTCTTCAGCCTTAACCCTGACCTGCCTTTCCAGATTCACTTCTTTATTCTCCCCCAGATGTTGGTCCCATCTGACAACTTACCATTTTTTGATAAATTTTGTACCCTTTCTGGCCTCTGCTTTATCTTTATGCTTTTCTAGCTGCTTTTAATTTCCATTTTTTTTATACTTCAGCTGTTCAATCTCAGTGATTAAAAATCATCTTTATCCTTTGAGACTCTGCTCCAATGTTATACAAAAAGTACAAAAAAATCTTCCTTCTGCTTCTTTAGGCCTTTAGTGCTTATCGACTCTCCCTGTAGTTGTACTTGTCTTAGCTTCCTCCCTGGAATATATGCTTCTGGAAGGTGTGAATCATGTCCTGTACATATTTGTGTTTCCTGCAGGTTCTGGGACCATTCTTGTCAGAACTGGCCATTCAGGGAATGGCAGATGACTGCATCCCAGAGCCTGTATGGGGCAGAAGGTCTGGGCAGATACGAGTAGTGAGAGAACATCCAGGACAGTTGAGCAATTGATTTCAGGGAAGTATAGGGTGAATGGCAGACACAGGGGCCCACAGGGTGTGGTATGAGGGAGGTTTACTCAGTGAAATGGGTAAAGGTCTCACCTGGGCTTGGTGTCTGAACTCTGAATTTTTGAAAGATCTCAGAGTGGGGTGAGATGGGAACCAGGACTGGGAAAAAACAGGAGTATATGCCAGACACGAAGTTGGTGGGGATGGAGAGGGGTGTGGGGTCAGGACAGAGACCATTTGGGTGATTATGTATAAATTAGAGGCTTGGGCAACAAGGAACAAAGTAAGAGCTGAGCTCCTCTAATTAGGACATACATTGAAACAGGACCAGGAGTCAGATGACATTGATTTGAACCTGACTTATTACTAAGGTGTTCACCAAGTATCCTTCTGTTTCCCTTCCTTAGAGGCTAGCCCATTCCTAGTTCAAGGTAAGTGGTTTGGCTTTTCTGTAAAGGGGAAGGAACCTCTCTCTGCCCATAGAAGGTGCTTACTGTATATATTTGCCAAATGAATTCCATTATGATGTTCTGATAATCCCCTCATGGAGAAAATGTTGAACTAAGTTATTCCCTTCTTAGGAATAATTACTAATTTTGAATTGATGGAAAATTATCATTTGATTTGTGTTCATCAAATGCTGACATAGTAAAAAGTTGTTCCACTTCAAAACAGATACGTTTTATTTAGTATCTTTTCATATTTTTAATTGCTAGAAGTTTAAAAGAACAATCAAAATGTCAATAATTATTTTAAAAAACATTTAAAGGCCAAGCCAAATGGACCAGAAATACATTGTATATTCATGAACTCAAGAAGAGATACATAGGCAGTTAACCTGGGAAGGTACCACCTTATCAAAGGTCTTGAACACTGTGCTCAGAAGATCGACCCTTTCCTCTCCTGTGATGTTGATTATAAAGAGTTACTTGTACCTTTATGGTTTCAAGTTTTGTTTTTAATAGGGGTAAAAGCTATAGTGCTTTGATACTTCTTTATTTGGTTCTTAGTTAATGGCAGGTCAGGAACTAGCATCAAAATAGAATCAAGGTTATTATAAAGGGGACCTCAGATATATTTGTTAAAAAAATGTATTGAGTTTGGTTTATGAGATGTATGAAGAAATTTAGTTTATATTTGAAAATCCAGACTTAAGCGATCCTATACTATACTTTAAAATTACCAAGGAAAAGTAAGATTACCAAGAAGAAGTGCTATTTCTTTCTTTCTTTTTTTTTAAAAAATAGATTCCCCCTTTAGCGTCCTCTTTTTCCCCCTTTTAAAATTTAGGATTAAGTTAAATTTATTTGTTTGTCTATCTACTCGTTGATTCATTTTTTAAGGAAAGACCCCCAACACCTTCTACCTGTTTCTAGGTAGGTTTTTCCCTTGTTTAAAACCCTTCAACTATTGTCTTGAATAATTTCCAATCCCTTAGTCTCCTAACTGCGGTTTGGGCGTTGGTGCTTGCTCTGCTGCGTCCTTAGCTCCTGTCTTCCTGCCCTGCTTGTGGTGGCCCCGCTCTCCCTGCGTCAGTCGGGACGTCCCCGTCCTCTGCCCGGCCAGCTCTCACAGTTCCTTCAGACGCACCTCGGTGTTTTCTCTGCAGGGCTGGCCTGGCTGCCAGGCTGCCTGGGCATCCTTCCCGTCAGCTCTTGTCCTGGCAGTCCCTGCCACGGCGTCTGGTGGAATACTTGTTTCCTGATATTGTAAAGTCTGTTTCTTTGTCTCCCCTGCGAATAACCTGATGGGTTGGAATTGCCTCAGTGCTTTCTGTATTCCCAGCCACTGGTAGACACGTTAGCTGTGGTCAAAAAGTGGCTGAATGAGTTTTGGAGAAGATAAGAAAGCAAGCGGATGGGTGTCTGGGATGGGCCACAGTCACGGCAGAGGGTCTGGGTAGGTGATATTGTCCTTTATCTCCAGTTCCAGCACGTTTTTCTCCCTACCCCTGTCCCCCACCTTTGAGTAGCTGTGGCTGTTTATTGAAATGGGATGAAATAAAGACATGAGAGCCTTCACTTTCTTGCAGATTCTTAGGATGTTTTATTTGTGTCCTGGTGTTTGCTGCCTCATTGAAGGCAGGGGTTTAGATGTCTTTGACTACGCGTGAAGAGTTGATTCATCTCTCTGTTACGTTTTCTAATTCTTTTGCAGTTGTGACTGTCTCTGTCCTCCTTCATAAGCAGAAGGAGTATGATCATGGGGGTCAGGAGGGCAAACCTTGTCTCGTATGGTTTTGGAGGCCTTCTCAGAGCTCTGTGCAAAATACACTTACCTCTGGTCTGCCCTTGTCACTGCAGTGCCAAGATGGCCTCCCACGCGGAGCACCTTCCAGTCAGTGACTGTCAGAAGGGCGCAGATCCCTCCACTTGGCTTGGGAAGGGAAAGTTGAAATACTCTAAGATACAAGGAAATACAGGTTTTGCCTCAGTTTTAGATAAAGTTACCATAGTGCCTAGTGCTGAAGAGCAAAGGAGAAGAAATATTAACCAGATCAGTGTAGAGTTCAGAGCCCTGCTGTTTACGCCGAGAGTACAGAACAGCTTCCTCCGTTCTCATTCAATGTGCATTCGCCAGAACTACCCAAGTTAAGAACAAACGTGGCTTCTTGGTGGGGCGGGGGTGGGGAAGGCCTCACTCACGTGGACCTTGGATGCCTGTGGGAGGCCCGCATGACCTGTCTAGTAGGTAGCTGGTGGTTGCATGTGGCTTGAACACCGCAGAGCAGTCCGGCTGGGGAGCAGCTCTGGGGTCATCAGCGTGGAAGGTGGAAGCAGGTGAGCATGTCTGGGGAAGGTGTGTCAGGGCCTGTCCAGCCTTCCTCACGTAAAAGGGCAGGTTCACTAAAAGGTAAGTAAATACTCAGTGAATCCTGGGAGAAATTAAAAGTTAACTTCTGTGTTGCTGCCTGACTTTAGCTGTAAGTATGACATGTAAGGTATTTCTTGTGAAGACCCAAATAAGGCTGTTTCCATCCTTAATAAATCTGTGCTTTTAAAGCCTCTTACTGTTTGCCATTTTTCTAAGATTTTATCAGTTCTTTAGTCAGAGGAATGGACTTCTGCAGAGTCAGAAGTTTTCTGAAAACAAAACTGAAGTAGATGTCAATTCTATAATTCCATTTCGAGTGTAAGTCTGTAATCACTATTAATTAGATTTTCAGGTTTTTTCTATGAGTCCTTTATGTTTAAAGTCTCACGTACAGTCCTAGGTAGCTTCCTCAGCATACCGTGTTTATTATTGCCACTACTAATTTAAAACAGTCATCCTTGTTCTTTGGGTAGTATCTTCATAAAATCGTAGTTTCACATGATGAGTGTGCCAGAGAAAGTACATTTGTTTCTAGTGAACGTAAAAGTTTGGCATGATTTGTAGTGTGTGTTCAGAAGAGCAGGAGAGGACTGCATGGCGGTGCAGCAGCAGTGACATGATGGGCGGTGTTGGCTGAGAAAGTCTGCCCCGCAGCCGCCTTGGTCAGCTTCACAGAATCCGTTTAAAGACTTGTGTGGCTCTGTGGTATGAAGAAGAATGTAACAGCGATTGAATTTAGTTCCTCAGAATGTAAGTTTTAAAACATAAAGTATAGCCATGATTTACTTAAGTTTGTTGAGAAATCTTTTTATTAAAAGCTAGGAGAGTTTTGTGTGACTGTGAGTCAGTGGCTTTTCCTGCTTGCTTTTTCTCCTTTCTTAATTTTCTGTTAATTATCATTGCATTGGACGTCTGTGCACAGTAAAACGGAGGTCAAGCAGCCAAGAGGTCTAATTCTTCTTCTTCTTTCTGTTTTTGAGGGGCGAGGGTGGGCAGGAGGGGGCAAGGCAGGAGTTTTCATAGAAGTAGAGTAACACATTCAGTTTGTTTTGCTAGACACTGATTGTGTCCTACTAACCTAATTGTCCCTTAGATAGACTCTGTTGTTATGACTGACTCAGGTCGTGAGAATGTCGTGGGGCCCTGGGTGTGGGTCAGTGGAGAAGTTCCCTGGCAGGGAGTCCTGCCTTTACCACTGGGCTGTAGGGCTCCTTTCCTTGCCTGGGGTTTAGGAGCATCGAAGGAAGGAAGTGATAGGACATCTTTTAAAACCACTTCATAGTTTACTGTAAACTAGCCTGGAAAGAAATGAGGGTTTTGGAAGTTCAGGAATAATCAGAATATAGAGCAGTGACTGGTAGAGCACATGTGCTAAACAAATGAAGAAACAGCAGTTTATAAGCTTTTTTTAAATAAAGATAAAATATAAAATCTGTGTTAATTCAGAAAAGTCTATTAAATTTTTCCTTTATTTAAATAAGTGTTTTTTAGTGATGATTTTTCAGTTAGTGAGTGCTTGTTACAGACAAAAGGCTGTTAAAACAAATGACCTTACAATACATAATTCATACTCATTAAAGTGTTCCCAAGTACTGGCTTGTATTCCATGGGGTCTTATCAGCTTTGTTATGATAGAATTCACTACTATGAATTATTTAGTACAAGGAATGCTTTTTATAATCAGATTTCGAAGATGGGTCCAAGCTGTTTATCTTAGCTCTTTACGTATGTCAGTCTTTTGCCGTGGATGGTTATAGTTCGGCTACCATGCTTTTTTCTGGTGTTACAGCTGAATGGTTGGCCTAGTGATCACGTGCTTTTGCCAGGCCTTCGTTGTTGCTGTGTGGGTAACTGAATGACATGGCAGAATGATAAGGGACATTTATTGTGTTTGTAACAGCATCCTGTGCCCACAGTTAACCAAAACAAATGGAAAGTGTCAAAAGCTTTTTTGGACAAATTTCTTTGAAAGCGGTGAGCAAGGATCACTTGTTTTTTTTATCCTCATAGGGAAATTCTTCTGTAACGATAAACAGAAGAAATAATACCATCTTTTATTTGTATTGAACTTTAACCCTTTTGAGAAGTAGTAATACTTCATTCTTCCAGGCACTTGTTTCTGGTAGAAAACTCCCTGTATTTGCCACTCAGGGAGAAGGATTTGGGGCCTTGCTGTGTCACCGCAGACTGTGTGCTCACCGTGAGCTTTCCTTCAGAGCAGAGCAATAACTTGTCCTTAATCGTTCAGAAGTGTCAGTAGATGCTCATGTGAATTTGAACTAGTTAGGTCCTGATTGTTAGACCTGTGTTCTTTATAAATTCTTGTTTTCTAAATTTGATTATTTAACAAGTGTTTATTGGACTTTCATATGTACTGGAGGTAAAAAAAAAAAAAAAAAGGAAGAGATAGATTCTGCCCTTAAATAGTAATTGCTTGTGTTGTTATTGGACCTAGTGAGGTATTTGACCTCAAATGCACAGATAATGGAGTCACTAAAATGCCCTGGGACAAATTACTTAAAGGGGTATTTTATAAAGGTTCACCTGAGTATGAAGCAAGGCTGGCCAGGCAGGCAGGTTAGCTGGGAAGGGTGTTTCAGCTAGGATGGCACACTGTGTCAGAGGCACACAGGCGTGAAAGAGCCTGGCATTTGGAAGAAGTGTCAATGGTTCATTAAGGCCAGAGTATAGGATTTATATGCAAGCCAGCAAGGCTAAGAAAAGTTTCATTCCTTAAAGGGTTTTAGGCAGGAGTGTGACATATGGAGGTTTTCGTTTGAGATTGATCATTATGGTGGGTGTGGAGAGTAGGAATTACATTACCAAAGTCAGGAAGAACAATTAATTGGTTATAATAGCTGCAAGGATCATGAGAGTCCGGGAGAAGCAGAGAGAGGTTTGGGAGGTAGAATTAATGGGAGTTGGGGACTTGTGCGGGTGAGGGAGTCAAAGGGTCTGTGATGGCCTAGGAACTATATGACTGAGTGGCAGCGCCATTCACTGAGGAGGGAATACGTAGTAGAATGGATTTGAAGTGGTCAAGGTTTTAGACGTTTCTGGTTTGGCTAATCAGGCAGAGAGATCCAGCCAGTAGGGTTGGAAATGAGATTCTGGAGCTATTGGTTCATAAATCATCAGTATGTAAGAGGCAGGCTATGTGCCAGATGAAAATGCATAATTATTGATTTAAATAATCAAGGGACTTGCTGTTAAAGGAAACCTGAGCAAGCAAATAAGCAGAATTGCTCATTGATCATCGAGCAAAAGATGTATTTTGTGTGGAAAGGAAAGAAGCAGATAAAATAATTTTCTAATCACGCCCTTTATGGTGGTGATTCAGATTGCTAGCTTGATTTATTCCAAGCAGGTAGTACATTAAGTAGAAGTAAATACATTAACCAGTAATTGATAAGAGTAAGTCACTGGAACTTGGATCTTCATCCAAGAAATTGGAAGGGAATTAACGTGTTCTCTTTAGTATCACAAAATACTGGAAGTAACGGACCAGTTACTGCAGAGAACAAAGCATGGTGTTGTGGCTAAAACAGTGTATACATAGCCAAATTATTGTTCACGTGTGATTAAAAGGGAGTGACAGTTTCAGATTTTCAAGGGGTAGAGAAAATGTGTTGCATGTGTGACCTTTAGAAAAAAAAGATGTACTATAGGAGAAAAGTCAAAACTAAGAGTTTGGGAAGGGGCCATCTTTGTACGAAAGCATTGGGAATGAGCACTGGAGCAGATTAGATGTAAAAGCAGGGCTAAACAGGTGTTATTCAAGGTTGGAAATAGTACAAAATGCCAGGGATAACTTAGATAGGCTATGGCTATAAAACATATAATCTCTGGAGATGGAGCCTTAGGGGAAAAGGAATGGCACGATCAGTCCTTGGCTAACCTGGATCGGATTGTGTATCATAAGATGGATTTTACTTTTCCCTTGGTAATCAGCCAAAAACTGGTTAATGGAGGACTTAAAAAAACTTGGAAGTCACCATTAGTAGAATTTAAAATAGGAGGGGATATATGTTTTCTAAGTAGCTGGACAGGATTAAAGCAAGCAAACATGGTTCATACAGCAAGAGATGAAAAAACAAACCAAACAGGAAGGAAACAAAAAACAAGACTCTAAAAGACAAATACCAGTGAAACAATTTACATTAAATGTGTTTAATGTGTTAAATGTATTAAATTTCTGTTTTAAAAGACGGACTCAACCTAAAAAATAATCCTCAACTGTGTCCTGCTTTCAAAAGATACTTAGAACAAAGAAACATAGAAAGGTTAAAAATAAAAAGGTAGGCCAAGATTTATAAGGAATACACAACAGAAAACACAGAAGGTTAAGAATAAGAATTCCAAAGTAGAATTGAATGAAAAAAAGAAAAGCACTGAAGACAATAAAGGACAGTTTTAAAAAAATTCACTCGCTGTAATCATTAGCAGACCAGTAACTATGAAGAATTGAAGTTATATGAGCTGCCTTCACAACAGACTTCTAAGCCCAGTTTTTATATTTTCACTTCATAAAATTAAATGAATGGGAATCTTCTGATTCATGCACTTGAGTTAGTATATTCTTAATACCAAAAATTGGACCAAACATTTAAATAAAATATCAACCAAGCTATGTTTAACAGATTACCAGAGTTCTCCAAGAGATTAATGGAAGTTCTGTGGAAGAATTTTGTGGCTAGACAGTTTTGGAAAAATCTGTATAGGGTACCATTTTTGAGAGTCACAGTGCACTTTTTAGCATATTAGGGTCCCCGAGAAGTCTAGCCCAGTATTTGTTTAGCCCAGTATTTTGCAGATACCTTTGATGATGGATCTCTCTCTGTCTCTCTGTTTTGGTTGTGGAATACCAATAACAACTTAAGGTAATCCGGTGTTTTAAAGAACAGAGTTTGGAAAACACTTCTGAATATTGGTGTATACTCTGTAATAAAATTAAGACTAACAGAACAGTTGAAGAGTCAGTCATTCATTAGTCAAGGAGGGTTTATCTGAGCATATAAAGATGGTTTAATAGAAAAGGTCTAGTTATATGATTCATTACCTTGTTTGGTTCAGTAAGAAAACTTGTATGATAAGCTTACTAGAGCAGAAAAGCATTTGATATCATTTGATACCTAACCCCTCCTTTTTTTACATTAAAAAAACTTAGAAAATTGGGAATATCGTTTGATATGGAATATGGTCAGTATCATAATTTGTTGCAGTTTCATAGTTCGTCATTATTCTTATCTGCTATATTTTAAGCTCTTTGAGAGAAGGAAATAAGTTAATTTTTGCATTTTTTGGTCACCCAATCTAATATAGGACCTTGTGTTTTATGCATTCTATTGCGATTTGTTAAATGAAAACATTATTTGGAAGTGTATCCTTATGTAGTTTTTAGATCAAAATGGATTATAGTAAAAAATGATCTTTTTCTTTATGTCAAATATTTTTTAAGTGTGAAATACATGATTTTTCAAAATGGAAATAGATACTCTTCAGGATGGGCCTCTTTATGTTTGCTTTATTCATTTGCTTAGCAAGCCTTGAATACTTAAGGTGAATTTAAATTTTGTCTAACAGTTAAGTGACAGGGAATTTTATAAAGGTTCTTGAACAGTAAAGGGGTATTATAAATACTGTTTTTAAAAAGGATTATCCTGGCCAGAAGGATTATCCTTGGTAAAGCAGGATGCGTAAGGAAGACTCCTATAATGGCAGAAGTGCTCATTTAGGAAAAACAAGGGATTTGGGGACTCGAGGCTGGCTCAGAACTTTCCAGGATGTGGTTGGGTTTTGAGCTAAACACAATTTTTCTGTGGTCTTGAGGATTGCATTCCAGCCCATGAAACCCTAGCTGTGAACTAACTGTGGCTTTACAGAGCTTGAGAAAGTTTTGTTTGTATGCAGATTTCTGCAGTCTTTCGATTTCCAGGAAGAAGCCACAGTTACTCAGGGCTGTGTGTGTGTGTGTGTGTGTGTGTGTGTGTGTGAGTGTGTGTGAAGAGACACACAAGAGGCTGAACTTAGTGCTGATTTATAGGAGTCAGGAAATCTGAATTCTATTATTTTCTCCTTGTATAATCTTGGATAAGTCATATAACTTGCCTCTTTGGAGTTTTCTCACCTGTAACCTGGAAATTATTCCCCCTTTCACTCCACTGTGATGTCTTGAGAAGGTGCCTGTGGGAACTTTTTAAAAATTACAGGGCTTCCCCGGTGGCACAGTGGTTAAGAATCCGCCTGCCAGTGCAGGCGACACGGGTTCGAGCCCTGGTTGGGGAAGATCCCGCATGCAGTGGAGCAACTAAGCCCGTGAGCCACAACTACTGAGCCTGCGCTCTAGAGCCCACAAGCCACAACTGCTGAGCCCATGTGCCACAACTACTGAAGCCTGCGTGCCTAGAGCCCGTACTATGCAACAGGAGAAGCCACCACAACGAGAAGCCCGCGTACTGCAAATAGAGAAAGCCTGAGTGTAGCAACGAAGACGCAAGGCAGCCAAAAATAAATAAATAATTTCAAAAAATTACAAAACTGTAAGTGTAAGATGTCAGTAAAGCATATTGATACTCATTTTGCTGGAAGAGGACATATAAACAGAATTTGGAAACCCTAAAAATCATGGCAACAAGGAAACATGAAGATCTTTTTTCTTTTGGATTTTCAGGTGAAAATTAAGCATGCAGTTAAAACTAGTATTTAAAAGCCTTTCTATTACAGAGAGAAAATTAATAATACAGTTGTGTCATAATTTAGAATCAGTATTTACATTGCTAACATTTTGTTACTTATTCTAAAGTAATTTGTTCAGTGTATACACTGAAATCTGTTGTTTTAACTGTATAGCTAGATGAAAATATGGCAGAAGAGGTTTGCATGAGCTTTCTTTTCCTTTTAACGGTTTGCTTGAGGAATAGGCAGGCTTTTCTTCACTGGACAGACGGTAAAGGGAGGACATTGAGTGGATTTCCTAAGCTTGCATTTGCTGGATGGTGACAGAGTCAGGGCTAGAATTCATAATTTTTGTTGTTACTCACCATATTTTCTCCCTTTGGCTACAGCATTTTTTTGCTGATAATTATGACTTTGTAATAATATTTGATAATCATAATAATCTTTTAGGAAGATAGTCCAATGGTGTGTGCCTTTTGCTTATTGATTTACAGATTCACGGAAGCCACAGGGAGTATTTTCTATAAGAGGACATACGATTTTTTCTTTGGAACAACAAATTCTCAGGCTTATTAAATAAATTACATTCATATAGTCATTTACAAATGTGTGAATTAGTAATGGGCTTATAGCCCACACATTTTTCAATGTTGATTCATAATAGGACAAACTGTATAAAGTACTTCATGAAATGATGCTCTAATATGCATTCATAAAATGATTGATTTTTTTTAATGTAAGAGAAATATCTATATGGGAAAGGTTAAAAGGGGATAAGTTATGAAACTGAGAATGTCATCTATTTTATATGTTTTTTCCCATTAACTTTAAACACATGATAGTTCCCTTGTACCTTGAGGTAAATAATTATAAATTAGAATCTTAGAGCATTTAAATAATTCAGAAACAGTAACAAACCCAGTAGCATTAACTTAGTTTTTTTTGTGAGACCAGCTGTGTATTTGAAATGTCATTCTAAGCAAATAAAAACTTTCGCTTCTTGGTATTTTAGATTTCAGATTAATTGGCCACTGACTGTTTCTCAGTAGTGTTTTATTCCGTGAAGACTTTCATGAAGGGATCTTAGGAATGGCTCAGGCATCCTAGGGAGGCTCTGCTCAGGGGCGGGGACTGACCTGCAGCAGCCCAGGGTCCCTGGCTCAGAGGGAACTGCTCCAATGTATGCAACGTGACTTATTTATTTCAGAGGAAATTAGAATTTGGCGGATGTTTGAGACTGGAAGGGACTTTGAAGTCATGTCCTCCAGTTGTATTTGATATTTTAGGTAACAGGCTGAGAACGTTAAGTGAGACATTACAAAGACCGTGCTTGGTGCACGTGGGGTAAGTTGTATTCTGCGTATCATATTCAAGTGCTTTTCTTCCACTGTTATTATTTGTGTTCGTGAGAATCTCCTTGATAACATCACTGAAGAAGTAAACAGAAACAGTGAAGTTCTAAACTTGTAGGGTTGTAGGACTCTTACATTTCATTCAGTGCTATAACAGAAGAAATGATTATTTGAGAAATTTCACCTAGATGGTGGACTAATCCACAAGTTGTACTTAAAATATATTTTGTTAACATTTAACAAAATGTTGTAAAGCAAATCAGTTTCTTAAAAATGACACGTGAAAGGGACAGCGCTTTAATTGAAGTAAAGACCTCATTAAACTTTGACAATTAATGAAATAACTATGTTAGGACACTGGGTTTTATGTTAATATATCTTTGACATATTAAACAAAATATAGGTAGATGTTCTTCAGGTTTACCTCTGTTTGATGGAAGTAAAGAGTGAAATCGTCAAAAGGTAGGCAACAGGGAGAAGTCTGTATCAGGACAGCAGATTAGTCAACTTCTATGTAGTTGACTGTAATGGACATTTTTGGTGGCAAAACTGTAAATCCCAGGAGATACAGAGATGTGCATAATTTGATTGCCAACGTTCAGTTAGGAAGGTGTTCTTGGACATACATTAATAATGGTTTTGCCATTCTTGAGTTTTCTCTTTTGTTTAAATATTAAATAATAAGTAGGTCTATTTGGCCTCTGTTTCCAAGCGGACAGGCTTGTTTTAATCTCTTAGGCAACAGTTGTGAATAAGTGTGTGTGTGTGTGTGTGTGTAAGAGAGAGAGATGGACTTGTGTTTGCCTGCTTTCTTATTACAGCCTAAGATTCTGATCATGGATTATGACTCGGTTTTCTGGTTGGTATTCTTGCTGCCAGGCCTGCGGTTTTGATTTCTGTATGTATTACAAGTAGTTAAATAATATGAAAAAAACATGCAGGGATTTTAGGGTTATTTTTTGGAAATACTACTTCTGTTTTTAAATTTGAGAAACTGTGACTTTTAAAACCTCTGTTCCTTGTTCCATGCTATCTACTTAGGGACTTAAACACACTTATTGTTTTGATATTGCTTTGATAAAATAGGACCCAGCTGATAAGCAGCGGTTATTCACTGTACCTTGTGAAGGCATAGTGTGGAAGAAGAACTGTGCTGGATCTGATGGGAGATTCAGAGGAATCTGCTACAGCCTTTGTCACCAAGGATTTTATAACCCTGACCGATGGTGTCATTGACAATGTGAGGAAGGCCCTTAGTGCCTGTAGAGCACACCATAGTGTCAGGCTACTGCAGGGACATCAACGGACAGGGGGTCTCCTGGGGTTTGGGTGGACTCCCCCGAGGCCCCAGGGAAGCAGAGGGGTGTGTGCTGGGCTGTGACTGGAAGCTGTTGCGGTCGGCGAAATTAGGGTTTCTAAAGGTCAAAAATGGGCCAGTTTGGCAAAAAGAGTGCGACATGAGGCTCTGATTCATTCTCTCTGTGGCTGCCAGTGGTAGTTGTAAAATGGAAAACCAGCTCTAACTCTTCGTCTGAGAACCAGCCAGTCTTCGGAGGCTGCGTTGAGTAGCCTGAAACGTGAGCCTTGCCTTGACTTTCCGTCGGCTGCATCTCTGGCAGCTGCTTCTGAGGCCTCTTCACTGGGATGTGAGCTCTTCAATGGAAGCCTCCCTTTGTTGTTCATCTTTTTATCCTTAGTACCTGCCTGCTTCAGAGAAGGAAGTCAGTACATTGCTGTTGAATAAATAGGGGCCTGCAGTTCCAGGCTAAGGAATTTGGACTTTATTCTAAAAATGGTGGAAAACAATTAGAAATTTTTAAGCAGAACGATGATACAGTGAAGGTATTCTAGGGTGACGAATGCAACTGATTATTACGATGCTAGCTAGCCTTCTCAACATTATACTCTGAAATGCTTCTGACTTATGGTAAATACACATTTGTAGTCCTAGACACTTGTGGTAGTTAATCGATGGAACAAATCCCTGCTGCTTTTCTTATTTTACTCTAAATTAGCATTTAGAGTCAGTTTTAACCGCTGCTTTTTATTAAGTTCACCAAAACAAAGCAGGATTAGGCAGGCTTTATTTTTTCATTCATTTGGCAAATACTTGAATGTCTGCTTTGTGCCCATTGTGTTCTAAGCATTGGGGGACACATAGCGTGTGATTCCAGTAAGCAAAAATCCCTCCTAGAGTGGTTCAAAAATCATGTGAAGAGAACATAAATAGAAACATTTTCCTTTTCTCTGTTTCATATTTTTCTAAAGGACATGAGAAATCTGGGAGTGTAGGAACCTCCTCTGGACTTCCTTGGACATTGTGTGTATTGGTGATACCTGGACCATTTAACAGTTTGATGCTTAATTAACAATAACTTTCAAGTGATTTAATAATGAGATATGCACATGCCAGATTTTAGTTCTTAGGAAATGTATCAGTGTTACTGGTGCTTAGTACTCATTGATTACTCACAATATACTAGGTGCTCTAACAGAAAGCAAGGTTTTGACTTTATTCACTGGGCAGTTTTCACAAATGGTAAATACAATATAAATAAATGTGCATAGTATTTCACTTACTTAGGCATTGGAGTCCTTTATAATAATCTATGACTTTAAGTGCCCCCTTTGAAGGAGTGGATGAATAAGCACTGTAGAGTTCTGAACTTCATTTCTTCAGTTGATAGGCTTGACTTATTTCCCGTCAGCCTATTTGACTGAGAGACAGTTTTTACATGGCTTTATTGGAAAATTCATATATATAATAATTTCAATTTTAAATAGTCAAACTGCTTATATATTCATAAAACTTTCATTATTTTTCTAGATCATTCAAAAATTTAGAAGATTTGTGACTAATGGTTGATTTAAGGATTCTTAAGTGAAATTTGGGTTTGTGTTGACAGCAGTTTTACCAATTTTAGAACACATACACACACAACAGAACACGATGTCAACCGTAATAACAAGATTATCCTTATCTCCACTAATATAATGACAAAATATTCTAAGCCAAAATAGAACGTTACTGGTGGTTTTGGGAAAGTCCAGTGACAATACGCTTTTGAAAGGTACTAGGAAAATCCGTATTAAAAACAATGTCTTCACTGTTCTATTTTCAACATACAAACAAGCACGCCTGTGAAGACCGGGGTGTGTTAATGGGGGTGCCCACTTCTCCTCTCTGAGGCGTTTCTTTTACTTAGCAGGAAGAGAGAAGCTTTTTGCTTAGTGATTCTGTATTTTAACTTAGTTCTGTCATGAATGGGAACTGTGTCCATCAGTTGAGATAAGCCAGGTTTTCTGGTGGATGTTTTGTTTTAAACAGGTGTTATCGGTGATTGCCTCATTTTATGTATGGTTCAGCTTTGTGAAACTACTTAAGACGTAAAATTTTCACTTCATACTCCTCTGGGAGGGAGGAAATGAATTCTCCCAATTCAGAATGTTTCTTGGTAAAGCTTTCTTTATGGGTCTATTAAAGTCTTGTTCTGAGTTATAGAACTAAGAATCTTATTTCTTTTTTTTTAAAAAAATTAATTAATTAATCTTGGTTGCATTGGGTCTTCGTTGCTGCGCGGGCTTTCTCTAGTTGTGGCGAGCGGGGGCTTCTCATTGTGGTAGCTTCTCTTGTTGCAGAGCACAGGCTCTAGGCACGCGGGCTTGGTAGTTGAGGCGCACGGGATTAGATGCTCCGCAGCATGTGGGATCTTCCCAGCCCAGGGCTAGAACCCGTGTCTCCTGCATTGGCAGGTGGAAGAATCTCATTTCTTGAATTATGTGATCTGATATAAAAACAGTAGAAGTTTAAGAACTGTGGTGTCTTGACATATTGAAGGTTGCAAGCACCTCTGACCATCCATGAAGTGGAGCCTTTCTGTATGTAATGAGTATGAGGGACAGACAGAACCCAGACAGAACACCTCCCATGTGGAGGGTTACTGCCTGGAATTCCTCCTCTGTCCCCTTTCTTCCCCTTCTTTCACCCCCTCATTAAATGAACTCCCGCTTATCCTTGAGGCCTCAGTAGGAAGAGTTCCTTGACAGCCCCCTCCCCCGTTTCCCCCAAACTCTGGTATATGCTCCTTTATCACCTTGCCTTTTTCACCTGTCAAACTAGCCATCACAGGGACCCTTTCTAACTAGATCGCAGGCTCCCTGAGGGCAGCAACCGTGTCCGTTCTGTGCAGGATATACGCCCAGTGCCTATGTAGCACCTGCATATAATAGGCCCTTAATAAGCAGTGTTAATGTGGTGACGACGGAGATATAAAGGTACTGAGAAATACTTAATCAGTGTCAGTGAGGATCTGTGTCAGCGGAACTGGGTGAAACACATCTAGTCATTCTGAAAATAATAGAGGAAAAAGTCGGTGTGATATGTGGACTGCCCAAAATTGAAAAAGTCATATTATGTTAGATTAGATTTATAATCATACTGACTTGCTTCGCCTTGTGGATTTAAACGAACCTGAAAATAAATTGACCAGGGCCTTCCTCCCAGTCAGCTGCACTTGTTTTTTATTTCTACCCTAACTACGCAGCTGTCTATGCATCCCTTGTGCTCAGTTGACGGCTAAATTGTCTTCCCAACAACTAATCTTGGGTTTGTAGCACATGTGACTGTGCCTTGCCTTACTGATCAGGTTCTCCTCAAAAGTTCAACATTGTGTCTGATTTCCATGTTTCCTTTCTTGGAACAGGTGGCTCTAGGGTCTCAGGGATTTGGAAACTATTTTTGTTATTGTTTACTGCTTTGCGTAGTGACCTTTTGATAGCTGCTGAGTTGTGGGAATAGGTTTGATAGTATAAATATAACAGGAGCATATCTCAAAGAGATGTTTTTCTTTGTTTTTAAAATGTTCTTTTCCTTAATTATGTCCAAACTGATTTAAACGTTAAAAACAATTATTCTGAATTTTTCTCACACGAATGAGAGTGTTGAACTGAGTACGGAACATACGTGTGAGCAATACACACTAAAGTATAAGTTAATGTGTATGGTTTCTCTTGTAATCTTAAAAATTGAGACCAGTGCATTTGTGGTAACTGTGAAGTGTCACCCACAGAACCAGCCTTAGAAAGCTGTAAATTGTGGAATTTGCTAAGGAAACAGATATCTTCTTCAGGGAGTCTGAATTGTGGTTGTTTTTCTGCACATTGTATGATACATGCTTAAGGTTTAACTACAAATTGGTGAGGGAATAATGAGGGATGAAAGGGTCCAGAGGGGGGAGGAAGGTAGTCTTGTTACTTGTTTCAGTAGAAACAATATTGGCATAAAAAATTATGTATAAATATATAAAGCTGGGTTTTGTGAAAAGAAAGGACTCGTTCAGTTTGATTGGTGATTGGTTGCTGGTCGTCTTCCACATAACTTGTCATTTCTGTTTCAATTTCCTGAGGCCATACCGTTGGGTGCATACTGAAATATTGAACGTGAAAATGAAAATCTATAAATCATTTTCTTTGTTAAAACATGTACGCAGAATCTTGGCCCTAGAAGATGACCTTATGAGAGAATTTATGCTGCGATTCTTTAACGAGCTAGAAGATTTATGTCACTGGATCACCTTTCTAATGGTCATTTTATTTAAACTTATGGTCAATATGTTTAGAACAGTAAACTGATTAATGGAAATTATTTTTATATGTGAAAGGATGTATTTGAAATTATTTCCATAGCTATTGAAGTATTATCTTTCTTCTTAGTTTTCTGTTTAGTAATGAACTCAGATGTCAAGGCATATTGGGTGTGTGTTTGGTGAAATAGAATATTAAATCCATCGAAGTTAATATTCTGATTTGTTGAACTCCCTCTTACCTTTACAGTTTCCTTTAAAGGTGTGAAATGCCAAGATACTGTGTGAAGAACAGGTGGTGGTTGTTTTCTCCTGTTTCTAGTATTGTTATTTGCTGGCTGTCATGCAGGCCCAAAAAGAGTCGGTGCTAAGACTAGAGTAAACGACAAAGCGAGCAAGAAGCTTGGCCTGCCCCGACTCTGAGGGAGCTGAAAGTGGACGGGGAGACGCGATTAGAGCCCAGCGGTTCATGAGAGCACAGCCACCAGTGGGAGCGCCAGCATAGCCCCGTTGGTGCTTCTGCCCACGGGTCCCAGGGAGGAGGAGAGGGGCCTGGGTGGTTGCTGTGCTTGCATTGCATTCCGGCTCGTAGCTCCGGAACCCAGGGCTGTCATTTGAAATAGATGTTTGAAAATTTTGCTGTTTTTGGTTAATTATGATGTAATTAATCCCTGATTGTATGAACCAATATCTTATACTTCGATTAGTTATATTTAAAGCACAATTGAGAGAAGTAGATACTTGCATCTTTCAAGTTAAAAGGACTAAGGATTCCTCCTAACTGAGTGGAGTGAGCAGTCGTAGGACGCTGCTGAGCAGGCTGTCATAGCTGTCAGGCGGATGGTAGGTTGCACTCTGCATTGTTAATACTGCTTTTGGTTTTTATAACCTCTGGTTGAAAATTCTTTCCAGGGAACAATTTTTATATAGAATTTCAGTCTGGGAGAAAACATCTCATGACTCACAGACCTCTTTAAACTTTCAGATTAATGTTAAAGGCTTTTAAGATGAAGGCAGATTTTGTTTCAGAATATTTCAAAATATTTATTCTTTTGGGACCAACAACTTAAAATTATTTTATTCATTCCTTCAGGGGCTGCATTCTTCTTAGTATTATGCTCAGAATAGCTACTAAGCTCGGATGATACACTTTAAAAAATTCGAAAAGGTAACTACTCGGTTAAACAGCATTTAGTCGATTTTAAGAAGTTGTTAGAATGAATAAGGAATTTGTATATTAACTGATTTAAAAGTTCAACTTCACTTCAGTTTCCACTGATTAAAAAAAAAAAGAGGGGAAGAGTATCATTATTTTGTGTTTACTTAAATTATTTGATTTGTATTGCTGTATAAACTAATATGTTAATTTAAGAATACAACACTGTATTAGACAGGGTTCTCCAGAGAAACAGAACCAAGAGGATACACATACAAACACACACACACACACACCCCTCTCTGTATATGTGGTTACCTTAACCTGTGCAACTAGCCGTGTATCCAGCTGTATACATACATACACACATCAGATACACACGTATAAAGAGATTTGTGGTAAGGAATCTGCTCACGCGATTCCGGAGGCTGGGATGCCCCCAGATCTGCCACCTGCAAGCTGGAGACCCAGGAAAGCTGGTGATGTAGTTCTAGTCCAAGTCCAAAGGCCCCAAAACCAGGAGAAGTGGTGGTGTAAGTTGTAATGCAGTCACGAAGGCCTGAGGGCTAGGAGTGCCAGTGGTGTGAGTCCCAGGCCAAGGGCAGGAGAGAACCAACATTCCAGCTCAGCAGCCGTCCAGAGTTCCCCCTTGCTCCGCCTTTTTGTCGCATTCAGGCCCTTGATGGATTGGATGCTGCTCCCCCATGTGGGGAGGGCAGGCTGCTTAACTCAGTCCTCTGATTCCAATGCCTGTTTCATCTGGAAACACTCTCACAGAAGCTCAGAAATCATGTTTAACCAAATATCTGGGCACCCCATGACCCAGTCAGCTTGACACATAAAGTGAACCATTCCAAACACCGCGGATAATTCTTTCCTATGCTCTTAGTCATACTATTTCCAGAAGTGCTTGTACTGTACTTGAATCAGATGAGAGAGAGGAAAATGTTTTGATGAAAATATTACTTTAGCTTTAAGTTTCCTTTTCCTGAAGATGCATAAAAAATAGCCAGGGATCCCTCTCGCCCACCCCCAATACTGTCAGAGTTGACGTCGAAATCCACTGTGAAACTTAGGAATTGGGTCCGTTTCAGGGTTGTCGTCTGGGAGCATACTGTCATGTCTCAGTCAGTTGCAACAGACAGACTCTTGAGACTCCTCTAAGTTTCAACATACCTCCATCTTCCTAAGTCAGAGTATTCTGGTATTTTCTCCCAAGACAGGCAGACCAACTCAAACTGTCAGAGTGGTGGTGTTTTTATACCATTATTTTTCTTTAATGCTTTTTAAATGACTTAAGCTTTAACAAAATGTGTATTTATTGAGTTTACTATTTTATGGAATGCTAGAATTAAAATATGGTTTTTCTAAATGAATAATTATCAATTATACATTTAGAAATTTAGTATTTTTTTCTAGAAACGTTTTGTTTTGTTCTTTATTTCCACCATTTATTAGAAGATTGGCCCAAGAAGAGAATGACTATTTTATTTCCAACAAGTGAGATTTGTTAGAATATTGACTTTTCTAAATCAGTGAAAGGTTTTTGCTGTGTTTTCTATTAAACAGTAAAGGGGTAGTCATAAATTTTATATAGTATTTATCATTTTTATATTTTTAAAACGTGTTTAAAAACAAGTCGTAACAGAGACCAAGTTTAGCAGAGATCACTTCTGTTTTAACTCAGTGGATTAGGAACCCTCAAACTGGGAAACTGGCACATGGAGGGGTCCTACCTAGGCTGTTATTCCCCTGGGAAGGGGGGTCTTTTGGCAGAAGTGAAATGCTCTTTCCAACATGCCCTGAGCATTCTTGTGTGTGTCTTTTGGGCACGTAGGAGGGGAATTGGGAGGTCCTAGGGACAGTGTCCTCCAAATATTCCCACCTACAGTATATAAGAGTTCTAGTTGCTCCATATCTTGGTTTTATTTTGCCAGAATTTAAAGTTTTTAGCCTCTCCAATGGGTATGAAATAGTACCCTGTTGTTAGTTTAATTTGCCTATCTCTGATCTTAAAATGCTGAGGTTGAATATTTTTTCAAATGCTCTTCTGAAAATTACTTGTTCATGTCTTTGCCAATTAAAAAAATTGGATTGTCTTGTTTATTGAGCTCTTCACAAACCCTAGATATTAGGTCTGTGTTGGTTATATGTATTACGAATATTTTTTTCCTGGTCTATGAATTTTCTGCACTTTTTCAGTTGTCTCCCTTGATTAACGAACATCATTGAGCTTATCAGTGTTTCATAGTTGTATCTTTTATCCTGAAGTATATTTCCTTCTACTTTGATGTCATGAAGATACTTGTCTATTTTCCTCAAAAGTTTTACTTTTCACATTTAGGTCTTCTAGCCCACTGTGTGTAGTGGAAGGTGGTGGTCCCCTACTTATGTATGTACACATGTAGTGCCTGTTCCGTCACATATAAAGTTTTCATACGGGAGTAGTTCTGTTTCTGGGCTGTAGTTCTGCTCTGCTGGTCTTTGTTTTTTCCTGCTTCAGTTACACTTTCAGTAAGTCTTGATCTCTGTTTGGGAAAAGCCCTTTGCCTTGGTGGTGTTTCTCAAAAATTTCTTGGCTATTTTTGGCTCCTTTTTCTTTCATAATTCAGAATTAGTTTCATAGACATAACAAATACACAACACATTTTTTCAGGAATTTGTCCATTTCATCTAAGGTTTTAGATTTACTGAGAAAAATTATTATTATTTTGGTATTCTTTCCCCCTGACACTTCTTATTCTTCTGGATTTGTAGTTATTCTTATATTTTTATTATCTTTCTTTTCACTTTCCGTTTTTCTCGATCAATCTTGCCATAGGTTTGTCTATTTTTATTAATTTTTTTTTTTTGTAAAGAACCAGCTTTTGGTTTTGTGGAGTATTACTGTCTTTATTTTCTATTTCATTTATTCCTGCTCTTTTTAAGTTATTGGTATGACTTGGAATTTTATTGGATGTGGGGCAGACAGGGCTGAATGAAGGATTACTCCATGGTTTCTACTGTGGGGACGAAGTGGATGGTAGTGTTTAAGGGTTGAAGTGAAAATAGTTGGAATCAGTTGTGGGGAAGTCATTGAGTTCACTTTTGTATAGCAAGCTTGCAGTGGAGATGCTTAGAGGAGAAGCTGGACCTGAAGTAGTCATTTCGGTATTTGCTTATTGATAGAGATAGTCAGTGGAGAAGAGTGGGAAGAGGGAAAGACAAAATGCTTGTAGGTCAGTGGGAAGCCTTCCTGGCACAGCAATACCACCACCATCCCTATTTCCATTTAGTTTAAAAACCTCTGTACTTCCAAGAATAGTTGTGCGTACATTTGCAGTAATGTACTAATATTTGCAGATTCCACAAATATTTCCACATATGCCCCTATGTCACATCTCAGAGCCCCATTTCTTCCCAGTCTGGATCCTGATCTTGGAATAGCAGTCTCAGCAGAACTGATGATCTGCTACCCCGACAGTTAGTCTTGGGCCCAATCTTTGGCCCTTTCTGCTGACTGCAGACAATGAAAGGAGCCTTCTTAACTTTTCATGTGACCTCAGATCACTCTCAGTTTTCATCCCCTACCATTCGCTGACGACCCCAGCAACAGCTGATTCCATAGTTCTTGCAAGTCACTACTTCCCATCAGCCTCTCATCAGGGGGGATTACTCCACCTGCCAGTAAATTTCCTTCAGCTGGTATTGCGTCCCACTGCATGACTAGTGAAAGTTTTAACAGTCGCACTATTACTCATGCGAGGGGCTGTCTGTGCTTCACCTGTCGCCTGTGACCCAGGCGCAGAATCCCGTCTTTGAGACTGCTTTCTGGACCACTCCTACTGGCAACTGCCATTGGCCAAATTCTTCAGAAAACAGACTCTGAGATCTGCATGCGTGGCCTTTTTTTTTTTCTGTATAATGCTTTTGGGAACAACACCTGGGAGGAAGCAGGATGGTCAGTGGAGGTACTTAATTGCAGTGTGGTTGCAGCAGAGGCTTCGTTCCAGGGCTGGACTGGCCCTTCGGGATGGTCCCAGGTTGATGGAGGGGTCTGGACCTTTGTATGACCGTCTATGGAGGCAGCTGCCTTGAGAGGAGCTCAGGTGTGAGCCCTCAGCAGCCGTCACTCCTGCAGCTCGAGGGACCAGCTCCTGACCTGGAGGGTGACCTGGAGGCTTTTAGACTCTCTTCTTTCCAGTGCACGCATTTCATACCACTGATATTAATTAGTTAATTGTGTGGTTTAACTCTTTTCTTTACCTACTGCTTTTTGCTTTTTTCCTCTGCTAGTTCTGTTTGCTGCTGAGAGAGGTGTTTTAAAACCTCCAACTCTTGATTGTAGAATTGTGTGGGGTTTTTTTCCTTCTAGTTTTATCAATTCTTTGCTTAATAGATTCAGGCTATGTTATTCAAATACAGGATTGTTGTGCCTTGTTGAATTGTACCTTTCATTTTTATAAGATATTCCTCCTTTTAATAATGCTTTTTGTCTTTAAAAGCTACTTTGTCTAATCTAAATAGAGTTACACCAGCTTTCTTTTTGGCCATTGTCACGTAGTATTTCTTTTTCATTCTTCTAATAAGTCTTTTTGTGTTCTGCTGTGTATGACGTATCTTACACACAATTCAGAATTTGTGAGTGTCTGGTCTGATCAGTTTTGTCTTATAATTGGAGCTAATAGTTCATTCATTTACATTTAAACGCCATTACTGAAATATTTGGATTTAAGCCTATCATTTTATTATTTATTTTCTACTCTTCCAGCTGGTCTTTGTTGCTCTTTTGCCTTCTTTCTTGCCTGCTTTGTCAATCATTCCATTGTTGTTGCTGTTTCACCTCTGCCCCATTACCTTGCTAATTATACTCTTTCAGTGCTCTGTTGAAGAATGCCAGGGAGATTTCAATGCATCTCTGACCTCTTAGAGTCAGCATTAAATTAGAACTGTTATCACTTCATGGGCAGTGCATTGCTTCTTTTTATAGATACCAGTTTTCTGGTGAAATTCTCTGTATTTTCAACTAATTTACAGAGCATATTAATCATTATTTTAAGGTTTTTTTCTGATGATTCTAAAATCTGTTTCACTTTTGGGACTGTTTCTGTTATCCACTCCCCACCCCTTTTTTTTTTAGGTTGTATGTCTGGTTTCTTGGCCAGCCTGGTGATTTTTATCGCACAGCAGATCATAGAGGCCCTGAATGGTGTCACCTTCTCCAGAGAGGATTTGGTTTTCTTCTGGAAGGCGGTCACCTTTCACCTTGATCCGTGGAGGTTGGTCTGTCCCGGGCCTTGACTGCTGCCTCGGGTGCTCACCTAGACCTCTGCCCCATAGCAGTCTCTGAACTCCAGCTTTGTCACCCCAGCACCTCGATTCTGCCAAAATCGCTTGTTTGGCTTCTTAAGCTGTCAGCAACTGCTTTCTCTTTGGTTTTTTGGATTATTTTTGATGCTAGACTTACTGGCTGCCTTCCCTCAATTTTGTACTTGTTCATGTTGAGTTGTTGCGATCCATAGAATTTTTGATAGCGATTCTTGCGGTCTGTGATGCACAGGCTGTGTTTTATTGTTTATAATTTTATTAATTTGTGGGCTTTTTAGTGGGAGAGGGTTGTATTTGCATTCATTTGTGGTGAGGAGGGAACAACAGAAGTGTAAATTAAATTAGTGAGTCCCCCCAGAATTAACCCCATAGGGTGTATCTGATTTAGTGTCGTTAGGATAGCCACAAAATAGTTCAGTCTTACTTTAGCTTAAATTTCATGGGCCTGTATCCTATTTTATCTCATTGATTCATTTCATACACTTGATAAACCCAGAGTATGTAGTGCAGTACTCAATGGGAATGGCAGGCTCCAAGTTTAGCAGAGATGGTTTCACATAAAAAGGGCTAATGAAATATCTCCTGGGTCCCAGATTTTCACTGGGCCAAAATGTGACAAACATTGCTTCAGATCAAGGGTGGGCAGACTATGGCCTGTGGCCAAATACGGCCCTGACCCATGTTCTGAATAAAGTTATATGCGAGCACAGCTGCTCCCCTCCTCTGTACGTGTTCCACGGCGGCTCTGCCATTAGGGTCGGCTGGCTGCAGCAGACACTGTATGGCCTGTGAAGCTGGAAATGTTTGCTCTGTGACCCTTTGCTGAATGAGTTGGCTGATCCCTGCTTTAGATTGTCAAACTTCAGTGACTGAATCCTTTTATAGAATCCATCATTAATATGCTAAGAAATTGGCCACCACTTAAAAAAAAGGCTCTTCTCTCTCTCTTCTTGCCTGCTGTTCTTCCTTGAGTTTTAGAATTGCTTCTTCTGCTCCCGCCTCTCCTCTCTCTGGAACCTCACCCTGTTGATCATCTGCTGGGAGAAGGCAGGTGACAGAGGTGGGTGGGGTTTCTGCCCCAGGGACGTGCAGACCTTGAGGAAGCAGCAGGGCTGGGAGGTGCGCCTTCCCTCTCAGGGGCCACAACGAGGGACACTTGAAGGTCACGTTTAAGCTTTGTTTCAGAATGCAGCAGGTGCTGAAACTGGGTGAGACACAGACTGGTTCAGTCATCAGAATTGGGGAGCCTTTTGTTCAGCAGGGCTTTTAATGACCTGTGTGGCCGTCACAGAGAGCACTGTAGTTTAGATTTAGCATCGAGCTAAAATGTCACCTCTGAGGACACTTGATTACAATCGTTCCTCTGAGGGCATCTAGTCTGCTGACTCTTTTTGGCTGAACGTAAAAAGTCAGAGGTACTTTAGCCACGTCTCTTTCCAGAACAGAAATAACTCAGATGTGGCCGCGGCAGCACTGGAGCTCCACATTTGTTACACTGGCTTAGGGGCTGGGTGTTCGCAGGCATCAGTCATCATGTTCAAGTTTTAGTGCCGTCGTAGGCGTTGTCAGGAATATGAACAAATGTGGCCCAGCCTTTGTTCACACGGAGGGCTGGCTGGGCGCCCTTGTCACTTGGCGTCCCCTGCCAGCCACGGGGAAAGGTGCTGAAATCCAGCGTGGAAACTCAGTGCTTGAGAAGGTTTTATTTTTGGGTTGGAAGCAGATGACTCCCGCACCTGTGGAGCGCTGTGTGCACAGCCTCACAGGCAGGCGGAGCGCCCCCCTCGCTCTCCTCCCCCGTCCCGGTGCCATGTCACCAGGACAGTCTCGCCGGGAGTCGAGGTGGCTCGGGGGCCCAAGGGGAGCCACGGCCTCCGCGATCTCCCTCTTATCTAATGTGACTCTCGTGTCAGGGAGGAGGGGGATTAAGGAAAAGAATAGAAAAAAAAAATTTGTTGGGAAGCAATCTTCCTGCCACTTCTGTTTTTAAGCTAGAATCAACACATTTGAATTACAAATGCTTTTAGAAGAAAATAATATATTTAATATGAAGTTTTCATGAATTCTTACATGGCGTTTATAACCATTTCTCTCCCCACCATTAATTTCCCAAGCCTGTGTAGAATCTCAGTGATTGTAATTATTGTGTAAAATTGAAGGGGGTTGCAATAGATGACACCTCACACCTGCATGGATGTTGAAACGCCCGAGCTCTCTCTGAACCGTCAGGTGATTACAGTTCACGTTTGCCCAGGGCCGCGCCTCTCGAGCCTGGTCCCTGAAACCGTCTTCCTGGAGCATCAGTTACACTTGTGGATTATTTTGGGGGAAAATGTTTTGTATAATGAAGAGGAGAACAAAAACTTCTCATCTTTTAACAGAAGCAATTGACTTGGGGTGAATTTCTCCCTGACCTGGCTTGAGGCCAGTTCCCCCAGGTCCCAGGGCTGGGCCCCTCCTCCGGCTCCTGGAAGAGTTTGAGAAGCAGCATGTTACACACACGTCCGAACTCGGTTCCTTTCCTCTCTGGGGGGAGCAAGAATATCTCTCTGTGGGGACCTTCCATCTCTGCCAAAGGAAAGGATGATTCGGTGTTGACTTGGCCACTCTTAACGGCCTTTGGAGGCTGAAAGCCCTGTTCAGAGAATGGAGACCGTGGGGGAGAAGTGAGGACCATCGCGCTTCTGAGAGCACATCCTCATCAGGACAGTCCTGCGGCAGAAATAATGGAAGAATGACACCCCCCCCCCACCCCCCCCCCCCCCCCCCCCCCCCCGCCACACACACACACTGCCCCTGTGCCCAAAACAGGGCTGCCGGTGACAAGAGCTCAGAAGAAGTGGCGTTCGTTTCATCCGCAGCCTGGACAGTGCCCGAGGTTGACTCACTGGGCTTCCTTTGGGTTCCCTCCTTCCTTCCTTTTCTTCCTTCCTGTTTTCTTTTATAGATCCTTTCCTTTTCAAAGATCCTTTTCAGGAAAGTAGCGGTGTTTGTACCTTGATGATACAGTAGAGAGCTCTGAAGGTGAGAGCATGTCTTAACACTTATTGTTGCTGTGCTGAGACCTTACTTGGCATGTGTCTTGATGGTTCTTCAAGTTCAATAGCTTAGATCTATATATTTGTTATTTTAAAAATCAAACTCAGAGGGCTTCCCTGGTGGTGCAGTAGTTGGGAATCTGCCTGCCAATGCAGGAGACACGGGTTCGAGCCCTGGTCCAGGAGGATCCCACATGCTGTGGAGCAGCTAAGCCCGAGAGCCACAACTACTGAGCCTGCGCTCTAGAGCCCGTGAGCCACAACTGCTGAGGCCTGCACGCCTAGAGCCCGTGCACCACAACAAGAGAAGCCACCTCACTGAGAAGCCCACAACGAAGAGTAGCCCCTGGTCGCCGCAACTAGAGAAAGCCAGTGTGCAACAACGAAGACCCAACGCGGCCAAAAATAAATAATAATAAATAAATAAATAATAAAAAATCAAACTCAGATATTTCATTTATATATATTGTCTGAAATAACTTCCAAACATGGTAATTTAGGGAATAAGTCAGATTACATACGGATTTGAAACTAATGGATAATCTGTTTTAAACCAGGAGGCGGGGAGATATTCAGAAGAGACTTCCGTGTTGCTGAGAGATGTTTGTGTTCCTTCTAATTTCCCTTTTTTTAAAAAAATAACATAATAACATGCTAACAACAGAAATCCATCAGAGAGAGTCTCGAGCTCCTGCTGCGGCTGCCCCTCCCCCACTCCTCCTTCTTCCAGGTCACCAGTCAGTGTCCTGGAGTAAAAACCCCACTGCTTCTTTCTTTTGGGGTCCAGCTTAGACTCAGAAAGATGTTGAGTGTGAGCTGCTTCTTTCGTCTTCTCTGCCTGCCTCTGAAGCAGCGCTGTTAGTGGGCCCAGCACAGCGGCAGATTTGGTGGCCAGAGTGCTCGTCAGCACAGCCCCAGTGACGCTCCTGGACACAAGGGCGAAGCGGGAAATAGACTGGCCCACTTCCTTATTAAGTTCTAATGCTGTGTAGTTTGCAAACCGAGTTGTGCACCATCATCATATGTGTACCTGTTTATGTATTTATTCTTTTGTACCCTGTTTTTAGGTTTCACATATAAGGGATATCATATGATATTTCTCTTTCTCTGACTGACTTCTCTCAGTATGACAATCTCTAGGTCCATCCATGCTGCTGCAAATGGCGTTATTTTGTTCTTTTTTATGGCTGAGTAATATTCCTGTGTGTGTGTGTGTGTGTGTGTGTGTGTGTGTGTATGTATACACCACATCTTCTTTATTTATTCCTCTGTCGACGGACATTTAGGTTGCTTCCGTGTCTTGGCTGTTGTAAATAGTGCTGCTTTGAACATAGGGGTGCGTGTGTCTTTTCGAATTATGGTTTTCTCCAGATATATCCCAGCAACTATACGCCAATAAAATGGATAACCTAGAAGAAATGGTATGTATTTATTCTTTAATGGAGAGATGCCGGTCCCACTCCAGACCTGTTCAGTCAGAATCAGGGGGCAGGAATCTGGGCAGGGAGCCCAAGCAGCTAAATAACAACAAGAACAACTCCGCAGGTGACCTGGTAGCCAACCAGGGTCGCAAACTACTGATTCATGGGCTGCACTCAAGATTAATTTTGTTCAGGATGATGTATTTGGAAATACCTCTTACTTTGGTTTAAACAACTATTTGCTGTGGAAGAAACATATTAATGCATAATTAAGAAGTGAAGGAAATGTATTTACTCACAGCCTACATTGCACACTTTTTGACTTCCTCCTGTGTATCCTTGGTCTTGGATTTGAGTTAATCCTTTCCCCTACTGAATGGTGGCACGCGAAGCCTGTTTCTTGCTAGGTTTGCTGAACTAGGGAAAGAGTACGAGCAAGTAAAAAGATAAGTAAAAAGACGGCTCACTGGAGCATTTCTTTTCCTTAAGAGACATTAAAAAATTTTTTTTTAATGTTAGGACTATGAAACACCGAAGTTTCTAGGAAGAAGAAACTTTATTCTTTCAGGTTTGATGTATTTATTCAGAGGATGATTCAACTATAGTATGAAGCATTTTTAGCATTATGAAATCCAATGTTTTAAAATCTTTTTCCTTGCAGTTCTATTACTAATTTATAATCCTGAAGAAATTGTTTCATCTAAAGTTGTTCATGCGTTCAGGTCTTTTGCATGATGTCTGATGTGATCGGTAATAAAGGTTGCAGTGTAGTAGTAGCTATGATCACAATCCTCTAAAATAATATTTTATAATGGGTTTAGGGGCAAGAAGGAGGGAGGGAAGAGAGTAAAAATTTGAGGACTTAGTAAGTGACATGTATTATTGTCTTATTTACAAGAATAGAATTTTGAATTTGCTAACAACAAATCGAAACTTATCCTAGATAATACTTTTAAAGACGTCAACTTTTTGGCATTTTTGAGTTCTAACAGCATGACCTACTGGCTTTTGCAGTTGAAGGTTAAAAACGTAACTTTAGTATCAGAATTAAATAATAAGGCAGAATCAAAATATTAGGTCACAGGCAATTTGTATTAATTAAATTCATTGGGAAGTGAGTTATAGTAAAGCCACAACACTGATTTCAGTAACTCAGTGGATATGGGAAGTGATTAGTTTCCTGACATGTGCTCATTTAGTTTTTGGGTCGTTGGTCCCTTGATTAATCTAAGGATTCTGTTTCACGTGCTACAAGCTTTTGCATCTAAGATGCTTATATCTTATACATGGATATATATATTAAGGAGGAAGATAAGATTGAACCAGCAGGTGTCAACAAGAACCATAATAAAACCATCAGTCCTGATTATCTCAACCTTTGTTTTGTTACTTTTCAGTGATGCTTTAACATAAAACAACATTAAAGTGATTTTTCAGTAGACACTTATCTGCCTTGTAATGTAGAACCCTTCTTTCAGATGTTTTAGAGAACATGTCTGAAGTGTAACAACAGCTTTAAAAAGATTTAGTTCAAAGAAAGGGTTGTTTGCCAAATGCTGTGAACTTTTCTTCATTTCACTCTCTTGAAAAAATTCACCATAAATTATTCCATATCAAAAAAGTTTATATTTAACAGTTTAAATATTTCTCTGGCTATCTGTGTTCTACTTTTTTCAATACACCACTCCTATTGACTAGTCAACAACCATATGCATTTTATAGGAATAGGAATTCATAAACAACTCTCCTCATACTGGGTTTAATCGTTCAGTGAAAATACAGCATTTACGTTCTCTCAGCATCCAATTACTTATTTTATTTTAGACCAATTCTAAGTCATTGAATTGTCAGGGGACAGTAATGTCTACGTTTCCACAAAATTAAAAGGTTCAATACATTTCTAAATTTGCCATAATTTTTATTAGAAATTCTATCTCTTATTTCCTTCTTCCTCACATGATGACTTGACAAAAATACAAATACAAAAGGCAAACATGATACCATCTTTTGTGATGATTTTATTAGAGTAAACAAAAGAAGAATGAGTAAGGAGAACCTCACTGAGACCACAAGGAGGCGTGTGGGAAGCAGGATGATTTCAGGTACTTTTCGTTTTCTTATTATCATACCAAATAAAGACCTTCTATTTTACAAGCATCCTTATTAAAATCTAACGTTACCTGAGCAATCCCATTCCTAGATATTTACCCATGTGAAGTGAAAACTTACATGTGAACCTGTATGCAGATACTTATAGTGGCTTTATTTGTAATTGTCCCAAACTGGAAAACAATGCAAATGTATGTTAATTGGAGAGTGGATAAACAAACAGTGATACTTCCATTATGGGCTGATGGAGCTGTTCTAATTTTGATTCTGGTGGTAGTTACAAGGCTAAATTTGTCAAAATGTATGGAAATTGAACAGGAAAATGGCAAGTTTTCTGTATATAAATTATACCATAATAAAAAGAAGTGCTAAAATAAATTTTGGACAAGATAAGTAAGACTAGAAGAATAAAGATAAGGCTAATTTGTACTTTCCTTTTTCCAGACATTGTAATAGGAACCTTAACATGCTTTATCTCCATTTAACCTTCTTTTATATATTGGTTTTCATGTATTCAATTCTAGATTTATTTTTAACTCTACAGTCACTTTTATCTATTGGTTCATGCCGATAATACTTACTTAAATGTCTGCCATTGCCTTTATTTATGATTCCTTCCTGCATCTTCCACCTTCTGTCTGAGAGCATTTTCATTCTGTCTTTTCTCTCTGCTGATTTTTGTTCATGTGGTCTTATTTGCTAGAGTGCCTAGTTATTTTTTATTATGCATTGGAGATTATATGTGTAGAATTGTTTGTAGCAGTAATTTGAAACCTAAGATATTCTCTTTCTCCAGAGTGTATGTTCATGTGTTTCTGCCAGGTGCCCGGGGGTTTTAGCTATCAGAGATGACCTCAATCCAGTTTCAGGATTTCAGATGATTTAGTATTGTGAAGGTGTGTTTACCAGGGTTAAGGCTTTCAAGGTCCCAACCCAAATTGTGGGGCTGTTCGCCACAGCCCCTTGTTGAGACGTGGACTACACTTTCTCTAGTCCCAAGAGGCTGGAAGTGCTGTACAGCCTCTCGGCATCATAACTGCCCCTCCACAGGCAGTGCAAAAAATGCCCAGATATTAGACCCACTTCTCCTTGGTTTCCTTCATCCCTCAGACACTGGTCCTTTAATTCTTCCCTATTTCCACAGCTCCATGATGCATTCAAGCAGATTGAAAAATATTTCTTTTGTGTAACTAACTGCCCTCAGAGGGGAGGGTTGGTCTGAATTATCCTTTTGCTATTATGGAAGCTACGTTTGCCTGTACTGTTTTTAATACCCATACATGTATACAAATGTGCTTTTCTTAAAAATAATTTTATTCTATTAGGCAACTCCCTGTTTTTGATTTAAAATATTATGAAATCATGTTAGAATCATAGATGACTATATATTTGCTATATGTTTAACTCTGCCAGCCACCGTGGGAATGTAGTGATGTATAAAACAGATAATTTCCTACCCTTACTTGGCTGATATTTTGGCAAGATAGTTAGCTTAAACAAATCAGGACACAATTATCTACTTGTTACTGATAAGAACAGTATACTTTGAGTACATATAACATGGAAATTTGTCTCCAAATCTTGCTTTTTCACTTCACATTATACTGGGTACATCTTTAAATATCATTACAATTTTTAATAAACATTTGGTCAGTCTAAGGTTCTATTTTGTATGTTTACTGTAATTTATTTAGACATTTTCATATTGTTGGACCATTATGTTGCTCCTAGTTTTCCTTTATGATAAATGCTTTTTAATAAACATTCTTGTATGTAATCCAAAATTCACTCACTGATTTATTTCTTTAGGATAGAATTGTGGGATTGAGAGTCTTGAGTAAAAGTGTATGAATGATTATTAATGTTTATTGCTATATTGCTTTCTAGAAAGGTTATTACACGTATGTAAGCATTATGTATAATTTTTAAATATGTGTCATTTTGAAAGGTTATCAGGTGTATACTATTTCACTGTTGCTTAAATTTGTATTCTTTATCAGTGATATTCAACATTTTTTATATTTATTTCTAATGTACATTTCTTTGTGCCTATAACTATTAACAAAAATAAGGCAGAACATTCTGCTTTATGAATGAAACTGTAGCGCTAGATTTAAACTAGAATTAGGTCTTCTACTGCTTCTTTTCCAGTGCTATAATTTTATTATTTTATACTTGGATTGCCATTTTTAACTTGCTCCTTTGTTGAGAATATTTTTTAAAAATTTCTGTAATGAGTAGCAGGAAGTAGCTTCCGGAGTCTTTAATAATATAGAAAAGTATGTGTTAGGTAAGGAACGATATAGTTGATCATTGTTTATCTGAAATCTCTTGAGATTGGTATGTACATAGTTCAATATTTAGGATTTAGTACTGTGTCAAAACTGGTTGTTGAGAAACTGGATAGAATGATGAAATTATCAAAATATATGTTTGGAAACAAAGAGAAAGATTTTTAATGAATAGAATCTATACATACCCATTGTTAGTTGAATTGCATTTACTTTAAGCTTTAAGTTAGAAGTTTAATTGAAAGATTGCAAGATTGACTGACCTTTAAGTCTTTATTGTTAAGTAATTTTTGTTGCAGAATGAAGGAAATATTTTTCTTCAGCTAAGCATTCTTTAATATTGACTATAATTAATTTTTTTAAATTTAATGGCTAGTTATAACTTTTTTGACCAATCACGATCACAAATAAAATGCACAAAATGATTTTCTTACAAATATCAATGCATATTTAAGTCTCATCTTTTTTATTCTGTCATATGTTTAGTACTGTACTTTATAATTGACCAAAAAATCAGGTTAGTGTTTTGAAATGTATGATTTTAAGGCAGTTTCTGTAAGAAATAATTAATTCATTGAGGATGTCTATAGACACAGAATAAAGCTCATTTTGTTGAAGATTTTGGCCAAGGTGAACATATTAACTTAGGTTATTCAATTCAAGTAATATTCAGAAAAAAAGTATAAATTTAGCATGATTTAATTTGCTTATAACTACCTCAGGGCTTTGTATTTTATAAGTTTATTAAAATATGGGAACTAGGAAAGGTATTGTTTTCATTTAAGGAATGGTGCTGTAAATGCTGTTTCAGTGTTCAAATTAAGATGGCTATGTAATACCTTGTCACTGAGGGCTATGTTATTTATTACTATTTATTTATAGTATATATAGTATTTTGTATTTTACTTAATAATTTTCTTACCAGGGTCATGTGAATTATGAATTAGTCCACTGACAGACACAATTGCTTATAAATAAATACTTTGTCACTGAGTTAGCTTTTATATCTGAAATTCAGATTCTTAATTTTGTAGTTTTCTTTTCTGCAAAATATGTGACTACACACAAGAATATGGGAAGATTGTTTTACTTTAATGTGTACTGAGATTGTGGATATATATGAAAATATTTGGAGTATTTAAATATCCATTCATGATAAAAAATTTCAACAAAGTTGGTATAGAGGAAACATACCTCAACATAATAAAGGCCATAACGACAAAACCACAGCTAACTTCATACTCAGTGGTAAAACGCTGAAAGCTTTTCCTCTAAGATCAAAGACAAGACAATGCCCACTCCTGCCATTTGTATTTAACATAATTTTGGAAATCCTAGCCACTGCTATCAGACAAGACAAAGAAATAGAAAGCATCCAGATTGGAAGGAAAGAAGTAATACTGCCATTGTTTGCAGATGACATGATACTATATATAGAAAACCCTAAAGTCTCTACCAAAAAATTATTAGAACTAATAACTGAATTTAGTAAAGTTGCAGGATACAAGATTAATATACAGAAGTCTGTTGCATTTCTATACACTTAATAATGAAACTATCTTTAGATCAGAAAGAGACATCAAGAAAACAATCCCATTTACAGTTGCATCAAAAAGAATAAAATACCTAGGAATAAATTTAAGCAGGTGAAAGATCTATACTTGAAAAACTATAAGATATTGATGAAAGAAATTGAAGATGATACAAATAAATGGGAAGATATATCATATTCATGGATTGGAAGAATTAATATTGTTAAAATGTCCATACTACCCAAAGTGATCTACAGATTTAATTCAATCCTATATAAAATACCCGTGACATTTTTCATAGAACTAGAACAAATAATTTTAAAATTTTCTGTGGAACCACAGAAGACCCCCAAATAGCCAAAGCATTCTTGAGAAAAAAACACAAAGCTGGAAGTATCATGCTTTCTGACTTCAGACTGTGCTACAAAGCTACAGTAATCAAAACAGTATGGAACCGGCACAGAAACACACACATAGATCAATGGAATAGAATAGAAAGCCCAGAAATAAACCCATGCTCATATGGTCAATTAGTCTATGACAAAGGAGACAAGAATGCACAATGGGGGAAAGACAGTCTCTTTGATAAGTGGTGTTACAAAAACTGGACAGCTACATATAAATGAATGACATTAGAAAATTTTCTCACACAATATACAAAAATAAACTCAAAATAGATTAAAGACTTAAATGTAAGGCCCGAAAACATGAAACTCTTAGAAGAAAGCAGAGGCAGTGCATTCTTTGACATTGGTCTTGGCAGTATATTTTTTGATCTGTCTCCTTAGACAAGGGAAACAAAAGCTAAAATAAATGGAACCTAATCAAATTTAAAAGCTTTTGCATGGAGAAGGAAATCATCAACAAAATGAAAAGACAGCCTACTGAATGGAAGCAAATATATGCAAATGATACGTTTGGTAAGAGGTTAATCTCCAAAATATATAAAGAACTCATACAACTCAATATAAAAAAAGAATCCAATTAAAAAAATGGGCAGAAGAACTGAATAGACAGTTTTCCAGAGAAGACATACAGATGGCCAACAGGCACATGAAAAGATACTCAATATCATTAATTATTGGGGAAATGCCAATCAAAATCACAATGAGATATCACCTCACACCTGTCAGAATAGGTGTCATCAAAAAGACAAGAAATAACACATGTTGGAGAGGATGTGGAGTAAAGGGAACCCTCGTGCATTGCTGGTGGGAATGTAAATTGGTGCAGCCACTATGGAAAATAGTATGGAGCTTCCTCAAAAAATTAAAAATAGAACTACCATATGATCCAGCAATTCAACTGCTAGGTATTTATCCAAAGGAAATGAAAACACTCATTTGAAAAGATGTATGTTCCCAAGTGTTCATAGCATTATTTAAAATAGTGAAGACATGGAAACAACCTAAGTTTCCATAACAAATGAATGGATAATGAAGGTGTGGCATATATACACAATAAAATATTAATGAGGCATAAAAACAGAATGAAATTTTACCATTTGTAACAACATGGATGCACAGAGAAAGACAACATGTAGACAGAGAAAGACAAATACTGTAGGTTTTCACTTGTATGTGGAATCTAAAAAAGAAAACAAACGAACCAATATAACAAAGCAGAAACAGACTCACAAACACAGAAAACAAACTAATAGTTAACCAGAGGGGAGAGGGGTGGGAGAGGGGGAGATAGGTAAAGGGAACAACTACTAGGTAAAAAATAAGTAAGTTACAAGGATACAATGTACAGCAGAGGCACTGTAGTCAATATTTTATAATAACTTTGTATGGAGTATATTCTATAAAAATATCAAATTACTGTGTTGTATGCCCGAAACTAATATAACACTGTAAGTCAATTATACTTCTATTTTAAGAAAGAGAACTGTTTTCAAACACATTGAAGAGCTTTAGCTAATAAAAATAATCGATATGAGAATTACAGGACAGTGTATTGAATTCCCCTTTCCTAAAGATTCTACTTGGCAAAATTTGGCTGTTATGAACTTTTTATATATGGCCTTTCTCGTAATAACTCACAGTTAGGTTTTTCTGTATCATTTTCATCCTGTACCCTGCTCTTCCTAACACCCACCCTATTTTGGTTTCTTCTCTATCAGTCTAGTTTGGATGGTGCTACTACTGTGCCCTGTGTCCTCCAAGCTAATGATGACTTTTGGAGTTGTCTTTAACTTTCTAATCAGTCAGAAGTCTTACACGTCTAAACATAAGCCACTGTAAAATCTGTCCCCTGTTCCTGATTTTCCATTCATTCAGCAGATGTTTATTGGGTGCCCGTTATGTGCCAGGTTCTTGCTGCAGGAGTACAGCAGGGAACAGAATGATAAGGTCCTGCCTTTATGTTACCTGCCTTGTAGCAGAAGAGATAAACAATAAACAAGTTTAAAAATGAACAAGATAATTATAAATTGTTATAATTGCTCCATAGGAATGAAAGGGTGATGATATGAAAGGTAAACAGGGAGGGCTGGGTCCTACTTTGGAGAGGATTGTTAAGGTAGGGACAGCGTACAAAGGCCCTGAAGCCAGGAAAGACTTAAAGGGTTTCAAGAGCAGAGGGGTTTTCATGTTGATGGCAGGTCATTAGTGGGAGACTAGGATGACCTGATGTGGGAGAGGGAGGCAAGAGATGCTTTACAGGGCCCTCCTGTATTTGGCAAGGAGTTGGGATTTTAGTCCAAGAGTAATGGGAGTGTCATGAAGTGACTTGTGTTTTCAAAATATTGGGGTGGCCAAAAAGTTCGTTCGGGTTTTCCTGTAAGATCGGAAATACCACTGTGAAGAGAATGGTGGAAGACGAGAGACCACTTCCTAGGCTATGAGAGTAATCTCTGGTGGAGATACAATGACACCTTATAGGGTTGTATTAGTGGCAGTAGAGAAGCATGGACAGATTTGAGATTTATTTTGGAAATAGAACAAATGGCACTTTCTGGTGTGTTGGAATGGGGAGCAGGGAGGTGAGGGGGAGGGAAGAATCACAGACGAATTCTAGGTTTTTGACTGGACCAGAGCTTCTGAAAGTGTGGTCTTTCGACTTCTGGGGATGGTGAGGGTTGGGGGTTGGGTGGGGTCCTTGAGGTTCATTCATGTGGTCTGCAAGAGCAAATGATTTTTGTAATATTAAGACATTATTTGTAAAAGCACTGATGCCTTAGCTTGAATCAGTGCGGCAATACCAAACTACTAGTCTCTGTCTTCTCTACCCATATGGAATAGTACTAAAAAGTATGAGTTTCATTTTAAAGTGTACTTGATGAAGAAGTATTATTTTTATCACATTTCAACCTTTGAGTACAAGTCCCTTAATATGTGCAATGAAATGGGAAGCAGACTTTAAGCACCATGGCAGCAAATCAAAGTTGTCTTGAGAAAAGCCTCTCTTCAGGTGTTGGAGGAGCAGCCTGACAGCTACTGTTTTCATGGGACACTGTTTTCTCTTGAAACAGCAACTGACATTCAAACCTAGGTGTTTTGTAGACATTTTCTTGAAAATTAAGTGCCTGTCATTTAAGGGAAATCAAGTGACATTGTTACTAATGATAAAATTCGAACTTTTAAAGTGAATGTTGGAATTTTGGAAAAATTATATTCATCACTCTGTCCTTGGCATCTTCCTGGTATTTAAAGACTTCTGATGAGATTAGTGGTGATATTAATGAATGTGTTTTTGAATATTGTATAATGAAATGGTCAACATTTATAGAGGATCTGAGTAACTAAGGGAACTAAAATTTTCCAGATGACCAGTGCATGATGTTACAAAATCATGCATGAGTAAAAGATCTATTTAGAGGGCAAGAGAGGCCATTGGATTTTCACATTACAGAGTACAAAAGTTCATTGGTAAGTTTTGACAGTCCACATTGCAGTTAACCTTTATGAATCTGCCACTTGTCAAGTTTGGTGTTAGTACTAAAGAAGAGTATCCAAGACAGGAATAAAGACGCAGAGCTACTGGAGAATGGACTTGAGGATATGGGGAGGGGGAAGGGTGAGCTGTGACAGGGCGAGAGAGAGTCATGGACATATACACACTAACAAACGTAGTAAGGTAGATAGCTAGTGGGAAGCAGCCGCATGGCACAGGGATATTGGCTCGGTGCTTTGTGACCGCCTGGAGGTGTGGGATAGGGAGGGTGGGAGGGAGGGAGACGCAAGAGGGAAGACATATGGGAACATATGTACATGTATAACTGATTCACTTTGTTATAAAGCAGAAACTAACACACCATTGTAAAGCAATTATACCCCAATAAAGATGTTAAAAAATAAATAAATAAAAAAATAAAGTATAGGAAAAAAAAGAGTATCCACAGTGGGTATTAAAACACTCTATTTTCCAACTATACATATGTGTAAGACCAGATTTTTAAAAATATACTTTAGCCAAAACAACATACCTCAACAAACTGAATGTAGAAGACAGACATTAAAGAAATTTACAAAATGTAAAACAATGTTTCTCTTCTAATTTTTGAAAAGTTAACTATTTTTCATAAAAATATGTTATTTATAAGCATGTAGTGATTGCTTTTATTTGTAAATGAATTAGTATGTATTTTAAACATTTCTCAGTTTTAATTTCTAATGTGGGAAATATTGATAGCCATGATCCACATGAACAAAAGGTCTTTGGGGTTCTCAGATAAAGAGGTCCTGAGACCCAAAAGTTTAAGAAGTTTGGGCTTGATCTACTGAGTAGATGGTGATACATGTAAAGAGATAAAGAAGATTAGAGAAGCTTGCCTCTTTTTTTTTTTTTTTTGAAGAATGGGAGATGGAATCTTCTATTCAGGAATTGTGAAGATATCAGGTGGTCATTTGGATATTGGTGTTTGTGGCTCAGAGCTCAGAACAGATGCGTGTAGTAGAGAGAAATTTCAGAGCAATCATACATGGTTAGTAATCAAAGTCATGGGACTGGATGGGTTGACTTGAGAGAATGTAGGTTTAAAAAAAATAAAGATTCAAGTCATAGAGCACTCCAACATAAATGTTGGATAGCAAAAGGAACTTAGAAAAAGTAGCTATAATGTGGGAGAAAATCCAGGAGAATATGGGACACAGAACGTTTCCAGAAAGTGAGATAGTTGTGTTGAAAGCTGGTTGAGGCGAAGTAAGAGACCTTGGTGAGAGCCCTTATCATCTCTTTTCTGGACTGTTGCAGTAGCTTCTTGACTGGTCTTGCTTGTGGTTGTGAGCCCCTCTACTCTGTCACACAGCAAGAAAGGTTGTATTTCAAAAAATGAACTTCCCTCTCTTAGCTTCTTGAAACCCAGCATTAGCTCTCTGATACCAGCTGGATAAAGTAAATATCATAAAAGCTTTCTCATGAGTGGACAGCTGTCTATGTCGTTTGCCTAACCTTCTGATATTAACTACCCCCAGCTATCTCTCACCACCTGCCAACTTTAATTTTACTTATAAGATGTTGTGCTCTGCGTTTGGGTATTTTGATGTGTCCTTTCCTTTTCCCAGGTTTCTTTTCCTCTCTTCATTGCCTCGTCTAAACCTTGTGAACTTCTCTTCCTTATTGAAAACCCGATTCAGGCAGCACCTTCTTTGGGCAGCCTTTTTTTATTGAAGATTGGTTGACAAATTTGTTGAATTTGATCATAATTTTACTCACCATTGATTTTAGACTTATTAAACTCTAGCAATTATTATTTGATGTTTTTATGACAGAGATACATTTATTCATTCATTAAATAAATATTTGCTCAGCACTCATTTTGTGCCAAGCATTGACCTAAGAACTGGGGGTACAGCTGTGGATGACACAGATAGATCCCTGTATCATGGAAATTGTAATCTAGAAGACTGAATGCATATTTAACATATTTATACATTAAATGTGTTTTTATTTCATTTGTGAGGAGATTAGTGGAAAGAGATAATATATAAATATATTTGGCCTTTGGAAATATGATATTAAATCAGTATACAAACATTGATATATTCTTATTCTGTAAAAGCATTAAGAATCCAGTGACACATGGAACCGTGTTAGATATTATGCAAAGAAAATTTTGTTGCGTTATTATTCATTGTATTACTAAGCTTATGTGCAATATGAGTATTTCATACAGAGTTTTATTTCTAAGCAGAGGCTCTTTGACCTCTGTCTGGGATACTGTAGAAGTGATTTCCCTGTTATGCAGATTGTTAGATTAAATCACTTCTAAGTTTCCTTTGATTTTTATGTTCTTTTTTGTGTTTTTTTGTTGTTGTTTTACTTTGGCTTCTTCATAATTTTATTTGCTTAGACATTGTCACACATCAGGAGGTGTGATGAAACCCACTTTGTTATAATCTAGCACAACATTTCTCATAGTGTCTTCTCTTCTTAGGATTGGTCAAGCTGTGGGATATTAAAATATGTTACACAAAGAAAGCATTTTGTGCTTAAATAAGTTAAATATAAATGAAGTTGTTTTTTTAACTGCAGGCCTGCTTGGGTCCTTTAGTAATATTTAGCTAATATTTACTATGATTTTCTAAGAGAGGTTCATATAGCGAGTAGTATTTCACAGAGGTCTTTGACCAGGAAACCTTTTTTTTATGAAGTGTCTTGGGAAACTATCTGTGGGACACTAGATGTGAAATGTTGATTTTAATGATTTAGATTTCTTTTTTTTTTAAATTTAAGTCTTTATTCAGATGTTGTCTTGCTTAAAATGTAACAAAAAAATGAAAATTTCTTGGTGTTCTGAAATGTGCAGTTTTGAGCAATAATCTGTCCTGCATTAGAATAATAGCAGTTAAGTTGTAAGATACCATTTTGGATGTGTAGTTGGTTTGTAATAGCTTTTCTTTTCCTAAGCTGGAGAAACTGTTTAATTTATACTGCCTTTTGCAAAAGTGTCCTTGTTGCTTATACACATTTTAAATAACCAATGTTGCCTTAATGTGTAGCCTTAAAGCATTGTCTGTTGATTGTTTAATGATTCAGATTTCACACTAAAATGTATTCTAATTCGTTACTGGGATTCTCTTTCTCCTTCCCCCTCCTCACTCCTCAAATCCAACACTATATAAAATTGAATCCAAAAATACATAAGTAGGATTATATATCATGACTAAATGGGGTCCATCCCAGAAATGAATACTGGCTTAGTGTTCACCAAAATGAATGTTCAAAATTTAAAATAAATGAACCACCAAAATTCAACATTTTAACAATTTAAAACATGTATAATCAGCTCAGACACAGAGGAAGAATTTGACAGAAATCTAACATCTATTCTTTATAAAATCTTTCAGCAGAGTAAGGATAGAAGGGCACTAGCTCAACCTGATAAATTAAGGGCATTTATGAAAAATGTACATCTTACATTATACTTAATGGTAAATGGCTGAATGTTTTCCTCCTCAGATAGGAATAAGAAAATGATGTCTCTGCTTCTATTCATTGTACTGGAGGTTCTAGCCATTGCAATAAGGCAAGAAACTACAAAAAATCTACTTGAACCAATAAGAGAGTTTAACAAGTTTGCAAGATAAAAGGTCAATATACAGAAATCGTTGTAGTTCTGTATGCTATCAGAACATTGAAATAAAAAACACCTACCATTAACAATAGTATCAAAAATATAATATACTTAGGAAATAACCTGAAAAAACATGTGAAAGACCAGTATTGAAACTGAAAACCATTACTGAAAGAAATTAAACCTAAAATAAATGAGATATCCTGTATTCATGGGTCTGAAGACCCAATATTATTAAAATGTCAGTTTTCTCCAAATTGATCTATAGAGTTCATGTACTTGTAATCAAAATCTCAATAGACTTTTTTTTTAAAATAGAAACAAACAGGCTGGTTCTAAAATTTATATTAAAATCATATATGTGATTAAGCATGTAACAAGACTTTATAATAAACCTATACCATACACTGCTATATTATATATATGTGTGCAGTCATTTGATACATGATGAAAATGATATAGTAGCACTGTAATGGGGTGTGGGGTAAAGGACAGTCTTTGCAGTATATGATTTGAAATCAGTTGGATAGCCATATGGAAAAACAAACTAAATATTGACTTCACCATATATTGTACAAAACTTTAATTCCAGATCAATTGCAAATTTAGATATGAAAGCCAAAGCAATAAAGCTTACATTGAAAGATAATGTATGAGAATTTAGAGTAGGGAAATAATTCTTAAATTATTAAGCATTTTGTACACAGAAGCATTAACCATAAAGGAAAAGATTGATCAATTAGAACATATTAAATTTATGAATTTCTGTTCATAAGTTAATTAAAAGGTGCCATTGGGAAGGTTTTCTATAAGATGGTAAAAAATATTTGCAATACAAATAACCCATGTCTAGAATATTTTTATTGCTTTTTAAAGGGTATAATGAAGTGAAAATGTGTTTTAATTTCTGTCTGTTGATCCTATTTAAATGGACCCTAGTTTTTTAACCCACAAGATTTTAGTTATAAAATTACACTTATGAAGAACCTAGAGATACTTGGTGTTGTGTAGAATCAGTGCAGAAGTGGCTCCTGGACAGGGGTGTCAGCTGTGTTTATAGTTCAGTTCTTGAGCCTTGTGCAGGACTTGGCGTATGCTTGGTCTTCAGCCTGTGTTTACTGAATTAATGGGTGGATGTTTTGTAATTACAAAAAAATATGTATAAAAGAGTAAACACCCTCATATGAGGACAGGCCTTTTAAGTTTAAACCTAAAAATCACAGTAAGCATTATAGTTGGACACGAAGAACCAAAGTGCTAACATTTTTAGAATATGAAGATGAAGTGCATTTTAGGAATGTAAAATGTTAGCCACAATTCTGGGAAGCTTACCGTGGTTATTATCTTCTCACGTCAGGGAGGGAGAGGGGAAGCCTCTTTGATCTATAAGATGTAATGGAGAAGAGAGAATTTCATCTCACAAAACGGGATTTTCTAAGCATAACATGCTACTTTTGATAAGAATTAGCTGAGATGGTGAATATTTGTGTTAGCTAAGCAGAGCTTGGATTTAGTGAATGGCAGATAAGAGTATAGAGTGTCTTAATGGACATTTTTGAAGCATTAGGTTCATCTCAAGTATGTATTGGTAATGATTGCATTATTTAAATTTCAACTTTACATTTTTTGCAGAGTTCTGAAGTTCCTGTTGCTTCAGACGATGGATGAGCAATCACAAGGGATGCAAGGACCACCTGTTCCTCAGTTCCAACCGCAGGTAATTTGTTCTAATAAATGCAGCCGTAAGAGTGTGTGTGTGTGTGAGTGTGTGTGTGTGAGAGTGTGTGTGTGTGTGTGAGAGTGTGTGTGTGTGTATGTGTAGACATAATGCAGTGAGGAAGGAAGTAGTACATGTACAGTCCCTTTAGGAAATAAAGTAGCCAAAAATGCTAGTATGAATTTCCAAGCTTCAATCAGGATTGTTTTTATTATAAAATACTGTTTTAGAATATTTAGTTCTCATGTACAAATATGAAAAAAGAGGGGGGGTCAGCTTTAGCTTTTAACTTGAATTGAATGACCTACAGGCTTTGGGAGCTAATGTTTGTCTCAGAGAGGAAGAGAAAAGGCAAGGCGGCGCCTGTGTGTCTAGTGCCTGTCTCTGCTCTGGCTGGTCCTGCATTGCCCACGACTGCCTTCTGTTACTGTCACTTTTCTTATTTTCTCGGAGTAGCAGTGTGTTTCCCCTGTTACGTAGCTGCTCGTTTTTTTATAGCATGAAATGAAGTTAAAGGAATGTTTCAGCAAAACATGTCCACACACTATAGAAGTTAATTACCTAGCATGCTGTGTTCTCTATGGATGCTTGCCCTAAAGCTCGATGTATGATGACGTGTCTAAAATAACATTCATCCCTGCACAGAGGCAGCAGTTCGTTTCTGTTGTTGTTATTAATAAATACCGTGTTTCTTCAGTTTGGTGTTGGAGACCTTCTGCAGTGTCCCAAATTTACTGTGCTAGCCTTGTCCAAGTTTTGCTTGATCGTATTTCTGGAAATGAAGAATTGGTAGATGTACTTTCGTGGTATCTTTGTCTGGTGTTGGTATCAGAGTGATGGTGGCCTCATAGAATGAGTTTGGGAGTGTTCCTTCCTCTGCAGGTTTTTTGGAATAGTTTCAGAAGGATAGGTGTTAACTCATCTCTAAATATTTGGTAGAACTCGCCTGTGAAGCCATCTGGTCCTGGACTTCGTTTGTTGGGAGTTTTTAAATCACAGATTCAATTTCAGTACTTGTAATTGGTCTGTTATAGATGTTCTTTCAAATGAGTTCTGTAGTCAGATAAGTTTGGGAGACTTGGATTTACACAGCTGCTTCATGACAGTACTTTCTCAGAGCCTTCCCTGTATTATTAGGGTGCACTGTGAACTTCCTGGAGGGGGTTTTGGGGTGTAGTGTTTTCCAGACTTATTTGACCACAGGATCCTTTTTGTTTAAGCACATTTATTGACTTCTCTCAGAATCCATGTCTGTGAGGCACAGTGCAGGAAATACTGCCTACAGAATAAACTATCTTTTCTGCCTCTGTGACTTTATTCATCTTGTACCCTCATATTCCTCTCCAATTTTTGAAATCCTGCCCACCCTTTAAGGACCATCTAAAATGCCATCTCCACTATGAAGCTTTTTCTGATTTTGTGAATGTAGCATTTTTTCCTTGGAAACGTGATGGTGCATCCTTTGTATGTCTCTTCTGGTATTTCTGAGGCCTTTGTGTCATTTTACATAGGCATTTTCCTTATCTTTGCTGTTGGGTTAAACTCTCCTTGATGATTTATACTGTGTTTTACTTTCTTTGGATGCCCTGTGTTACTGCAGCTCCCCACATGAAGCAGGGTCTCAATAAGAACGTGTGATTGAAACCAACCAGGGACTCCTTCAAATGAACAGGTTTAAATTAGCCCTTTACCCAATTGAATTTTACATTGTTTTCTTTGTTACACCCGTCTGAATCCTCTGTACTGTATTCAGAAAAGAGACGCTTTAGAGCTTAGAGTAAGGCCAATATTTTAATTTCAAGATGATTGTTTTTTATTTTTTAGATCTACCATCTATATTTTGTGTATGGTCATAAATTATCAAGATTATAGTAAGCAGTTTCTATCTATTAGATACAGACGTATCTTAGTGCTAGTTTTACACACATACATAGATACTGTGGGTCCGTATTATATTGTTTCTAGTGAAGACAGTAAAAGAAGCACATCTAAAATTAGGTAGTTCATGTCATGATTTTGAAATTCTGTTTTGAACAGTTCTAAATTTCAAAGGAAAAAAAAATGAGCACTTTCATTTTTGCCTTCTACTGACTCACCAGCCAGGAAAGTCATGGTTTCCTGGGACCATGCAGCATACATTTCAGAACCACGTCTGTGGTTCTGCATCTCTTTTCACACAGTTCCCTTCATCTCTGCCTCCTGCTGCTGCTCCCAGGGGTGGGGGAAAGAGGGAGGGTTTTTCCTGTCTCTGCGTCCAGACTGATGGTGTGAGATTACCTGACAAGAGTTTACAGGCGTTATTGCTTATTAAGTCTTTGAAAAGTGTTACTGCTCTCAGTAGCATGATTTTTAAAGGCTGGCAGAGGACAGGCTCTGCTAGGGGCTGACAACCTTCTTTTGTTTTGTTCCACACCATTGGCCTGAATAACGGGGTGATATGGCAACATATGGTTAGCTGAGTGACTCCTACTTTTGTGATGCTAATACGTGTCTGGACATAAACCGAAAACGAAGTCAGCTTTCTAAGTGTCAAATACCAATCCCCTGTATAGTGACAAGTGATGTATATTCTTGGCATATCTTTCTTTTTCTTGTTCTGAGATGAATACTCTAACCCCGTAATGTGTAATATGTGGTCTCACATATTACTGTGAGAGCTCCTTTTTCTTTAGTACTGTGTGAGGTTCCTTTTTTATAAGCTTTAGGATGTGAGATTTATGTATCTCTATTAATTTTTTTGTGTGTATTGTCATTCTCTTGAACTTAGGGAAATTCTTTTTCTATCAGCTTCCTTTTCCTTCCCGTTTTCCTTTGATTCCTCTACTAAAGCCAGAAAGTACTGAAAGGATGTTTTGACTAGATTTGTATGCTGTTGGACTCTTGTTGGTGGAACAATGGATTTAGCTTAATTTAAAAAAGAAAATTCAGACTATATAAAAGATGGTGACAGAGAAATAGGAAAATACTAAACTATTTTAGTATGAGACTAATTTTAAACAATGGGGGCTTCCCTGGTGGTGCAGTGGTTGAGAGTCCGCCTGCCGATGCAGGGGACACGGGTTTGGGCCCCGGTCCGGGAAGATCCCACGTGCCGTGGAGCAGCTGGACCCGTGAGCCATGGCTGCTGTGTCTGCACGTCCGGAGCCTGTGCTCCGCAATGGGAGAGGCCATGACAGTGAGAGGCCCGCGTACTGCAAAAAAAAAAAAAGATTAAAAAAATAATAAAAAAAGCAATGGAAGTTTGCAACTAACATTTTTTGAGTATTTTGATTTCTGATCATTGAGTGAAGAGCACTATGGTACATTCACTTTTTATCATAAAGATAAATGTAAAACAATTATCAGAGCACAATTTTAAGAATTTATGGGAGTGATTAGAAGGGAGGATTAATTTTAATTATGATAATCACCAGGACTTAAGTTATAATTATTATTTGTAAATTTGAAGATATCTAGTGTAATGCTTTGGCTACCTGTGAAAGAGGGAAAGCTTCCCAGATCTACAGGTAGGAAATTAGACGTTCCTCGTTTTTATTGCTTGGAAGGTATGAGAACCTTGTCTGGGAGTCTTCCAACCCAAGCAGTAAGGTAGATCAACCATTCCTTTAAGCTGCCTGGTGGCCCAAATTATTTGCAGTCCCCCTGTGCTTTTGCATCCCTGTGAAGCGAGGTGTAGGGATGAGATGAAGTTAACCTTGTAGCATGTTTGGGGTAGTGATCTGGGCGTTTTGTGGGCCAGAGCGACGTTGCCCCAGTGGACTGTGTTGAGTGGGATGAGTTTTGGACATGATGATTATATCACCTTCCCCTGTCTTTAGCTCATCTTACAGAATCACTTTATGAAATAAGGGTCATCATGTAGTTTACTTCTTTTGATAAATTGATTTTGCCAAGGTGTTTGTTGTAAGTAGCATTGAGTACAGCTTCTGTTCTTTGAATTGTTTATAGAAATTTCGGTGTGGTGACTCCCTTTGACAGTTGCCTTCAGTGAATGACTTTAGGTGCAGGAGAATGAACAGCAGCTGTTCTGAGGAAAGCAGGCTCGCGCTGTGGTTTCAGTTCACGACGTCTCGTATCTCTGCTCTCCCCAAACCCCCAGCACTATCTCCCCCGTCCTCACACTTAGCTGATGCCCTTGCTTCCTGTTTCACTTGAAAACACCGTAACAGTCAGAAGAGAACTTCCACCGACTTCTCCCAGACGTGTAGTCACATGACTGGCCTTTTCTGTCACCAGATGAACCAGCCACACTGTGCCCAAGGCCAGCACGCCCCTGACCACTGGATCCCACCCACCCCCTGCTCCTATTGGCCCCTCTCTGCGGGCCCTTCACTAGCACACCATCGCGTGGTTCTCTCTTCCGTCTCAACAACAAACCGTGACCGCTCGGGTCCTTGGACTCTTTAATCAATAGAAATTGGTAGGAGGCCAGATGAGAGATCCAGGCAAGGCTTTATTGAGACTCGTGCCGCAGCGGGGTGGGGCTGGGGGGTGAAAACGAGCAGTAGGTGCCCTTGCTTGCTCCCCGAGGGGGCTTGAGCTGGTTCATCAAACGGGCTGAGGGCGGGGTAGGTCTGGCAGGAGGCCTGGTTTAGGTGGTCTGCTCGCCCTCTGGGTGGTGCTGTGTGCAGGGATTTTGTGCAGGACCCTGCTTTTGCTCCTGGCACCTCAGAAGGGGCCGTTGGTTTGGGGCCTGTGTGTACCTTATTGTTCATAACTGCCCGACTGCACATGCGTGCAGTTATTTTTAGTCCATAATGGTTTCTTTATATCCTGTTGCCCAGGTGCAAGTGCAAGCACTCAGGTAGAGGGTCCCCTGTCACAGCCTATCTCAAAACCAAAACAAGTCCAAACCAAAAACCAGCTTTTAAAGTCCTTCTTTTCTCCAGCTGTTAACTAACCTATTTCTCTGCTGCCTTTTATTGCTAATTCTTAGCTTTATTTGTAGGTTTGTCTCCCGTTTCCCCCTTCGCTCTCTGAAACGTGCTCCAGTTAAGCCTTCTCCCCACCCTCCCGGCTAGACTGCCTTGTCAGGGTCCCAGCTATGTGCAGGTGCTCCGTCCCTGGTCAGCTCTCTGGCCTCGTCCTCTTTGGCTCATCAGCTACATTCGGTAGTCGATCGTACTCTCTTCTTTGAAACCTGTTCATTGCTCAGCTTCCAAGAACCTTGTTTTTCTCGTCTTACTGGTCCATCCTTTGCTGATTTCTCCTCACCTCCTGGACCTCTTAACAATAGAGGGCTTCAAGGCTTGAGGCCTCTTTCTATCTATATCCCTGCTTGGAGATCTCTTCCAATTTCGTGATTCTAAGTATGATCCATATGCTGGTGACTCTCACATTTATATCTCAACCTGGACCTCTGTCCTGAATTCCAGACTCATGTATCCAGTTGCCTGCTTGACCTCAAATTTGTATGTATCAAAGCGAGCACATGTGAAGCTGAACTCTGAATGGTCCCCCCCAACCCTTCTGTCTGCAGGCCTCTCTGTCACAGTTGGTGGCAGGTCCATCCTTCCCTTGCCCAGGCTGAAGCTCCTGGAGACGTCCCTGGCTTCTTCCAGCTCTCTCGTGTTGTGTCTCACCTGTTCCCAGACCCCACAGCTCCATCTTTAACACACAGTTAGAATTGGGACACTTCTTGCCTCCTCTGCTGCTACTACTGTGGTCCAAGTAATTTTACTTTTGCACAAAACTTATTTCAGTAGCTTCCCAGCCTCCATCCTTGCCTCCCTTCAGCCTGCTCTCAATACAAAATTATATAAACTTTAAATGTAAAATACAAAATTTCAGTCAAATTGTGTCTGTTTAAAACCTTCTAGTAGTTTCTCATAGGCTCACTCACTCATCATCTTCCAGGGTGTATTTAACTATCACCTTCTTTGATCATTTAATGAAAATTGAACCTTCACACCCACCAGTAAGCCTTTGCTGCCGTATTTTTCTGCGTAGAATTGATTGCCTTTTCACTTTTTCATTGTCTGTCTGCTTTCTCTAGAGTATAGGCTTCATCCCGAGACCCCAGAGTGGTACCTAGGGCACGTAGTAGGCATTCAGTAATGCTTGTTGAAAACAAACTGGGTGTCAGATCAACCCATTCTCCATCTTTTCAAGCACCACCTTTTAAATGAATATTAAGATACATAAATGTCTTTGGAATTTCTCTTCCTGGCACAAGTTCAAGCAGTGGCCTGTGCCTTGGTACCTACATCAAAAATACGATAGGAAGCCATTCTTGGCAATGCTTTGTTAGACCAAGGTGTGAGAGACCAGCCTGCGCCGAAGCAGGGAAGAAGAGCTCAGAGAAAAAGAAAGAAATTTTCTCCAGGACAGGTTTCCACATCTTTGTGAGCCCAGAAATCAGGTGTGGCCTAAGATGTCTGAACGCTTAATTTACCATTTTTGTTTTTCTTGGGTAACAGTCTATATACAAAAGTAAATGTATATTAAATGGTTTATTAAAAAACACATCCTCCATTTCTTACGGACTTTTTTTCACCTCCTTGGTTTAGCTGGAACAGACCTCTTTCCAAGGACACTGTTTCCCGTCACCCTCTCAGTGGAGGCTGCTGGTTCTCTAATAACCCCACGCCGTGAGGATCGGGGGTCGGATGGCAGCCTGTCTGTCCACAGAGCCTCTTCCAGACCACGATTCCTCCTTGTTCTTGGGGTAGGGAGGGCTGAAACCTGCTGCGTCAAGGCTCTGCCACCCTAAGAAAGGGCGTTCACCTTCCCTGTCGCTGTTGTCTCCTGACCTCCTCATGACCCCTCGCACTACTTGGACACTTGGCCCCTGGCTCCTGGCTTTTGTCCAGGGCAGTAGCCCTGCTGCTGCTACCAGTACCTGCTTCTGATTGAGTTCTTACAGCGCGCCCACCCTGTGCGAAGCACTGTGAATGTGTGTTTCATTTATTCCTAACGCAAGCTGTGGGAGGCGTTATCTGTCACACTTCACAAATGAAGAGACCGAGGCTCAGACCAATGAACTAACTCATCCTTGGTCACGTAGCTGGTAAGTGGCGGGGCTGGGATTGGCACCGGGTCTGTCTCACTCTTTAGAGTGAGCTTTTAGAAAAAGCTCCCCATCGATTTCCTGGCCAGTCTGATCTTCTCAATCACCGTGACTCTTGATATTTTTATAGGTACCTCAAGCTCCTACTCTTCAAGATGGAATTTATTATTTCCTGCCCAAGATTGTCCTTTTGCCTGTGACTATTAGCACCGTCCATCTAGTCGCCCAAACTACAAACAAGCAAATCGCATACTTTATATTAGGCAGTTTTCCTCTTGTCTTGATTTTACTCCCTAAATAGCTCTTGAATCTGCTAATTCTCTACATCCTGACTGTAACTACTGTAGTTTATTTAGATTACTGCCACCTTTTGCCTGGATTATCGCAGAAGCTTCTGAACTGATCTCTTTACCTCTCATTTTACCATTTCTAGTTCATTCTTTACATTGTAGCAAAAGTCATCTTTCCAAAGTGTACTTTTTATCGTATCACTTCCTAAAAGCGCTGGTTTCTATGACTTTTAGGGTGGATTCTGCATTTCCTTGTGTGTCGTAGAGGGTCTTGCATCATCTGGTCGCCTTTTTCTTCTCCAGCTGCATTTTGTGTCTTTCCCTATTTTGGACACAGATTCAGTCGTGTCTTGCTTATACCATGCTCTCTTTCGGCTCCAAATCTCAGATGCTGAGGTAATGGTCTCAGGAGCCGTTCAAGGAGATTTAGTCCCTAATGGAACCTAATAGCATAAAGGCTCCTTATAATGCAGATGAAGTACATGATAGGGGCCCTAAGGAAAGTGTTATCCTAGAGGAAACATGTAATTTGGAAGACAACAAAAAGATTATTCTCAGAAAAATAATGATTACTGGGTAGTTTCTTACACTAGTATGCTTCTAACAAATCAGAATATGCTATACCAGCAGTGCAGTGTTCACTTCTGTAGATCATGCTTTATATCAATGAGTAGTAGGTCATGGGTACTCAATAAATATTTGTTGGATGAATGAATTAATCTCTAAGTGAAAGCTAAATATTGATCAATCTAATTATGTTGTATAGATTTTAGTTACTTGAGAGTTATTTTAGGAAAAGACTGTGGCAATATAGAATAATAAGAAATCTGTCAAATGAGAAGTGATATCAAAATATTTAAAGTTTATTTGAGTTTTGAATTTAGATTGCTTGTTCGTATTTACATATTTAGGGGTAAGTGTTCCTTAAATTTTAAAGGAAATGCCTTGAGAAATTTAGATGAGTTTTAAAAGAATGGGAATGCGGTAAGGATTCTCTCATCTGCTCTCTTGGAAATTTCTATTTGAATAGTCTGATGTGGGCAAAGATGAGGTCGACATTAATCAAAACAGTTTCCCAGTTCTATTTGGAATTGCATTCAGAGCCTGAAATATAGTTTTAATAAATACAGTAATGAAAATTGTTCCATTTTTGAGGGTGAACGTAATATTTGGAAGATTCAGAAATCTTTTGGAGCCAAGTATGTACTTGGTGAAAAAAATAAATAGTCTTGGTATTCTTCTTTCGATCAAAATGAGATATCTTCTTAAATGAGACCAGTAATTTTCATATGATTCACAAACTGATTGCAGTCCAAGGAGGAATTTCAAACATATTTTCAGTATTGGAAGCCTTCCTGGAGTAAGTCCATATCCTCTCACGGTGCTTGTTTGAAGGGCAACGTTGAATGTATAGATTCTAATATGTTTGTTAGAATTCGGTTGTGTCATTTTACATTTAGCATACCTTTATATTTTGTCTCCCTTTATATTATTATTATGTGAATATTATGACTTTTTCATATGACTGTGGTTATGTTTCATACATCTTTCTCACTAAATATTCATAAAACAACTATTCCTCAGATTTAGAAATTTTGATAAGCACTTCTTTTTCCAGGAACACTTATGTAGAATACATTTAATTATGCATTCCTTTTATTTATTTTTTTTCCTTGACTGGATATCATTCAGTGTAGGAGAAGAGGGGGATGGAGGGGGAGGGGTTTCTAGGAGAGTTCTGATAGGGTGTCCAGGAGAGCGCCAGGGGGGCACCAGGGCTCAGTTTCACGCAGCACTAACTTCCAGAACCAACACATGGGAGAGAGGGAGCAATGGGTTCTGTGGCCCAGAGTGATGAGCAAAGTGAGAAGAGAAGGCTGAGGATGGAGCCCTGTGGACACCAGAGTTTATATGGTGGGGGGACACGTTGGGGAGCTGGGATCAATCAGAAGCGCTGGCTGTTCTGTGGGGTGGTTCAGGGCCTGAGCCCCGAAGTCGGATTGCCTGGGATCAATTCTTGGATGCCCCACTTTCTGGCTGTGTGATGGAGGACAGGTTATTGAACATCTGTATGTTTCACTTTTCTTATTAATAAATTAGAGGAATCATAGTTTTTACCTCCTATGAGCTATGGAGCTTCTAGGATTGTGCTTGGCACGTAGATAGGACCCAGACGACGGGGATGAGGGTGAGGGTGACGATGACGACGTTCTGCCAGTGACACTCTTGAAGCATAGGTTTCTTCACCAGTGGTTGGTTCTGCATCATCTTACATCCTTTACCTGCCTTCTGCCCACACTGGTGCTTCGTTAGCCTTGTTTATCCCAGTCAGTGGCATCACTATCCATCGAGGTGCTCAAGCCCCAGATCCATGATTTATCCTTGATTTCTCTCTGTCCCCCTCTCCTCATACTCAATTCATCAGCAGCTCCTTTGACTCCACCTCAAGATCATATCCTGATTCCGTCTGCTGTTCTCATCTCCCCGCAACAGTCAGGTCAGGTCCGCTTCCTCCTGTCCAGTCCCCCTGCTTCCACTCTTGCTTTACTCATCCTCCTGTCCGTTCCTTCCCCACCAGCGTCGTGAGTTGTCATTGTAAAACGTGTGTTAGCTCACAGTACCGTGCTTCTCTGCTGGAGACCCAGATCCCTCACTGGTGCTGTCAGGGTGCCGTGCGGTTTTGTCATGCTCGCCTCTAACCTCGTTCCCCACCCCGTCGCCCTTGTTTTCCATCCTCCAGCCAGTGTTCCTTCAACACACCCAGCTCATTCTTTCCTCGAGACATTTTCTCCAGGTTTTCTTTTTGCCCTTTTTTTTTCTTCTGGTCTTTTAATCTCACCATAAACGTCACCTTCTCACCAAGGTCATCCCAGAATTACCCACTCTAAAATAACCGTCCACTCATTTTCCATTATATCACTCTATTTTATTTCTCTGCATATGCTTAAATATTAGATACTATTATGTATTTGCTTATTGTCTTTTTATTGTTTTGGATTATGTATTTGTTTAATCTCCTTCCTCTGTTAATAACTGTGGAATAAATGAATACATTGTAGAAAACCTCTCCCCTCTATTTGTGTCTGTCTCTGTATCTGTTTCTCTCAGGGAAAGGCGCCTGCTTGCCATATTTAATTTTACCAGGTATGGCTGGTGGTGCTCATGGGGCAGATGGGAGTGTCTTCATCATTATCCTACTCATGAAATGCTGGGAAAGGTCATCAGCATTTCTGGTTACATAATTTGGATATAGTGATTATGCTGGGTAGTGTAACTAATGATGATTAAATGATACAAACACTGGGGTCTTATAAATGTTTAACTAGATAATTGGCTGTATTTGATCACTCATTTTTCTTATGCTATAGTGAATTCTCTCCTTTGTTTGATAAAAAGCCAGTTATAATGATTAATGGCATGTTGTTCCAACTGATGTAAATCTCAGACACTTAGTGTCTTTAGGAATAGATTACTTTTGAAATAGTTAAAGAAATTTTAGGGAGATCATTTTTCATATGGGAAGAAGCATGACTAATTAGACTCTGCTGGCACATGTGGTGTTTTGTTTTTGTTTTTAATATGTGTTTTTTTTTTTAATTTCTAGTGAGGTTTGTAGAAAATAATGTATAACAGCTTTATGTTAGATATTGTCGAAAGGATGTTCTAGTTTTTGTAGTTTGGAGGTGAGTAATATCTCTTTAAAGATCATACATAGCATAAGCTTTATTGCCAAATAAAATTGAAGGGCATTTTGAAGTTTTGTAACTTTTAAATTTTTGAGAAATTTAATAATGTTAATATAAATATAGTTTATTAGATTACATAATTGGTAATATGAAAATCACCAGTAAGAGGTGAATTTGCAGTAACAGTGAAAACCATATTAATGATGTTAAATATTGTAATTAATACTGGCTTGTATATTAGATCATTGATAACAATACCTCTAGGAATTATCAGGACATAATTTTCTCTCTGGGGAGTCTGTTGAGTCCATGCTGTGACTCTTCTAATTTCCCCAGAGAGAATTATCATCATCCTGTTACCCTGAATTATCTTACTGCTCATTAAATGTTCCTGCCTTCAAATTTAAAGGAAATTAAAGAAATTAATTTAGTCATGGGAAATTATTAATTGTTTAACGAGGTTGCACCTGTGATAGTATGAGCCTGTGGCACAGCAGAAGGAATTTTATTTTAAAATGAAAAGTATTTATGTCATATGAAGGAAGCAGTTAACAGACTGACATGTAGAAGTTAATCGCAATTAGTTAGCAAGATCTGGCGGTATGTAATTAAAGTGTATTCAGATCAACAAGAGATTTCATTAATGAGAATGCAGAACACTTAAGGTGTTATAAAAAGCTTCCTTCACTCTAGAGTTTGATTTTTTTTAGTTGTCATATGTAATTTTGAGTATATATTTTATGTTTCTGAGATTTTAGGGTTCTTTTATAGTATAACTTGCAGATTCACATATCTCAAGAGACTAAACATAATTTACCACAAAAATGTAATGCAAATGCTTCCAACATCTGTTTTAATTGTGTCCTTTATTTAAGGAGTTGTGGGTGTCTTATAGTTAGTAATTAAGAAATAAAATAACAACAATAAAAACAATAAACAATAAAACAATAACAATATCAAAACAATGTATGTGGGCTTACAGTTATGTTATTCATGTTAATTAGTTATATTTTGAGACTTATTCCAAAAATGAATCTGTTTGAAAATTCTTGTATGGGGTATGTATGTAGTCTTTATTTAGTAATTTTAGAAGCTACCCTGTGCTGAATTAATCACACCTTTTCTCAGTTTCTTTTGTCACGAAGAGCTTGCAGCTTCAAACTTGTAGGGTTTATGGGCTTTCAAGCAGTTATTATCTTCACTTTGCCTGTGAATTTAAACTTTACTGTGAGCATGTTCCAGCCCGATAGCTGAATTGCAGCCACACATGGTTTTGTTTATTGCATGCTCCCCCACAACAATTAGGAGGCCTTCGGGCAGAATAATTTTAGTTAGCTCTAGTGTATGGCACCAAGGAGCCTTACACCCAAGGGGTCAGGCTGTTCTCATTCATGAATCAGGAAAACAGTCTGCGTGATAACTGGGGTGTCCTGGTTGGAAGGCAGAGCCCAAGGCTGGGCGGTGCTCAGAGACCCTAGTAAGGATGTGGCTGGCATATGGGAAGCCTAGCTGTAGATACAGACAAACTCCAGTTTCGGCCAGAGGAAGAGGACCAAAGAAGCAAATCAGGGTCAAGACTAAAGAATTTCAGTCTTGAAAACCCGAGGACATGCAGGAGGCTGTACAAATCCAGAGCCTGTGGGGAGAGAGGCTCGGTGGCAGGCTGTTACCGCTGGCGCCCCTGGGGGAGGGGGCGTAGATGACGGTGAGGGAGTGCGTGAGCTTGGCTCTGTCCCAGGGGACACTCACGCACAGTTCTTTGTGGGGGTTCACCCCTATGCTAGAGAAGTGGGAAACAAGGTTTGGGTAGCTGGCCCAGCTGAGAAAGATACTGGGCGTTAGAACTGGGGTTTCGAGCCCAGGCCTTGCTGACTGACTCCAGAACCTGTGCCGTTTCTCTGGGGCTCTATGGGAACTCAGTGGATTCTTCTGTACCACCTGGCCCAGGTCCGGCCTCAGAGCACAGTGTTCAGGGCTTGCTGTACTGCCCTAAGAGGGCAGTGAATTAGCACTAAGGTCCCCTTTCCTGCTGTGGGTGCAAGGGGAGTCTCTGTCTCACCTGTTGGGAAGCTGTTACTGGCAGAGACAGCGTCCACTTGCAGGTCTGACGCTTCCCCACTCCCCATGGAGCTTCTGCCTCAGACCTGCTGGGAGCTTCTCCGTGGTTACAGTCATGGGGATGCACTTAGAACTTTTATATTCATTAAGTTCTTTCAGCTACATTCACTTACTTAGTAAATATTTATTGTCTGTTTCACGTTGAGCTGCCTTCATGGCATCTGGACACAAAGATAAAACTTGGTTTCTGTCTTTGAGAAACTCTGTGTTCGGAGGGAGAAATATACATGTGTAAACCAATAATTAAAATCCAGTGAGGTCTGGAACCTAGCTCAGTGCCTGAGTTTGCACGACTGTGTGGAGAGTTGACTGCTGTCGGCTGCTGTGCAGGCCCAGGGGCAGGAGCAAGCAAAGCCTCCTGGCGAGCTGAGGACGATTCCTGAGAAGGGCTGGCAAGTCAGCCCCCAGGACGAGCTGGGCTGGCCAGGTGCGAGGGGCGCAGTCACTCAGAGGGCCTGGGACACACAGATGCCTTGCACGGAGGGGCCGGAGCTGCAGGCGCGTTTGGCGCCGAACGGTGTGGTTGGAGGGGAGGCCCAGGGCAGGGGCCAGGTGACTGAGAGAGCCCCTGTCGTAGGTGGGTGTCAGTGTGTTGCGGAAGAAGCAGAGTAGCTTTTTACTTTCATAAAAGTTAAAAATCCTTTAAATGACTCACATCAAATCCAGAAGCCATTTTGTGCAGCTCAGACAGATACCCTGGTCACTAAGGGACTGCAGAGACTGAGACCCAGTTTATCCACCAGAATGAGAGCACGGAAAGGCAATCTAAGTGATTTTATTTGGTTTATATTTTATACTGATTTGAATCTCATTATTTTGCTGGATTATTTTATTCCCATTATAACTCAAATGCTAAGCTAAAGAATATGGGGAATTGGACATCATCCAAAAAAGAGAATATAGCTCTTTCCTAAAAATAGTTCTTTACTTGCGTGGGCACTGATTTGATATCATCTTTTTTAAGCACCTCATACAACGCTGCTTACATGGGGCATAACTCATCAAAATGAAGTGTGGCACTGAATACAGTATCAGAGAGTCATTACCAAAGTATATGTATAACCTGCCTGGCGATCTCTTAAAGGAGACCTCATCCTACACAGGCTTATTTTTATACAAATTGCAGCGTGGCACAGACACGGGGGGGGGTAGTCAGAGATGTGCAGCTATGCTTCTTCTCATGTCAGCTCTGCACGTCTACACTGGGTGACAGGACATGGGAGCAGATGAGACAAGCTGTCACTCACCCACACTGCCCTTTGAAGAAAGGCCATGGGGGGAAAAGGTGCCGCAAATGGGCTGTGAAGTTTACATACACTGCCCACTGTTAAACAGATTACGTCTAATGAAGTGTCTAATGCTCAGGCCATATCAACCTAATCCTTGGTGGCAGTTCATCCCTCAACTGCCAAAAAACACCGCCCTCTGGCCCTCTCTCGCCCGCTCTGGCCGCCAAGCACAGGGAGGTGCCCAGCCTTAATAAACCGAGACAGTGTGTGATCTGACATGCAAATGTAGGTCATTGCATATGTAAATGTGTGATTACAAACCTGCATGCCAAAACACATTAGTGAGACTTTGTTCTCAGCATGCGGTTGTCACACTGCCTTAGCAGTTCACGCTAATATTTGTCAGTTATTGTGCAGACAGAAGATGGAATTCCCAGTCAGGTTTAAAGTATATGGATTGCGTGATACCGTTCCTAATGATGAAGCTGTATTTCACTGTTGAGATTGACAGGTTTCATCGGGAGAAGGAATGGTCTGTACATTTTGGGGAGAGGAAGAAAACCTATTTCTCAGATGTTGCAGACTATCCTAGTGTGTAAATTAAAAAATAAAAAAAAGATTTTTTAGAAAAGGCTGGACAATTTAAAAAGTCTCTCCTCTTTAAATGAAACAAAGTTAAGAAAACTAAAAAAGTTGCTAATATCCACTGAATATATCTGAGAAGTGAGGCTTTGTAAGTTTCCTTTGTTAAGTAGGTGTCACAGTGACACTTAATTATAAATTCATCTCAGTGACCACAAAAAGAAATCTTATATATGAACAGAGTGGCAGGTTGTCGCCCTTTATTTTATAATTTTGTTTTTATTTTCATTTTTGACATACATGTTTCTAGTCCCAGTTTTGTTTTTTCATCAAAAGGCCTGAAATTGAAAATTGAACTTGAAAATACTGTGGATCATCATGTAGGATCCCATAATGTTGTATCACATTGTAGGTGACTTTGTTTAGTAACCCTGGCAGTATAGCAAAGCCTATACTTAGGAATTGGGGATTGGGAATCAGCTAGACAATGATTTGGTGTGATAACATCTACCTTACAGGATTGTCATGAGAATTGAATTAGATGGCATATGACGTACTAATTTATAGGACCTGTTAAGTTGTAGGTACCAAAACAGAACCTTTTATTATTGTAGTAATGTTACTATTGTTATTCTGACAATTATTTATGGTTTTATATTTATATAATGAATTTGTGAAATTTGTATTCTGATTATTTTGCATGTCTTAAAGGAAGAGTGGTACTTTTCTTGACAATATTTTGGACTTTCCGAAGAAAGAAAAGCAATGCACAAGAGTAGAAATCATTGCTACCTTTTTTCTCTTTTTGAGAAACATTGTATTTGAATGACAGTGAAACTTTGGCAGAATTTTAGAGTTTTTGCTAGCATGACAGATGTAGTGAAATGAACAAGGTAATATGTATTAGGGGTTAGTGTAATGCCCATGTGTCAAAATAGCCTTTTACATAAGTCATGGGGTCATCAGCCTTGACTAAGGTTTGCTTGAGGGACTCAGAGATCAAATTACTTTAGTGGGTTTAGGAACCAGTGCGCCCTTTGGTTGCATTAATAGGTATTTAATGTTCAGTCTTACTAGAGGAGGCCCAGTCAGGCCCCACAAGAACGTCATGTTTACTCTGAGTCGGCTCAGAGTAGAGCAGGTCCAGAAGGATGTGAGCAGAGTGGTAAAAGGCCAAGAAGAGTGTACTTACCAGCAATCTAGGAATCTTGAAAAGGCCCGTGTGTGTTTAGCCAAAAGAGAGAAGATAAAAGGGCATATGATGGCTAAACCATTGTTACACTTTTATAGGTAGATCGCTACAGATAGATTATGAATGTCATGAGGAGCTTAAAAGGCAGTATTCCTTGGACATGTGTGGTAACCTCAGCAGCAGACAGTGTTGGATCCTAGTGGATCCTAGATCTGTCCTATGACTGGTGGAATGAATGAATGAGTCTGTAAACAATGAACGAAAGAACTAGGACAGTGGATAAAACGTATAAGGAGTTGGGATTTGCCTCCAAATGGGGACGGCTGGGGTGCTGCCTCCCAGCACCTGTAATTCTTTCTCAACACCTTGCCTGTACCTGTGTAAGCTCTTTCAGAGCAGAAGCATTTCTGATGCATCTCTGTTTCTCTAGCAGCTAGTACAGTGCCCGATGCGTAGTAAGTACTAAAATGTGTTAGTTTCAAAAAGAAATGACATTTTCCACAAACAACAAAAAAATATTGTTTAAAAATGTAATTATGTACTGAGTGACAGAGGCCAATCTGAAAGGCTACAATACTGTATGGTTCTAACTATGTGACATTCTGGTAAAAGCAAAACGATGGGTACCGTAAAAAGTCAGTGGCTGCTGGGGTTTAGTGGGGAGGGAGGGATGAATAGGCAGAGTATAGAGGATTTTTTAGGGCAGTGAAAGTATACTATATGATACTGTAATTATGGATACATGTCATTATACATTTGTCCAAACCCATAGAATGTATGACACCCAGAGTGAACCCTAACGTAAACTACGGGCTTTGGGTGATAATGATGTGTCAGTGCAGGTTCATCAGTTGTAACGAAAGTCCCACTCTGGGGGGGTGTTGGTAACGGGGAAAGCAGTGCATGTGTGGGAGCAGGGGGCGCATGGGGGACCTCTGCACCTTCCTCTTAATAGTGCTGTGAACCCAAAACTGCTTTTACACAATTACGTCTTTTTTTAAAATTTATTTTTACATCTTTATTGGAGTATAATTGCTTTACAATGGTGTGTTAGTTTCTGCTTTATAACAAAGTGAATCAGTTATACATATACATATGTTCCCATATCTCTTCCCTCTTGCATCTCCCTCCCTCCCACCCTCCTTATCCCACCCCTGTAGGTGGTCACAAAGCACCGAGCTGATCTCCCTGTGCTATGCGGCTGCTTCCCACTAGCTAGCTATTTTACATTTGGTAGTGAATATATGTCCATGCCTCTCTCTCGCTTTGTCACAGCTTACCCTTCCCCCTCCCCATATCCTCAAGTCCATTCTCTAGTAGGTCTGTGTCTTTATTCCTGTCTTACCCCTAGTTTCTTCATGACATTTTTTTTCCTTAAATTCCATATGTATGTGTTAGCATACGGTATTTGTCTTTCTCTTTCTGACTTACTTCACTCTGTATGACAGACTCTAGGTCTATCCACCTCATTACAAATAGCTCAATTTCGTTTCTTTTATGGCTGAGTAATATTCCATTGTATATATGTGCCACATCTTCTTTATCCATTCATCCGATGATGGACACTTAGGTTGTTTCCATCTCCGGGCTATTGTAAATAGAGCTGCAATGAACATTTTGGTACACGACTCTTTTTGAATTATGGTTTTCTCAGGGTATATTACGTCTTTTTAAAAAAACCGTAATGATGAGGTGGTAAACTCACTGCCACTGGAATTGTTCTTGGTAGAACTTAAATGATTGTCAGGAAGTTTAGAAGATTTTCATACATTACTTGGCAGGTTGGACTAGGTGAATTTATATGTGTATGTGTGTATTTTTATATAATACGAATAGTGCGATAAATACTTGTCGAGCGAATGGCTGTCTGCGGGTTTACCATAGAAATCACCTACTTATGTGAAGACAATCAATGATTGTGTGTATATTGTGTGATTGAAAACTTTTCTGACTTTTTTAATTACAGAAGGCCTTACGACCGGATATGGGCTATAATACATTAGCCAACTTTCGAATAGAAAAGAAAATTGGTCGCGGGCAATTTAGTGAAGTTTATAGAGCAGCCTGTCTCTTGGATGGAGTACCAGTAGCTTTAAAAAAAGTGCAGGTAAGATGACTTTAATTATATAAATCCACGTAAAATTATACTCTGTGAAGAATAAATAGAGAAAAGTGCATCCTGAATGATTGGGTCATGACAGTCTTAAGTTGAGAACGATGGGAAGGAATAAAAATTGTACTGTAAACACTTGCATTAAGTGCAATACATGGTGGAAATCATTTTTTAGTTTTAATACTACTTTTAAAGTTCAGCTGGTTTTGTTCACCCAGATTCAGTAATGACTAGAATGATCTTAGAAAAGCTTTCACAGCTCTAGGTTTTAAGAGGCAGATTTGAGTTGTCACCATGGCTCCTAACTGGACGTGTGGCTACGTGTTGTATCCTGAGCTGCAGGCACTGCAGAAGGAAACCAGGCTCACAGAATGCACAGCCTAATAAAGTCAGTAAACGGCAGGCAAGGTTAGGGGGAGGTTTTCGTTAATGTAGAGAGCCACACTGGCAATAAATGAAAGAAAACTGAAGTGAACTTTATTTACTGGAGAATAAAAAAAAAATGAAATAGGTAAAGTTAGAGGATTGACGTCTTACGTAAAATCCACACGTTGTATTGGTATTATTCTAGCATCAGCTCTGCCCTCCAGTCCTGACTCTGTCTGGCTTCCTCAGATCCATGGACCTGCCCCAGCTCACCTGGCAAGGCCGTGCCCCAGCCCGAGCCCAGGACAGGTCACTGCCCTGATGGGTCCACTCGCCTCTGGCCTCGAAAGCACTTGCCTTTCTGCCCCAGAGTGTGTTTGACATTGTACCATTTTACTTCCCTTTTTCAGGGAAGGGCATTCTTGTTCACACCTGCCTGTGGACTTTCCATTTTACTCTGCAGCCCTGGTGTCTTTTCTGTGTCGAGACCTGCAAAACCTCAGTGTCCTCTTATTATTATTATTTTAATTTTGTAAGGGATCAGTATACTTGCAACAGCTGTAGCAGAGGTGAATAGTTTTCACTCATATTTTTAAGCAAATAGTAAATATTTATGAAAGATTTTATGGGGCATATATGTTAGATATAAAGAATAGGACAGATGCTCTCATATCCACCACTCACCTTTGACACACTTCTGCCACTCCCTTCCTTCAGAGGTCACCATGTCCTGAATTTGTGTGTATTGTTCCTTTGCTTTTCTTTAGAGTTTTTCTCCAAATCTGTGTACATTTCTGAATACATCTGTTGTTTGCTTTTGCATTTTTGAACTTATATAAATGTTGTCACATGTTGGTGTGTGTGGCTATGCTTTATTCTTTATCTAGTATTCAATATGTAGATATGCGTGTGTATGTGTAGTATTACATACTACGTGTGTATACTGTCCAGTTCTTGTTACGTGCTACTGGTTGTGTACAGTTGTTTGCTGTTACAAACAGTACTTCAGTGATGTTCCTGTGTATGTTTCCTGGTGCAAGAATCTCCCTTTTGCATGTGCCTGAGGATGGAAGTGATGAGCCCAGGGCCACGCACGGTCAGTGCTGCAAGTTTATACCGAGTTCTTCCAGCGGTTGCACCGTTGACCTTCTCTCCAGCAGCACGTGAGGGTAGCCGTCTTCTCTCATGTACTCTGCCGTTTACAGTAAGAACATAAAATATACAATGCAGATATTAGTGTTTATGACACAGATGACTTTGGGAATGATTATTTCCTAACAACAGAACTCTGATCCTTTTTTTTTTCGTGGTACGCGGGCCTCTCACCGCTGTGGCCTCTCCCGTTGCGGAGCACAGGCTCCGGACGCACAGGCTCAGCGGCCATGGCTCACGGGCCCAGCCCGCTCCGCGGCATGTGGGATCTTCCCGGACTGGGACACGAACCCATGTCCCCTGCATCGGCAGGCGGACTCTCAACCACTGCGCCACCAGGGAAGCCCTCTGATGCATTTTTAAAATGTCTTGAATTTCTAATATGTATCTCTGGGCACTGTGGGGTGGGGGAGGAAAAGAAGCTAGCAATTTTATTCCTGCTCACCAAGGGAGAAAGAGTCTATCTAGAGCAATGAAACGTTAAACCCTGCGGCGTGGATTCCTGGTTTCCCTAGTTCGCAGAAAGGAAATGTCAGTATGAGCTGTTGGCGTGGCTGGGATTGGAACGGCAGCCAGGGTGTCGAGGTGAGACCAGATCCTGGAGAGCTCTGAAACCAGGAACAGGATTTTGAGTAGGAGGGAAGTGAGGATTCACTATGGATTCTCTAGGAGGGTAATAATCTTCAAAATCGGTTATTTTCAAGATAAAAGTACAAGCTGAACACACAGAACAGACTAGAGAGAAGACAGCTGCTGATTTGCCCCAGGTGTCAAGGCGGGGCTGGCTGGCTGGCTGGCTGGCTGGATGGCTGGCTGGATGGATGGATGGATATGTGGGTGGATAGATGGGTAGGTGGGTGCGTGTGTGGGTGGATGCTTGGATGGGTGGAAGGATGGGTGGGTGGATGAATGGGTGGACGGATGCATGGATGGATGGATGGAGTGAGAGAACATCGAGGTGGAGTCCCTGCGGCCTTCCTGGCTTCCCTCTCCCCCCTAACCCCCACCCCCAACCCTGAGTGTGGACAGAGAGACAGCGCTCAGTTCTGTCTCTAAGGATTGTGTTTTAAATCACAGAACCTTGTCACTGGAAATACTGAGAAAGAAGGGGAGAAAGAAGGGAAAAGGGAGGGAGGGAGGAAGAACAAAAGCTCTTCCAGGCCTCTTGTAATACTGTCTACATCGTTTCTGGTTGCCTGTATCCTTCTTTCCTTTGACTGGAAAATTGAATGGACAGGAGTGGATGTGCATGGTCGTGTTTCCAGTCAGTGCAGGGTAGATGCCCCTCCAGCTGCCCCCACTTCACACTATGGTAAACCCCAGACCGCTGCCTCCCGCTGTGCCGAGTTCAAGTTTGTCCTTTGGGCTTTGCCTTCTTCTGTGCTTCTTAGGGTTGCTGTTGGGACATATTCTAGTTTAAACGTAACTCCTTTATACAAGAGAGAATTGTTGCTGTAAAGATATTCTTAGCTTCTGTAATTAGGGAACAGTATCTTAAACCTTTGTGAGGAGAAATATATTTGCACTTCAGACATGTTATTGATTTTTGTGATGTATTACACTTGCGCTGAACAATAAAGACCAGGGTTCTTCCTTTTTAAAAATCCACCTCTGCAGCTTAGTATGAAAATGTTTTAAACTATTGTTGACCAGACTCTTTTCCTGCCTGAAGAATCCTAGCCCCTCTTCAAAAAATTCATAAGGAATCAAACATTGGATATCCTCATGCAATTTGTTATTTTAAGGCTACTTTACTCGTCTAAAGGGCCATGTCACTGTTTCCAGCTCTTCTAGAATCCTTCCTGGTTGAGTTCATGTGTTGAAATGTTGCGTTTATAACTCATTTCTCTGCTCACAAATCTTTGATGAGACTCTTTAGAAGCAGCGTGCAGGTTCCTCAGCGTAGTTCTCCGGGCTCTTCTGTACTTTGTCCTGTGTCAGGTGTCACTTTTCTGTGGCCAACTTGCCGGAAGCCCTGGTGACTTTCCTGGATGTTTGCCTGTTACCTGTGTGTGGAAAGGAAAGAGTGTGTACTGAATGCACGTTCCTTCTTTGAAATCATAAAGAGGTTGAGAGCCTGCCGTGTATGACAGCATTAACCAACCTTCTAGAAAATTTGCCCACATCCCGTCACGATTTGTTTGCCAAAAATTAAGATGGTTCTTAACTGATGGAACATTTTTGCAATTCCACATACTGGCTTTGCTGCCCTGTCTCCCTGCTTCCCTTCCTGTTGCTCGTTCAGTTCACTTCTCCAGTGTTAGCGATCACCTGATGTTCAGTGGTTAGCATCTTAAGGCTTTGAGAACACCAGCATGAACAGAATAACGGGGCTCGTGGATTCCAGTGGAAGTGCAGCCAAGACACGTCTAAAATAGTGAGGGAGGAACCACAGTGGGCGCAGCCTTGAGGGGCCCAGGGTGAGAGGGAGGTTGGGAAAGTCTTCACAGGCGTCGGGCTGTGTCTCAGAACCACAGTTCTTTGTGTTGGAAGATTATCAAAGAATTGTTTTGATCTCGTCCACTTAATCTCTGTTTTATTATACTTAGTTCATTGATTAGAGCTGTGTAATTGGAATTGGTAGACGTGATGTTATAGCATGAATTTTGGTTTTTTGTGTCTCAGTTCTTTGACCTTTTTTACCCTGACTTTTTAATCGTAGGTGAAGTAGTTTGATCCTTAGTTCATTAATGCTTAATTTGTCTTTTCTTACTCTTAAGTTGTATGTTGAATAATACTGTTTTACTGTGGGACATCCATTGTCAGTCAGTGACATTTATTAGAGTCACTTTTGTATAAAGCCCTTTTGTATACTTACAAACAAACATAAATAGTGATAATATACAGTATTTGTTCAGATTCACCCTTTTGATCCGGGTGATCTCAAAAAAACTTTCTGAAAGAACAAATATTCTTTGATATTTGTTTTACTTATATTTTCTTATATTTGATAATTATGTTAAAGCATTCATCAAGAAAATCACTTTTTAGAGTATATTAATGAGTATAACTTGCTCTTTTACATGTGTTAATTTTAGATTAAAGATTTTGCATGTTTGCATGTAATTAGACATTAGGATTTGCATGCAATTAGAAATTTGTGGGCAGTAGCTTCTTCCGTAATGCATACACTGATTTTAATATATTTGTAACACTTTATAGCCATATATTCAGTCTCGTTTTCAGTGTTCACTGTGATTACGGAATTCGTCCTGCAGCTTTTATCAACTTCATTATTTAATCCCTATAGACTTCTTTGAAACTTTCAATAGATACTTGAGCAAATGAAAATTAGGAAGCATTTGTAAGAATAATTTATATACTATATATTTTTTAAATTGGAGAATAATTTAGTAATTGATACTATACTAGTTTACTTGTCAAGGGGGCAGAGACTTCATCTTAAAAAATTAAAGCTTCTTAATTTTATTCGTTTGTACTTTAAATTTTATTTTAGGCATTTTGAGGCATATAAAAATGTAGTAAATTTTTAGCCTCATCGAATATTTAGAGAATGGGGCATTCTAGTTAACAAAATTTGGGGGTTATAATGAATTAAGATATATACCATAAATAGAATACTAACATTAAAATATTTAACTGATACAGTGGACACCAATGAAATAATTTAGTTATTTGTCCATTTTTTGATGTTTCACAAATTTTTCTTTTAGCATCTTATGGTACCTTAGGGTCATCATTAAGATAAATGCAAGTTTTGATTATGTGAGTTTATCTTAAAATTTTTAAATGAGAAACTCTTCTAGTGGCCAAGCCCGGTGAGTAAATATTGTTCTTTGAGTGAATCTTCTCTCTCCTCGACATCCCCACCGTCCTCCCCATCGTCTCAGTGTAAGGTGCTTCTCTTTTCTTGACTTGGGATGCGGGGACGTCATCTTCATTAGGGTTTCTTCCCCTTAGTCTGTGCCCAGCAATCGTCATTCTCTTCTGTCCTTGAAGCCCATCCAGTTCAATATTTGTTCCATCTTGCCCCTTGTCTGCCAGTCTGCAACAACCCCCCCCTTTTCTTTTCTTTTTTTCTTAAATATGTTTTCAGCCCCTTGCTCTCATTTTCCTCTGTCCCTTCCCTGGCACCATGCTGACTCTGCCAAGACCAGGCGTCACGGTTGCTCAGCACGCCCACCCCCGGCACCCGGTCTGCTCGCAGCACTGTCACAGCCCACCCTGCGCTCTGCTTGTCCTGTCTTAACTCTCCACATCCCCTCTTCATCTCCCCGTCTCATTTCTCTCCCATTCTATCTTTCCACCAAAGCTTGTTCTTTGACCTCATCCTGACCATGGCCCTCTATTCCATATTCTCTAGACCTCTTATTTAAGGTCTGATTTCAGTTGTTTGTGTGTTTCTTGGACCTTTGTCAGCTATTTGAGCAATGCGGATGTCTCCACTTTACAGTCTCCCCCATCTTGCTCCTGTCTTGCTAACCGCCCGGGCAGGGTTTCTCTTCACTGGGTGTTTCTTCATTTCCCTGTTCACATGTAGCCACTGTTGCACACCCCCTAGCACAGAAAGGTTCAGGATATTTCTTGGAGTTTTGCTCACCTTTCTTTGGAAATGCACTCTCTTGTACTCCCTACTTGGATATATTTTAACCACGGTAGTGAGAAGAACACAAACCAGCAGGTACATATGATTACAGTGTTGTCAGTGGTGGAGTTAAAAACTACCACCTACTCTGAAGCCTCAGCCACGGCCCGTGTGCCTTCATGCTTAGTGGAAAAGGGCATCTCCTGTGTGACAGTGATAACCTCTGCCATCTGCTGTGCTTTCACGATTGCACAGCCATCCTAATTCACCTTCCCTTCCCTACCTGCGCTCTGGACAAGATCTTTCTCTTCTGTCTTCCTGGAGACTTTTTCAGCTGCTGCCCATTTCTCCCGCATCCACCTCTCCTCTCCTGCAGTGTCATCACTTGACGTTCTTACTGACGTCTCCGTAGTAACTGTTGCTTCAACACCCACAGCTTCTTCACACTACACTGGCTTGGTTCTCCTGTCTTTCTGGATATCCCTTTTCTTATTTCCTTCAGTGGCATCTCTTTTTCCCACTCCTTTCAGGATATTTCTCACTGTCATGATTTTGGATTGTTTGCTTCTCCTGCACCACCTTCTCCCTGACCCCTGTAGGTGGCTTCTGAACCTCTGGAAGCCCTGACTAAGCTTTGCTGAGCTTCAGGCTCTCAGGAAGTCTGAACAAAGGATGAATTTCCCGTGGTACATATTAGAAGCTTTTTAATTTTAAGCAAAAAGGACTGATTGATGCCCTAGGAGTTAGATCACTATATACTAGCCTGTTGAGTTAAAAGGCACCCCCTTGGAAACAAAGGTTTTGTTTTTTTTTTTTAAATAATCATGGAAAAATTAAGGACACACACAGGTATCTAGTTCCTGGCCATCATTTGCCAGGGCCTTAAGGAATCCACGAGGAAGAAATTGAGTCCTGTCTTTTGCCTTGAAGTTCAGACACGTTGGTGCATGAAGAGAGGAAGGCTGATGGCCGCTGGATTACAGGCCTGGGTGTCAGAGGAGCGCGGTTCCTGGCTCCAGTGCAGATCTCTTCGAGCACTCACCTGGCTTAACTTCCGCCCCCCTCTCCACCCCTTAGGGGCCTGTGTATTGAGTCAGGGAAGGGCTGGTGGTAGAGACTTTCATTATTCGGAGATTATCTTGTTCGATGATTGTAATTTACGTCTAGAGAGGCCACTCAGCCCTTCTGCCATGGATTTTCTAACTCCCTCACCCATCTTCCATCCTTCAAATAAGAAAGTCTGTGCCTACCACTCAGCAAGTGCGGGAACCAGAAGTCACTGTGGCATCCGGGTTGCAAGGGGCAGGAACACCGGGAAAGACAGAGGCACAGTCCAGGGGTGAGATCAGAAGGACGGAGGGCACGTGGGAAACAGGCCTCAATGTGGGACAAGCTGCTCAGTTCATTTATTCAGGCTCTGTGAAGCTGGTGAGGCCCAGATGTTTGGTTGAGATTTCCATTTATTTAAGATTTATTTAAAGTAAGATGTAACAGGTTTGTCATACTCTCTCAGTATATTTTTTGAAGTACTTCCTTCACTACATTTTAAGTGTTTTTTTCTCCTAACAGATCTACAGATGCCCTTTTAAGGACATTTGTGTTTAATGTTTAAGTCACTTGAAAGCCTTTTCCCTCCAAAGATACCTAGTGTTAACCTTTTGAGTTTCATTAGTCGTGAGTAATTTTGGCAAAATTTAAAGGTGACAAAAGAAAACTTTTTAAATGATTCAGAGAATACCAAGAATGTATCAGCCAATCACTTGCTTAAACACTGCTAATAACTTTGCTCGTATCAAACATTAGTTTAAAAACCCAAACATTAGTTTAGAAACTTTGGTAGAGCTGGAAAGATACCTTCTGAAGACAAGCTTGTAAATAGTTTATGAAAATCCAGATTTTTTTTCATGTGTATTGCCTTTTGCTCAAGGAATCAGACAGCTTTGAATCTATGTCTGCGAATGATTTAATCTGAAGATTCAGTTTCTGTTTTTGTCTTGACATGCTGGCTAAGAGAAAAAGCAAGATAAGATACTTCTGAATTTCCAGTTAAAAGTATTTGGTTCAGAATTTAGTTTTGCCTTAAATGTGCCAGCAATGCTTCATTCCTCAGTGTTTGAGAAGTGACTTTTGGTACTGAGAATTCAGTTCAAGATGAAAGTTAATTTGTTAATTCTGAATTAGTTTAATTATAAGTTGAATTAAAGATTCATGATTTCATCATGGCACAGTTCTGTCTTTGTATTTTGTGTCTAGTTAGGGTTTCCTAGAGCTCTCATACACATTCTCATCTCGCTCAGTCTTTCGTGTTTTAATACTTTTCCATCATAGAAACATTGATTACTGGGAGATTAGATTTATACATGTCTCCAAGTTTGTGATTTTTTTTTTTTTCATTTTAGTCACTCGTACCAGAATGATCCTTTCTCTGTTTCCTTAAAAAAAGTTTTCAGGAATTCCTTCAAGGTCTAAGACATTCAAAATTTTGTACTTCCCCACATTTCTTCAAGTTGTATCAAGTCCCCTGTGATTGGTAGTTCCCGAGAATGGCATCATAAATAAGTAGTGTGTGTGTGTGTGTGTGTGTGTGTGTGTGTTTCATATCAGTAACTAACATCAAGTTCAAAATTTTCTGTTTACATTAATATTTGTTATAGTTGTTTGATTTGTTATTTAGTGACAACATCATTTTTCTGGCACCTTTTGGCATTTTGGGTAATGAGTGGCTTTCCTACGTGAAATTGCTAAATGTAGAGTTTACTCCTTTAAGTAATGAACTTGTCATTTTACTTATTTCTGTAAGAAATCTTTCTGAGGTGTATTGCACTTCCCTGCATATATGAATCAAGCTTCAGAAGCCCGGGCAGCCACAGCCCGCCCCTCGAGGCACTCATGTCACTTCGTGCAGCAGCACTTGCCGGTTGAGTGTCACGTTCTGTGCTCGGGGCTGCAGTCTGCCCCTGACAGTGTGCCTCCTGAGGACTGCAGGCTGGTTCCCTTATTTGTAGCTATAATAAAACATAACGATAACTTGGCATTCAACACAGTTTTGTGAATCATGGAAAAGCAAGAAAATGAACGTGTTATCCTCATTTATGCTTGGAGTATTGACTTATTAAGATATTTATTTATTGTTAATTTTCCATATGCTTGGAACATTGAGTGATTTCTTTGTCTTCAGAGACATACTAAAGAGCCCTCTGATTGTATTATTTATTTTTATGTTTTTTACATTAGATCAACGTTTCTCAACCTTTTCTTTATTTTCACCCCTCACCTTTTTAGACATTTTTTCCCAATTATGCCCCCCACCATGAAATTTTAATTCCGTAGATACAGTGTGTCTGTTTAGGTATCATATGTATATCTGTGCTTAAAGAGAGTAAGACTTTGTCACCCTCTCTCTGAAGAACCAATTTTCACCTCCTTGGAAAATTGACAAGGGTATCAGCCCTGTCAAGAATGCATGCATTAGACCTTTTAGACCTGATTTGATCATATAAATTAATGGTTCAGAGCTTGGGTTATAGTAGGATAACTTGGAGAATGAATTCTGGCTGCTCCATTAATTACCTATGTGAACTTCTGTCAATTTCTTAAGCTTTCTAAACCTACTTTCCTTCATGTGTAAAGTGGGAATACTAACATTATTGTCCTCATGCGGATTAAATGAGAATTAAACGAGGTGGTTCATGCAGTATATTTAGCACATATTGTTCAATATTTTAACTGTTATTATATTAATATATCACAGTCTCACAACTTCCGTGCTCTTCGATTTGAACTTAAGATTTGAAATATCTAGCTCTTCTCTTTTCCCATTTTTAATACTGACTGCCCCTGGAGGGAAAATGTAACCTCTAGTCACATGGGATAAAATACCTGTAGATCTCCACAGCTCCTAAAAGCTAATTGGAAAGAATACTTCTTAGTGTGTGTGTAATTATGTGCAAAGTATTACAGTGGACTTACATGGTGACTTGAACCATAGATTACTATTTTATTAAGTAATTCTGGATTTTATTTTTAGATATTTGATTTAATGGACGCCAAAGCACGTGCTGATTGTATCAAAGAAATAGATCTCCTTAAGGTAAATAACAAACGAACTGTTGACTGTTTTGAACATAATTGAATAGGTTGATAAAAGTGATTTATTAAATATCACACTTAAAAATAAAAAGATTTTTGAGATACAGCTTATGCTGCACCGATTTCAAGTAACATATAAGTTTGAAATCAATATATTGAAGAATCCAGTTACCTTTTGGATTTACTGTACAATAATTTAATTGGAACATTTGGTAGGATTAGCTTTTTTTTTTTTTTTTTTTTTTTTTTCACGGTACGTGGGCCTCTCACTGTTGTGGCCTCTCCCGTTGCGGAGCACAGGCTCCGGACGCACAGCCTTAGCGGCCATGGCTCACGGGCCCAGCCGCTCCGTGGCATGTGGGATCCTCCCGGACCGGGGCACGAACCCGCGTCCCCTGCATTGGCAGGTGGACTCTCAACCACTGAGCCACCAGGGAAGCCCTGGTAGGATTAGCTTTTTTCCCCCATTTCAAACTAGAAGATAAATAAAATAGACATAAAACATTGAAGAAATTTTTTCTCGATGATCCCAGTTAGACATATTCTAAATGTTAAGTAATGTAAATGCATATTAGCATTATCTCAGGGTATGGTATATTGAGAATGTGGACTGATCCAAATGGCTCACGTTTTAAAAATAATATTTCCATATCTTTTTGCAGATGTAGAAAGGGTGGTGTAAAGAGTATGTCAGAATTAGCTTTTCAGTTTCTTATCCACTCAAAGAATAGGACTGACATTTCAGTTACCGTCACACTGCATTTAATATAGTGAGATTTCTTTTGAGGAATTCAGTGGTTTATGTTATATTTTTAACTTTTGGATAAAACTTGGATGATTTTTATGCCATCCAGTTTTGTTTGTGCCTGAAGTGAATCAGATCTATTCAAAAAGATAAGAGTAAGATCAGATTGAACCATGCTTTCCACTGTTCTATTTGTTGTAGTTATTTCCTGGGACATGAAGTGACTGCTTTAATAAACCTTTGTTAGAGAAATAATATATCATCATAGAAAATGTGGGAGGAAAACCTTTAAGTAGAAAGAAGAGAAGAAAATCCTGTGTATACTCTTTGGGATCATTCTTGAATAAGTTTCTTTGAGAAATGATTTTTCTTATGTTACCTTGCTTAAAGATTGAATGAAAAGATTGTACAAAAAGACTGTAAATGTGTATAGACTTATGAATATATTTCTACAAGGTGAAAATTTTTTAAGGTAATTTAATAATCAACCCCGTAGATAAGTTCAGAATATTTATATTATTTGATGTAAAAGTGATATTTAGATACAATATAGTAGATGCCAGATTTTTACCACTGGCTGGAGTTATACTAGGATCACCCTTAACTTCAAAATAGTAGTAAAAAGGAATACTTTACTTAACATTGAGTGGCCTTAAATGACATTTATCATTTTGAAGGATATAATTTTTAACAATTGGTGATTTAATTTAGTCATTTGTTTATACGCATGTATTTATATATTTGTTCATCATAGAAATACTTTAAAAAATACTTTAAAAAAGTGTATAATTTACTCTATTATTTCTAATAAAAATATTAAAATAAAAATGATGTCTAGTTTTACTTTCAATAAGTATAATACTTATTTCAAAATTCACTAGATTAAAGAAAAATATAGTCATGTTAAGGTTTCTGTAACTTAAAAATGAAATGCAGTAACTAACCTAATTCTTAAATTACAAAACTGTGACTCTTGGGAATTTACAGTAAGAAAACTTTTTGATGCCTGTTTTTTTTTTTTTTTCTCAGCAACTCAACCATCCTAATGTAATTAAATATTATGCATCATTCATTGAAGATAATGAACTAAACATAGTTTTGGAATTAGCAGATGCTGGTGATCTATCCAGAATGATAAAGGTAAGGTTTGTTTTTTTTTTTTTAAACTGAAGATTTATTTTTTCTGATTGAGTTGTGGGTTAAAAATATAGGTGTGTTAGCTACTTTAAAGACCTCAACGTGGTGCTTAACGTACGGTAGCCCTGTAATAAGTGGTAGGCAGTAGTGATGATTTTGATTATGAAGCTAGATACCTGGTGAAGTCACACTGGATATGTGAACACTCCGAGACCAACCTGGAAATAGACCAAGGGCTCGTCTTCTGTAAGCTGAAGTTATAGTTTTGCAGCTTGATTTCTCCAGCCAGAGCACCCTCAATCCTGCATCTCTGGACATCAAACAGAGGGACCAGTGGGAAATTGTAGAGCAGCCTGACCTGGGCTGTCCCTGCTCCTGGGAGGGATGCTCAGAGAAGAAAGTGGGCCTTAGATTCAAACTTGCACATCAAACCCTGATTTGACCACTTAAAAGTTATTTCTTTTCTAAGGGCATATTAATTGGGTTTAAGTTCAGCTACGAGTTATAGAAACTGCCAAATAACAGTAGGCTAAAAACTGCTTATACTTGGGCTTAACTTAACTTCTTTTTTTTAAATTTATTTTTTTGGCTGCATTGGGTCTTAGTTGTGGCATGCGGGATCTTTCATTTCGGCACGTGGGCTCTTCGTTGTGGTACGTGGGCTTCTCCCTAGTTGTGCTGTGCAGGTTTCCTCTCTCTAGTTGTGGCGCACAGGCTGCAGGGCGCATGGGCTCTATAGTTTGAGGCATGCGGGCTCTAGTTGATGCACGTGAGCTCAGTAGTTGTGGCACGCGGGCTTAGTTGCCCCGTGACATGTGGGATCTTAGTTCCCTGACCAGAGATCAAACCCATGTCCCCTGCACTGCAGTGCAGATTCTTTACCACTGGACCACCAGGGACTTACTTAACTTCTGTGTGCCATATTTTTTCCAAAACAAAATAATAATAGAACCTACTTCATAGGGTCGTTTTAAATGATTAAGTAATTGATATTTACTAAGAACTTAGAAGAGTGTCCCACATATAGGAAGGCTATGTAAGTGGAAGCTGTTGCTGTATTATTAGTGTTATTATGTATATTTCTCTGTTGCATAAAATTCTGGGGCTAACATGGCAGTTCTGATCTCAGATTCTCAGAGACCAAGCCTGTTTACAGCTGATCAAGTCGTAGGCATGAAGGGAGAAGGGTACTGGCTGGCTGTATCTAAGGCACATCACTAGATGCTGCCACACACTGTTTTCCGTTTCATCTCATTGGCCAGAACTTCATCTCATGAACGTGTGTAGATGCAGGGGAGGCTAGCATGTGTAGTCTTCATTTGGCTGTCCATGTGTGAGCTAAACTCTTACTCTGGAAGCGGAATTGAACAGTGTGGAAATCAGCAAAGACCAACGAAATGAGAAAAAGCGAGAGCTGTTCATTCTGAGCCTGTTCCAGCAACGGAGTCGACCACTGTCACCAGCGTGTTGGCAGAGATTCGCGGGCAGGTAGAGGAGGAGGGACTCTTTATAGTGGATAAAAGAGGACGCTTCAGGTGTGCCCTGATGGGAGGCCGCTGACACACAGAAGCTGTTGGTGAGCTCACTCCAAGTCGGGCATCTTAGGTGACTGGCGAGGCTGTGTATTTGGCTTTCTCTGGTTGGTCCTAAGTTGGAAGCAAGGATGAAAATTGGCGAAGCTGTCAGTTATTAAGTCCTGGCCATTCGGGGCTGTTACAGAAGTTACTGTTCAGCTTACTGGATTGTCACTAGAGAGAGCAGTCTGACCTCCTCCGAGTCTGATGGAGCAGGCTGGCTTCCCGGGCTGCTTGTTAAAGATGGAAGGTTGGTTTCCTGGTCAGGTTGCTGGGGACTGTGGTTCAGAGTTCTGTTTTTATATGTGGTCTGGCCATTGTCTGTTTGTATATTCAGTCTCTTAACAGATACCTGAGCACAACCAGTAATCTCTGCTACGTGGAGTTCTTGTAAGGGGTTTTTAAAAACAGTGTTAGGTGCTTTGTATGCATTATCTTGTTTCCTCGTCAGAAGAATTCTTAGAGGTAATTTTGACACTTAGAGAAGATAAGTATCATTACTAATAAATAGAAGAACTGTATTTGAAGTTAGGTTTGTCTGATGTAAAAACCCATGTGTTTTTCTTTAGTGGCCCTTAAGAATTTTTGTATCACAAAACTCCTTTGAAAAATCAGATGAAAACTCTTGACCTTCTCCCCCGGAAAATGCTGATGCATACACGATTTGCATTCCGTTCCAAGCCCTTTGCAGATGTTCTGATCAAGGTGTTTGTGGGTTTACTAGAAGTAGCTGAGAACCCTGCTCTCCAGTGTGAGTTCAGTGCCAGCCACTTAAACTCTCATTACTTAACTTCTCTTAGGGTCAGTTTCCTCATTTGTAAGATAGAGACAGTTTTGAGATTGCTTTCTAAATCATAAAAACGCTACATAAAAGGAGGATAACATTCCTGCTATCACAGAATGCTATCAAGCTGACTCTGTTTAAAGTCCTGTGGTAGGATGACACACTTCCCATCAGTTACCTGACTTGCTGTTGTAGGGACTTCCCACCGCTACCACAGATAGCTAACCACCAATTAATTTGCAGTGTCTGCAAATTAATTAACAATAAAAAAAATGTAGTCTTCATTTTAAAAAGAAATGCAAATACACAAATGGAAAATCTTACAAAACAGCTTCCTATCAAGGTGAGACTCATAAAAGCTCATATAAATAATCCTTACAAGAGAGACAACTAAGACAACATTCTTTGCTTGAACCTTTAGGTACAAGAGTTATTTAATTACTTAGAGTGCAAAGGAAAGAGGGCAAATCCCTACTGGGCAAATGCCTGCTGAAGCAGATGAAAGAAACAGACAATTTCAGTTACAGAGGCTTGCCCTAGATTGAGAGCTTGATGATTTAGGGGCTTGATTGCCTTTTAGAGTTTTTGCTCTTGTTCAATCTGGTTTTCTTCCTTTGCTCCTCCTACTTTACACATAAAGGTTGCTGTTCCTGGCCTAATGCCAAGGCATGCCTGGGCCTAGGACATTTACCTTGGAAGAGTACGCCTATCCTTTCACACTTGAGAAAACTAACTCAAAACCAGAGTGCCTTACAGAAGCCCTGTTATCTCCATCTTCAGCAGATTCAGACTTCTTCGGCCCGTGAGGAAGGAAGAATTTGTCAGTGTGATCTTATATTTATTGTGGTGGTGAACTCAGCTCCATACTCAGACAGACTTGCCATCACTTGACATTATCAAGGAAATTTTTAATCAGCTGACCCTGTGGATCTAGTAAGATAGATTCAGAAGAACAGAACTCTGGTAACGAGTAGTAACTTACCATTATAGAATGGATACCTATACCCTTAGTCAGGGGCTACTGATCAAAATTTGAAAGTATCTATCACGTAGAAGACTATTTAGGGAACTTTTTATAAAAATAAAATATATCAACTGATTCCTAGTAAGTTATAAGCTTTTAGAGCAACATAGTGTATACTTTGGTAGAATACTGGAGTGGTTCTTCTTGACAGGGTTAGTGCTATCATTCCTCCATCCTCACCCACAGGCTTTACTGTGTAAGCCTTTAATGATCCTGTCCTTTGTTAGAGCCGCCATCAGTTTGCCTAGTCAAGATAGAAGACATTCTTGGGTCTGGCTTTCCAGATCCTCTTGGAGCTGCACTTCTAAAGGTTGAAAGTAATACTATCAAGTCTGTAGATCTTACAGTAATCTCAGCATAATGACCATAACAGAAAGTTTGACTAGTGTTCAGAATAGAAATTTTGACTAAGCAGATTCACATAAGTAGAATGTCTTCATATCCTGATTATAGTCATGTATGCCTTTTGCAGTATGATATTTTAGACCTGACCAAATACCTAATTGTACTGGGAGGGAATAATTTAATAACTTGGGAGAATCTGACCTGTGAGATCTCTCCTGGTCCTTCATCAAACAGAATTACTCTGATTATGGATTGATGCATTTCAATAGAACACATAGTTGTCGCTTTTCTCTCCATTTGACTTAGTAAGCGTAGTGTTTATTATTTTTTTAAATATAAAATATCTCTAATTACTTTTCTCAAATGGTGAAAGCCTTAACTTTCCTCCCTGCATTTCCATCTCCCAGATAAACCACTGACTTTTACGTGCATAAAACCTTTCCAACTTTATTTTGTATCTTTACACACATACACACACATACAAAAATATATACTGATTGATTATGTATTCTTTCTCAGACGCATCACAGTGTATTTAATTATTGCTTTATTATAGACAGTTGGACTGTTTCCATCGTTTAATTCTTACAGAGAAAGCTCCAGTACAAAACCTTGTGTATTTCAATACAACAGTACCATACACACTGTACTTAATAGACAGTTACACAGATTTCTATAAATAATATTGCTGACCAATAGGGTGTATGCATCACAGATACTGCCAAATTGTTCTCTCAAATAGTTATACCAATTTGTAGCCTTAAAGAAAATAACACTCTTTAATTTGTTTATTTACTGGACATTGTGTGCTGTACGCCTGGTTTATGGCTTCTTGGAACTTGTCTAGGAGAGAGGCATTTAACTGACACTCATAGAAAACTGTGTAACTGGAGTTGTAATAAGTTTTGTAAAGGAGTAGGATAGGTTAGAATGGTAGTTTGTAACAAGACAGCCAAATCTAGACAGACTGGGAGCTTCTGAGGGTGATAGAGGACTCTAAGCAGTGATGCTATGGCCTTGATTTAACGACTTAATCTTAATGATTGAGCTGCAGTTTCCTTAGGTATGAAATTGGGTTAATAATACCTGCCTTATAGTCTTACTATGAGGGCTAAATAATATATAGGTATTTTATTTTTGTAGGCATATGTACAGATGTGTGCACATACTTAAGTATTATAATTACATGTGCCTGTCTGAATTGTGCTGTCTACTCGATAGGTACTGGAACATTCTTTATTCTGTTTAAATACTCCGGTCACCCCTTCTCCCCTCTCCTCTCACCACACTTCACAGATGGCAGCCTGCCTCCTCTTTCACAGGAGGAAGGGGACGTCATCTTCCTGCTGTGAACGGACGTCATCAGTCAGGATGCCTTCACCTTCCCGTGGCCGAACCTGCTGGAGCAGCCCGGCCCTTCACTCTTCTCTCTTCCTTCTCTCCTGTCTCCGTATTCCTTGTTGGACAGAAGGGGTTGTGTGTGTTGCCACCTGGATTCTTTGTTCTTTCTCTGCCCCGATTCTCAGAAACCTTAGTTATCTACTCCCCATCCTGGAGGCATCTGCTGGGTCCTTCTAACGCCACTTGAACATGCTCAGGTTACTGTTATCTTAAACACGTTCACACGCACACACGTGCATTCACACACGTCCCGCCTTCATGCATTCATTGATTCATCCGAGAACCGTATGTCTAGTGGGCAAGACAGAATGATAGGCGAGTGGAAATGCAGTATGTCAGACGTCAGTCAGTACAGTGGAGAAAAAGGAAATGCGGTTCAGAGGAGGGTGTTGCTGCTCTAAATGAGACGATGAAGGGAGGCCCTGCTGAGTTCAGTCCTGCCACCCCCGCCTCTGCCTGGCTTTCCCTTCCCACTGCCCGAGTTCTGTTTGTCTCCACAGTCAGACACTCACTCCTGACCTGGCTTCAAACACATCACAGGGCATGGCTCTCGAGTGACCCGTGTCATTCAATCCAGTGGCCAGGTCCGGTCCTCGTTCTGCTTGATCCTCAGCCGCCTTTGCCTCTGCTTTTCCTACCCTCCTTCTTAAAAGACTCCCTCTATGGCTTGTTGAGTCCCAAAGTGCCTTGGTTTTCTTCCTGCCTCTCTGGAGACTCTGATTCTTCTTGACTGAGTCATTCTCTTCTTCCTAGTCTTTAATGAAGGAGTTTTAAAAGTTTCAGTCCTGGCTTTTTTTTGCTTTTTGCTTTTCCCTCCCTTCCCAGTTGATCTTGTTTGTGCCAGTGGATCAGTTACTCTCTAGGCTCGTGTTGATCCAGTTTCTTATCTGTAGCGTGGAGCTCTGTCTGAATCCTGAGAACATGCGATTCCCCACGTCTACACGGGGACCCGTGGTTTCCCTCATGGAGGCTGCCCCCGGCTGTCCAGGGCGCACGCTGGACCCCAGCAGTCTTCTCGGACATTCTTTCTCTCTTACCTCCCCTTCTCAGTCTGTCACCGAGTTCTGTTTACTTTCCTTCTCAGTGTCTCTCAGATTTCTCCACCCAGCTCCGTTTCCGTTTCTCTCCCTGCTGAGTGAAGGACTGTCACCTCTCACCTGGAACATGAGAGCTTTTTAACTAATCTCCCAGCATCCAGGATCCACCCCTCAAATCTATTCTATTTCTCCATCAGTCTTTAAGAGAAGTGAGGAAGGAGAGAAAAACAAAGAAAGAAAAACCTCTGCTTTCAAACCTTCCTAGAGATTCCCATTGAGGTAAAGATAAAGATGTTTGACGAGACGTACAGGACCACGCGTGATCCAGAACATAGGCTCTCGGAGAGAGGAACCCTCCTCTGCGTCGTGTCCTCACGCACTCCTCGTGCTGAGGACAGAGCCCTGCACACGGTAGGTGCTCAGCAAACCCTTGCTGTAGAATCTGCCCCGCCTCCCCTCCCAGGCCCCAGCAGCAGCCTCTCAGTTCTTCTTCAGGGCAGTCGAGCATCAGCTCCCGCTGCCCCAGGTGCTGTGCCCCCCAGGCTGGCTGGGCTTATGTCTGTCTGTCCTTCGGCTCTGCTCAGACATCACTTTCTCAGGGATGGTTTTCTTTGACCTGTAGACGGCTTTATGCTCTTAATACTCCTGGCATACTCTTCTCTCAGTGCTTCGTAAGACATTCATACATTTATTGGTGGGATTATTTTCCTGATGTCTGGATTTCCCATTTCACCTAAAGCCCTGCTGAGTACAGGGACTGTGTCTGCTTCGCTCATCAGCCTGCCTTCATTTTCCGGGGAGTACCTAGCTGATAGTAGAAACTCAATAAATGTGTGGACAGTGTATGTATAACAGTTGATTGTCTCACCTCTGTTCCACTCCTCTGTTCCAGGGGTCCATCAGTAAACATGGGTGGTGGTATGACAGGCACATGTTTACTACTGTTTCATACTCCGGTCCCACGAGGAGTTGCTAAGATATCGAGTGGTATGTGGCATGAGAGAAGACAGCGTTCTGATACAGGAAGGGGGTTTTTTGGCCCTAAGAAATTCTAAAATTGCTTTCTAACCACTTTGATTTGTGTTATAAGCCAGTCTTTATGAAAGAGACCACATTATGGAAAAAATCATAGGAACTTCTTTATGAAGGAACATGACAGTGACTTAGTGCTTTATAAAGGACAGCAGTAGATACTTGAATTGTAAGAAACGAGATTCATTTCTTTATGGTGAGTAATATTGTAAATCATTGTTCACCACAACAATATATTTCACTCTCTCAACTCTTCAGCTTAATTGGGGTAGAAGAGGAAATATAGCTCCTGGTCTGTATTCCAGAAATGAACCTCTGGATAGCACTGCATCAAAGATTTTTACAAGTAAATAATTAATTGGTTTAGAGCAGGCTGACAAATATAATTAAGCAATTTATAGTGGAAATATTCAGTATTTCTCTAATTAGTGACAGAGGAATACCTGAGGCTGTGGTCAGATGAAATACTTCCCAGATGAGTTTTAAGATAAAAGGAAATCCAGAATTTTTCATCATATATTTCTTTATCATCAGTAATCAGAATTTTAAAGGAAAAGACTCTTACAAAAAGTAACAGTTGGATTATAGTTAATCAAGTTGTGATATATATATGCTATACATTTTCTTTATTGTATCCTAAATTGGACCCAATACATGTTCCATTTTGTAGTATGCCTTATTAATACTATTTATGTCACTTTTCTGTTGCTAAGAAACATATTTGGTGATGGAAACTTAGTATAGGGGAGATAAGAGACTAATCTCAGAAGTATATAAACTAGAGCTTTGTTTATTACACTTTGTCAGTAGAAATATTGCTAAAATATATTTAAAATTTTCATAGCCTATTTTGCCAAAATATAGTTTATTTTTTGAACTATTTCTAAGTTCCTATATAATTGCCTATTAGAAAGTCAGTTTGAGACAGATAGAAGAAAATATAAGTGCATATATTTAACATTATATTTTTTAAAGCTATACTTTACTAAAATATCAGTAAAACAAGATATAACCCAACATAAAAAGTCTCATGAAGGGAAACTCAGAAGTTTGTTATCTGCCAAAAAATTGTCATACCACACCACACTGGCTAAGAAGGAAGTAAATATTATTCTTACAGATTTCTTTTTAGTGAAATATGAAATACAAATAATTTAAATTGAACTCTGTTTTGTGCCAAGAGTTTGGCACAATTTCAAATAATTAGTTAAGGCTATCTCTTTTTTCCCCTCCAGTTTTATTGAGATATAATTGAGATACATCACTGTATAAGTTTAAGGTGTACAGCATAATGGTTTGACTTACATGTAATATATTGTGAAATGAATATCACAGTAAGTTTAGTTAGCATCCATTAGCTCGTATAGGTACAATAAAAAGAAAATGCAAAAAAAAGGGGAAAAAATGGTTTTATTCTTGTGATGGGAATGCTTAGGATTTATTCTCTTAACAACTTCCCTGTATATCAGACAGCAGTGTTGACTGTAGCCATCATGCTGTACGTTGCATCACTAGTACTTACTTATCTTATAGCTGGAAGTTTGTACCTTTTGATCATCTTCCTCCAGTTGCCCCTCCCCCCTCCCCTGCACTTCTGGCAACCACAAATCTGATCTCTTTTTTCTATGAGACTGTGTGTGTGTTTGTGTGGTTTTTATTTAGATTCCATATGTAAGTGACATCATGCAGTATTTACCTTTCACTTAGCACAATGCCCTCAAGGTCCATCCATGTTTTTGCAAATGGCAGGATATCCTCATTTTTTATGGCTGAATAATACTCCATTGTATATGTACCACAACTTCTTTATCCATGTACTGATTGATGCACACTTAGGTTGTTACCACGTCTTGGCTACTGCAAATAATGCTGCAGAAACATGGGGGTGCAGATATCGAGTTTGTTTTCATTTCCTCTGGATATATTTCCAGAAGTGGAATTGCTGGATCACATGGTTTTATTTTTAGTTTTTTATTTTTAGTTTTACTTTTTTGAGGCTCCTCCACGGCAGCTACACCAGTTTACAATCCCATCAACAGTGTACAAGCGTTCCCCTTTCTCCACATCCTGGCCAGTATTTGTTGTCTCTTGCCTTTTTTTGATGGCCACTCTAACAGGCCTGAAGTGGTATCTTATTGTGGTTTTGATTTGCATTTCCATAATGACTAGTGATGTTGAGCATCTTTTCATGTACCTGTTGGCCATTCATATATCTTCTTTGGAAAAATGTCTACTCAGGTCTTTTGCCTGTTTGTTAATTGGATTATTTGGGGGTTTTTTTGCTATGGAGTTGTGTGAGTTCTTTATATATTTTGGATATTAGCCCCTCATCAGATACATCGTTTGCAAATATTTTTTCCCATTCTGTAGGTTGCCTTTTCACTTTTTGATTGTTTCTTTTGCTGTGCAGAAGCTCTTTAGTTTGATGTCATCATACTTGTTTATTTTTCATTTTGTTGCTTATGTTCTAGGTGTCATATCCAAAAAAATCATTGTCAGGGAGCTTTTTCCTATGTTTTCTTCTAGGAGTTTCATGGTTTCAGGTCTCACATTTAAGTCTTTAATTCATTTCGAGTTAATTTTTGTGAGTGGTGAAAGATAAGGGTCTAGTTTTATTCTTTTATATGTGGATGTCCAATTTTCCCAGTACCATGTATTGAAGAGACTGTCTTCTCCCTATTGAGTATTCTTGGCTCCCTTGTCAAATATTAGTTGACTGTAAATCCTTGGGTTTATTTCTCAGCTCTCAATTCTTTTCCATCGATCTATGTGTCTGTTTTTATGCCAGTACTATACTGTTTTGATTACTGTAACTTTGTAATATAGTTTGAAATCAGGAAGTGTGATGCCTCCCGCTTTTTTCTTCTTTCTCAGGATTGCTCTGGCTGTTTGGGGTCTTTTGTGGCTCCGCATAAATTTTAGAATTGTATTGTCTACTGCTGTGAAAAATGCCATTGGAATCTTAATAGGGATTGCATTGAATCTATAGATAGCTTTTGGTAGGATTGACATTTTAATAATATTAATTCTTCTGATCATGAACATGGGATTTCTTTCCATTTTTTTGTGTCTTCTTCAATTTGTTTCATCAATATCTTGTAGTTTTATGAGATCGTTCACCTCCTTGGTTAAGATATTCCTGAGTATCTTATTGTTTTTGATGCTACTGTAAATGGAATTGTTTTCTTTATTTGTTTTTCAGATAATTCACTATTACTGTATAGAAACATTACTGATTTTTATATGTTAAATTTTTATCCTGAAACTTTACTGAATTCGTTGATTAGAACTAATGGTTTTTTGGTGGAGTCTTTAGGATTTTTTACTTATAAAATCATGTCATCTTCAAGTAGAGACAATTTTACTTCTTCCTACCCGGTTCTAATGCCCTTAACTTGTTTATTTTCTTGCCTGATTGCTCTGGCAGGTTCTTTCAGGGCTGTGTTGAATAAGGGTGGCAAGAGTGGCTCCCGTGTCTTGTTCCTGAGTTAGGCTACCTCTTCTTATTTGTAATATATTTAGATATAGGCTGTGTTTTTGGATTGTCAACTGTGTATTTTCTACATTGTTACCACCTGTGTGGTATTTCTTTTAAATTTTGTAGGAGCTTTAAGACTCTTCCTTTATACAGACATAATGTTAATCTTTTATACTGATTTTTTTTACTGTGTTTATAAATGCACTTTGTATTAGTTTTTAATTGCTAATTATCACAAACTTAGCTTAAAGAAACACAAATTTATTATCTCACAATTTGTGGGGGGGTCAGTGAGTTCACATACTGGTTTGTGGGTTCTTTGCTCAAGGTCTTAGAAACTGAAATCAAGGTGCCAGCTGGGCCTGTGATCTCATCTGAGGTTTAGAGCTTTCTTCCTTGTTCACTGATTGTTGGGAGAATTCAGTTCCTTGCGGCTGTATGATGGAAGTCCCTGCTTTCTTCCTGGCTATCAACTGGGAGCTGTCTTCGAGGCCACATGGCCCTCTCTGCTGTGGCAGTTTGTTCCCTTAAGGCCAGCAGGAGAGTCTCTCTGGCTTTGAATCTCTCTGACTTCTTTGAAGGGTTTACCCGATTAGGTCAGGTTCACCCAGGATAATCATCCTGGTGATTATCTCAAAAGTAGCTGATTTAGAGCCTTAATTATGTCTGCAGAATCCTTTCTGTCACATAAGATAACCTAATATGGGGGTGATAGTTCATCACATTCACCACCCAGCTCACACTCAAGGGGAGGGGATGGTGCACCAGGACTTGAGGATTTTGAGGGGTGAGGTATGTCTGAGAATTCTGCTTACCACAAACTTTGATAAGTTAGCTAAAACGTGAAGTGTTTTGGAGATAATTATTATCTTCAAATATTATAACGTGTAAATCTTGTTCGCCTTCTTGGTGTGGTTGTTTTTTTGCATTTGCAGACATATTCTTATCTGTTCTTATCCAAATTTAGAGGCTGTACTGGAAATAAAATCACTTAGAAATGTCTTTTACGCTCTTGACCTTTGGATCCTTGAAGCAGTAAAATCTCCCCAGCAGCACCATCTATCTTTGCTGACTCTGATTTATGGTTTAGAGGTTACAGACACTGTCCATTTCAGCATCTGGCATAAAGTGTGCAGCCCAAGCCAGACCACAGGGAGAATTGCCAGCGATTCCAAATGCAGTCTGTTTCCTGCTGAATCTCTTGTATACGATTGCTATCTATCTTATTTCATACATGACTTTAGAATTATTCAGAAGTCTTAAGGTTACAGATTAGTGGTGCTATCTGAAAAAACTATACGGAATTGAATATTCTATACATAGGTACCTACCTCCCTACATCATGCATGTACACCTGTGTGTGTGTAACCACGTAGATTTATGTCTGTGTGGTATGTATATGTAGGTGTGTTATACAGCATTATTTTTACAGAAGCAGTGTTACTGATAAAGTATCCCTTGGGTTTTCTTTGATACCTGAGAAGTTTGGTAATAAAGTAGTATTGAACTTAGGGATTTTAATAAATTGAAAATTATGTACCATAATGGCCGTTATGTCGTCCTGTGAGCATAATGAAAAAGTGGTGTGTAAGTTTTGAACTATATTTACTTAGGAAAAAATAAGAAGATAATTTTCAGGGAACTTTTTGCTCCTTCTATTTGAAGGTAATATTGATTGAAAGCTGCCTTTATAAACCATTTACCACCACGAGCAGTAGTGCTGGTAGCTGTAGACAATTAAGTAGAGAGAAGAGGTACGGACTTCTGTCCCATTTTTCTTTGTTCAAATTTCTACTGAGAGACTTTTATTGTCTCATTATTGTTCTGCTGTCTTCCTTGTCCATTAAGAATATTGAAATATCTTTCTAACTCTCTTACTATTGTCTGGTTTAACATAACTAGAAAGAATTCATCAGAGGCAAGTGTTGCCCTCTCTGCTTGTGACCTTCCATGTCGTCCTAAAGATGGACTTCCTGCTTTTTCATCTCACCACCTCTGTCTCTAGTCCTCTAATGCAGTAGAGACAACATCTTAAGTATTTCCAAGTATTTTCCCATGAATTTTAGGAACATGGAAGCTTCTCTTAAGAATTATCAACGTGGCAGCAATGCAGGCATCATTCCTTGTAGTAATTCTGATGCATTCATATCTTTTTCATTGATTTTTTAAAATATCCTAAGTTTCCTTGACACTGATGTATGAACATTTAGAAGGCAACTTTTCAGGGGGAAAAATATTGTGAATATAAGCTCCTATAAAATAGGAGCTTATTTTTCTTGTTTGCTAAATAAGGTATTTTTTTCCCCCAAGGCTTAATTACTCAGAAAAAATATCTTATCTCTTTCACATTTTCTACCATAAGATAAAATATGTTTTCCACTTCCATTATTAACCTATATGATTTTGACTTTGGGGAATGAATGGATTACATTGATGTTCTATTAAATTATAATTAGAAACAGCTGAGTACACTTAGCAGCTTTTCTAACATTTATAGGAAAGGAAAAAGACAAGTAGAGCTTGGATGAGAAATGTTTTATCAAAGAGGATAAAATTCGATGCAGATGGTAAGTATTTTTAGTGATCTCCTGACTGCCAAGCCCACACTACTTGCATCTTCTAAGCAACTTAGGATACCTAAATTTTATTCTGAGTGTGCCAAGGGTGAAAATATACACACATTGCAAATTAGTATCACATACCAAAATTCTAATTGAGACATAACTATTTTATGCATTTATATAATTCCCAAAATTGGTGTATAGCAAATACTTGTACAGTTTAGTCTGTTGACACCTTCTTATGCCTTTGGAATAAAAATATTTCCATAGAAAGATTGACATATAATAAAAATCACACTTAGAACTGTCAATAACACTTTTAGAAGCATCCTGTCTTTTCCATCACCCAGTCCCTGGGCATTGGATTCTTTGAAATAACCACTGCAAAATATCATCTTATAAAAATGCATTATACTTACAGAAATGTTTGGGAACATAACATCCCTTCTGTTGGTAAATGGTTGACCTGATTACAAGGTCAGTTACCTTATAATTACCTAATTACAAAAATTTGACCTGTTATCTCATGTGAAGGCCATTTATAGCATTAACTGGACCTATGGGGATCTCAGAGGTATTAGGATTGTTATTTTTGCTTTGTTTTTATCAGCTGGAGATTTAAAGGACAGGACATACTAGTAAAATTTGTTATTTTTAAGTGTGAAAATGTGCCAATCAGGCATTTATTATTTGTGTTTTATTTGTAACTGAGATACTTTAGAGGCAGCAGGTGCCACACAGATCATCTCCAAGCTCTGTTTAATATAGTGAGGACACAGAGGCCCAGCAAGGTTAAGCGGCTTCTTCAAGGTCACACAGCCATTACTGTCAAGAATCAGGTCTGTTATTAAAGGCGCATATGGATTCTGTGAGTGGCACATGAAACATCTGATGACACTCCCAAGCAGGAAATAGTTCCTCATAGTGAACATAAATTACTTACTTCCTCTTGTGAGATACTTGGAAGAGATGGAAAACAGCTGATGCCTGCAATGCCAGTTCTCATATAACTTCATTATTTCTTGTTATTTAATTACCATTTCTCCTAATTTTCTTCAAGAATGACTTGCCTGACAGGATTGTTACTTGTTGTTTTTTTGGTTTCGTTTTTAACTACAGAAGTATGTTGTTTCCAAAGGATGCTTGGTATATGGTTCCCAGGACCAGCACACAATCGTGGGTCCCCTTGTTGACAAATGACTAGGAATTTCTAGGTGGCAGAACAGAGCATTACACTCAGTGCAGGGCCCTGCATGAATGTATGGGCTGCACACCTGTGAAGCTGGCACTCTGGTTCTGGGTGTTTTGTCTGAAACTTTCTTGTTAAAAATTAATATACCAAACTACGGGCTTAAATATTTTGATACACTATAGAGATTAACTTTTTTTTTTGATCCAACAAGATAATTTTCTGTTCTTTCTCTGTTGATGAGTTTATGCTGGGTAATACTGTTAAATTTTTTTCCCAAGATTTCCTGAGGAGGAATGCTAGAGTTATAAAACTTAGAAATAAATGTATGTGCTGTTTGGAGTAGTGGTGTCTAGATTCAGGAACCAAGTGACCCCAAAACTGATACTTGATAAGCAGTGCCCACTATGTAATTTGGCCTGGGGCATTTAATTTGTAGGAGGATGTTTGACAATTTAAAAAAAAGATGTGACTATTTTCCAAAAATCTTTGAATGGAAGCAGCTTGCATCAGCTAGCCTCTTTTATATTAATACACATCATTCAGTGACATTGCACATGTTTTACCAGGGATGCTGAATTTCACCTAAGTGAGATGCTGGTAATCTTTTTACACGTAAGTGAGAATATAATATAACCTGATGTTTGTATATGCATTTTACATGTACCCTGGCTGCCTTTTTTGTTACATCTTTTCTTTTGATGTGAATAATGTTCAGTGTTTATTTGAATAATGTTGACGGAGATAGAAAAATATGCTTTTAAAGTAAACAGTATTTGAAGCTTTGCATAGAAGAAAGATGAACGTACCTTTGAAAAAAAGACTAAATAATAATTCTGTCCAAGTGGTTAGGTATACCTGAGTGCTAATTTCTGTCTTTTCATGACTTTTTAGATATTTTATTTTCAGATATAAAAAGTTAACATTCTATTTTATAACATAAATATAGTAAAAATGACATATCCTGTAAGTTTTTTCACAGAAATCTTTATTACTACTAACGTTTAAAAATTATTTATTGCTTTATTAAAAACTTACCACATGACAAATAAATGTACATTTTTTATTTCTGTGTATTGGTATTAGATTTTTTCCAAATCTAGAGCTGAATATTTATGTGGGACTGTCTTTTTTCACAAGAAAGATAGGAGTTTTGAACAGTAATGCTATTTAACTGGATAATTAACTTTTCAAAGATATGTATATATTAGAACAAGTTAAGAAAAGGTGGTTCTTTTTTTTAATACATTGGCATTTTGTAAGTTCCTCCTTTGTAGTGCTAATATAAATTTTACCAGTAGTAAAAAGAATTCAAATTTGTATTGCCTTTTTTCTGTTCATCCTCTTTTTAAGAGATAGCCAACAGTGCCACCATCAGAACAGACAGCCTTTTCTCATCATAAGTATTGGTTTCCTCAAAAAAAAAAAAAAAAAAAATGTACACTGAAGGATGGTTGAAAAACTGCATGTGTTTAAACAGACACATAAAAAATATTGGGAGATAACCAATGACGTAATGAAACTGCTTTTGATTTATTTTACGATCCAGTCAGATTCCTAAAATTATTCTTCAGAAACATGTTAGTAATTTAGATAGTTACATTTGGCCAAGTCATTCCGTCTCGGTAGCATTATATTGATGCCAGTTTATTGTTATCACCTTTAATTTGTTATTGAAAGAAACGATCCTAAACAAGAATATGAAAACATGAAAATAGACTATCTTGGCCTGGTTACATCTTCCATTTTGAGGGCAATTTTTTCATTCTGCCCTTTCCTTTATATATGATTTATTTTTTAATAATAGAACTTTAAAGGTAAATTGTCAAGTTAATTATAATTACGGTGGTTTCAGAATCTATATTAAAGCATAAGATTCTTCTTTCATGGTCTGATACTTACATGATACGGTATATTTATTTTTGAATGAACAGAGACCTGGCCCCATCTTCCTGTTGACATCAAACAGTCTTCTGATATGCTAATCCAGAGTGAGGGAAAGCACATAGACTGGCTTTATTTGGAGTCATTCCAAATCTGAAAGAATATTATGTGTATAGAACTGATTTTGCAGCATTGCCCCCATAGAATGAAAACCGATGCTGACACAGTCTGCAATTAATAAGACTTAACGTTGAAACATGATATGGGAGGTTTTCACCATTTTAGTATTAACCCTGATTTGCTTTTTAATATCCTGGTCATCTAATTGTTATTTGTTTTTTTGCTACTCATGTAATAGCTATTGAAATTGCTAATAAGTTCATTCCTATAGTATGTGTTCCAATAAAGATTAACCTAAAGTGATTCGCTTTTCCTTAAAGATTTATCCTTTGGTGTATTGAGTGCATATGAGACAGTAAATATAATCCTTTGCTAAGTATGAAGTAGGGATGCAGGCAGATTTGTTTCCCTGTATTGTTTTTCCTTTCAGCCTGCCCTCAACTGGTCACAGGGGTAGGAACTGACACAGCTCATTATTTTGGAATCATCTGAAGTACCATTCTCCGTATTCAATAACAAAAGAAATCAAATTAGTTGAACTTTCAAAAATGTCAAGTCACCAGATAAAGTGCATTAAAGCACGTATTTAAATGTCGATGTCTATTAATAAATGTATATCTTAAAAAGTTAAAATTGTCTGAAAATTTGTCTAAATGAAATACTTCATGTTGGTCATTTACAGATTTTGCTAAGTAGAAAACCAATTACACTTGTTTTTGAAAAATAATTTTTATGTAAAGAATCTTTATAAATCTTATGAAGCTACGAACTGTGTTCTTGAATCAGCATATTATTAGTATATTCTTCTAGCAAAGGTAATGTAGAAAAATGGGCATGAATATGTACCTTTGGTTTTGCAGTTATTTAGTTATTGCCCTCTTACGCGTGATGGCCCACTCCTTCCAAGCTAGCATATTTACACTCAGCTTTTTTTGCCCTGGTCTTCCTGTAATGTTTTGCTCCCATATTTAGTTTCATTCGTTCAAAGCAAAGTGCAAGTTTGACTTGGAGTATGCAGTGGAAATATTCATGAAAACTTTTCACATAAATCCCTTTTATTTATTTAAGTTTTAATAAATTAAGTGATATTTCAAATCACCAAGGATGGTTCAATATTTAAAGGAATTATACTTCACTACCTTCTGTCAAGAGAAGGACTATCTTGTAATGAACATAATCACCTCCATGTCTCTAGACTCTTTTATTCCGGCTATTCTTAAAATAAAATCTGACATCCTCCTTTTAGGATAAGAAATTACTTTATGTGGATGTTAATTTTTTGAAATAGATGGACACCACAAAGACGTAGCATGATATGGCTTGTGCTGACCTTAGATACAATAGGGAGACATTTAAGCCATTGTGTCCGGTAAAAATCTTGGTATCCTTTCACTATGGAAAATCATGTTTTTTAGCTGGTAATAGGTAGACAAAAGTAGGTGTTTTTCTGACTGAAGTCAGAATCTAGTCTGAAGATAATTTCTGTTTTTAAAATCTTATTTGAAATTTTTTAAACAGCATTTTAAGAAACAAAAGAGGCTAATTCCTGAAAGGACTGTTTGGAAGTACTTCGTGCAGCTGTGCAGTGCACTGGAGCACATGCATTCTCGACGAGTCATGCACCGGGGTGAGTTCAGTCATGAGTAACTTTTAGTGTTGGTGTCAACGATGCACAGTATCAGGCTTTCCCAGGTAACTTATTTACAAGTTTTGATTTTACTAGAATGATAAGCCTTTAAGTGAAGACTACTTGGTTTTTTTTTTAAATAAGAATTAGTTATTTTTCTGTTTGACTTTTTTTTTTTTTTTTTTAACTGATTATGTTGGTAAAAGAAAAAAATTAGATGCAGGAAAGCAGTTGAACATGCATAAGGAAGAGGTTTTTTTTGTTTTTTTTTGTTTTTTTTAGTGAACTATACATTACAGCTATTTAGATTTTTAATGTTCAGCATTCACTGTTAATATATTTATAGTTATCAGTCAAATGGTTGGGTGGACTGTATGAAGGTTACATCACTAAGGCATTAATCCCTTGATTTGGGGGTTTGAACAATTTCAGTACAACTTACTTAAGCAATTAAAATTTCTGAGGTCATCTAAGTAAATAATTACCTGTGTCAGAGTTATGATTTTATATTTTGTGTAAACATGTCAATAAATTGCTCTTTAGTGGGATATTCTACTTGAAATTGATATAAGAAGGGCACAAATTTATTTTGTGCTTTGAATGTCACAGAAGTTTATTTGAAAATGAAAAACAAAATATATTTTAAATGAAAATGAATAGTGATCATCCTGCATTGATGATTATCTCTCTGTCATGGGACTGAGACTTAGAAATATTAGGCTATATGAAAATTACTCAAAATAATTGGTTAAAAATTCAAACTGACTTTCATTTTTGAGATATATTTTAAATTCAACAATGAGAAGTGTTTTTTAATCCCTTGAATATACCTAAACTGACATCATCTTTCACCTGATCCCTTCATTTATTCACAGATATAAAACCAGCTAATGTGTTCATTACAGCCACTGGGGTCGTCAAACTTGGAGATCTTGGGCTTGGCCGGTTTTTTAGCTCCAAAACCACAGCTGCACATTCTTTAGGTAAGAGACACAGTATAATTTCATTCGGTTATCTACCCCCCTTCCCCCCACCCCGCCCATATGGTTAAAAATGTAAGGGATGTACAGATTACATGCTAGCTTTTATAGTCTAAATAAAACTATTTTAAAAATCATCAGGTCCTGAGCTGAAACCTGTCAGGTATAATGTGTCCATTCATGTGACAGTTGGATACTTCTGTTAGTTTGACCCTCAGGCAGGCATTTAGTAAAAGAAAATGCCAATGAACAAATCTAGTTTTAACCATTGCCATGGATCCTTCCTTTTCTTTTACATTAATAATATTAATATGAAGAATAAACCGTATCTTGAAAAAGGACCTCACCTGACCATTTAAAAATACTACAGTTGTTTGTAAATGTTTATTTATTAAAGTAACATACATGGTTGTGATTGCTGTAGAGGGGGGACCCAGAGATGATATGTGGCTAAGGAGGAAGATATTCCCCTAAGTTATAAAGTAGAAGATGCTTGTAATTTATTCATTCTAGAGCTGATAATATACGAGTGTCCTTTGTACCTAAAATAGACCTGAATGTAGCTATTACAACATTATATTAATGGAAAGAAGGTTGTCCAGTTTAGAAACAATAATTACTAGGAAGAAATAATTTTTAAATTGAATAACTTAATCCTGAGACTCTTCAAATCATATTGTCCCCTTGTAATATGACTTTGTCAAAATGGTAACAACCAAAATAAAACAAGGATTAAGATAAAAGTAAGTTGGCTTTAATTTAATGATACCCCCATCTTTGGTGAAAGATGAAATCATTGAAAACAATTGATTTTTTGGATAAAATTATTGTTTTTAAATGAGAAATAAAACAATTTTAAATGGCTTGATGAGGAATAAGTGAGTTACACTAAATAATGATGTTGTGAAACGAGCATCTGAATTAGTTGACCGGACATTTTTAAATGGCTTTGACATAAAGGTCCTGTGTGGCCTTGAACCTGTCATTTAATTCTTCTGTATATAGGATAGTGTGTGGCACATAAGTAGGCACCTGATCAGTATTTGCTGAATGACAAGATATTGGGTCCTAGGTTAAGAAGTGGTGGGAAGATAATACTTTACCCTTTACACAGAGTTTCAGTTTTGTCCAGTACTTTAAGAAAATAAAATTTCAACTGATGCCGAGTAACAGTGTTTTAGTTTTCTCTTTCACTTTACATTTATTCTTGCAGAACATTACAATTTTTTCAGGATAGGAAAATTTGATATGAAGTTCCATAAGAAATGCATAAATTTGCAGAGCACTTTAATAAAGTTTTATTTGGAAGTTCCAACTCTGAGAATGCAAATAGTAGAGGATTTCTGTGAAGAAAACTTTAGATTGTTCCAAGTCAGTGCCACTGATCGTTAGGGAAGATAACGTGTTCACTGTTACTCATCTGAACGGAATATCCTAACAGCACTCTTGTTAATCTACTTAGAAATGCTAGGTTACAGTTACACATGCACACACATACATGCACACAGGCACAACTGCACGTATCCATGCTCCTGCACACATATATGTATTGTGTAATTGCTGCTTTGCAGGCTGTCGCTCTGAGCATGCCGTAGTTGCCTGACCCTAAGTATCCAGCATACTGTGTGAAAACCAAATCTTAACAGTTTAGGAAATGGGCTTCTTTAGCTTGCCTGTCACTGCCTCTTACAAAAGTCCTCAGTGGGGTTTACAAACGTGTATGCATGTCTTAGATTTAGGTGATGTGTTATTTTATGATATAGAGGGTAAAAATTTAATAGATTTAATAATTCATTAAGAATTTCTAACGTCAGTTTTTATCTAAATCAATTCACTTAGGGTCATGTAGTTTGTGTGTGTGTGTGTGTGTGTGTGTGTGTGTGTGTGTGTGTATGGACACACACACATATAAATGGGGATGCCCATAATTATAAAACATTCTGAGACACACCTGAAGTACAGACAGTGAGGAAGTAGCAATGAGACTGGTTTGTTTGATGAATGAATCAATAGAAAAATAATTTGTTTCACAAGTATTTTTGTTTTCCATGTTATTTGGAGAAAAATATTCTTAAAATAAGAAAACATGCTTTATTCCTGCCTATCTTCTCTGTGAAGTAAAGATTTTGATGGTTTGAAACTGAAGTTCACTAAGCAGAGTACGTTGAACATCAAGAATTAAAGTTTGAACTCTAGCCTACCAAGGTATTTGGACCCAATAAAAATCCTATGTAGGAGGATCAGGAAAACTCTTTGCTAACAAAGAATATGTATAAAATAACAAGGACAGAAATTGTGACATAGATTTATGTTTGTTGACAAGTTGACCCTAATTTTTGCTTTTAAAGAATTATTGCCCTCCTGTGTTACTGACATATATTTTTATTTTTAAGAGCAAATTTAAAAGATTGCTTTTAGAATAAACAATAAGGATATATATATAGTGCAGCATAGGGAAATTTAGCCATTATTTTGTAATAACTTTAAATGGAGTATAATCTGTAAAAATATTGAAACACTGTATTGTACACTGGAAATTTATAATATATAAATTATAATATAATAAAAAATAAAAGATTGCTTTTATTTTTCCAAAAAGTACTTGAAAATGTGGCCACCTATACAAATTTATTTTGCTCACAGAAAATATGATAAACTATATGTTTTACAGTATGTTGATTTTTTTTTTCTGATTTTGCTGAGGATTAAATCTGTAGGGCATGATTTATTTATTCACAGTGCAGGTTTAAATATTAGTGAAACTACAAATGAATGAGACCTGTATATCGTTCATAAAGGAAAATCCGAATAAGATTACTTTGAATGAAGTCTGTTCTGATGCCAAATTTTGTTTAATTTTGTAAAGGAGATTTTTTTCAGGAATTTAATTCAAAAAGGCAAAAATACCTAGGATTTTAGAAATATCTTGTTGTAGTAACAGATTTATACTTTGTTTATTTCAAAATACATTTTTTTCAAAAATCAAAGATTTTTCACTTATTTTTATTCAATCATTAGTAAGGAACACACTTCCAAATTTTTTGTATTTAACAATCCTTAAGAGATTGTCAAGTCCTTGAATTTTTCAGTTGTCTCTTCAGTTTCTCTTTTTTTTTTTTTTTTTTTTTTTTGCGGTATGCAGGCCTCTCACTGTTGTGGCCTCTCCCGTTGCGGAGCACAGGCTCCGAACGCGCAGGCTCAGCGGCCATGGCTCACGGCCCAGCTGCTCCGCGGCATGTGGGATCTTCCTGGACCGGGGCACGAACCCGTGTCCCCTGCATCGGCAGGCGGACTCTCAACCACTGCGCCACCAGGGAAGCCCTCTATCTCTTATTTGTATCATTTAATTACATGGTAACATATCGACATGCAGTAAAATCTCTGGTTCTCTCACATTTTCTGTAGGAAATGAAGTTGTGTAGGTGGCCACGTTTCCAGTCAGTTTTCACAACCAGTTTTTTAACTAAGGAGTATGTCAACATAGAATAATAATAATTCCTTAAATTCAGGGTTAAAATTACAGATACTAAATCTGATGTTGCTGGATGTTCAGACCATGTTCAGTTCTTCAAAACTGAAAAAAAAAAAAAATCTCAGAGGCCTTTAGTTTTTCTTCTGCTCCCACCACACGCAGTGTCTCCCAGTCTCTCCACTTTCTGTCCTGTCCTCCTTAATCCACAACAACTTCATGTTTGGACTAGGAAAGTATCCTCCCTTGTTTGTAATATTCCTTCCCCAAAGACATTATCTGATCATGTTACTTCCTCCAAATCTTTGACCGTTCCCTGTGGCCTAAAGAATATCGTGAGAAGTCCTTGGCTTCGTGTTTGGGGTCCTCTAGGTCGGTGTCCGCTGGCCCACTCCTGTCTTTGGCTACCCACCTACCTCATGATGTCCACCGTGCTTTTCCTCTTGCCTTGTTCTGAACGTGAGACAGAACAGAGGACACCTGGATTTACCTGCCCATTCTTCTGTAGGACCCTGAACAAGCCCTTCATTCACTTTTCCCAGGTTCAGTTTCCTGGTTTCTAAAAATGGAAATGTGGGTAATGACCATCCTGTGTCAAGCAACCCCTAACCTAATGATAAAATGAACGCAAACATGTTTTCTGAACACTGCAAGTTGCTGTATGAACGTGAAGTTGCTTATGTTAACATGACAGTGGTGTGGGGAGAAGAGGAGAGGGAAGTCATGTGAAATTTATTTATTCTGTTGAAATACCTGAACTGATTCATTCAAAGACACAGGTGCTAAATCAACTAAAATTGATTTCCCAACTCATTAATGGGTGATAACCTGCAACTGGGAAAACATTAGTCTGTGTTTACAGTACTTTCATGCTGTTCCATTTACTTAAAGACAGATTCCCATTTTTCTGCCTTCTCCTTGTAGACCTTCTGCTGTCCTGCTCTCTGGCCAGTTCGGTTGGTCAGACATAGTGCAGTCATTTACAGAGTTGCCTGTGCTCCTGGAGGTGGGGAGTAATGTGCCTGATTGTTTCGTACAGTTTGCAGCCGTTCAGCTCCCTGAGGTCCTCGCAGGAGGACGTGAGCCATGGATGCAAACTGTTCCCCTTCTAGAGCCCAGGAGACTGAGGCATAGGAGGCGAATGGGCCTTGCACCTGTAAACCAGTGAGGCGAGCTTCCCCAGGCTGCGGTCCCTCTCCCACCCGGCACTGTATGTTTTTGCTGTATCCGGACCTTGTGGCGTTTTCCCTGACTCTGCCACTGTTTTCTGACTTGTTGTTACTTCCCTCCATCGGGGTTACCTTATCCCGCTGTGCACATAGCTGAGGGGCCTGCAGGTGAAAGTGCAATTTGCCCCCATCCTGCACTTGACTGTTCTGCATGCCCAAGACTCAGAAGTAAACGGGACAGAAGTCTTTCTTACAACCATTCTGTCTACCAGCAACTGGGGCTGATATTTCTAAGGAAGCGGCTCTTCTAGACTGAAAACTAAAACTTCACCAAAACCTGTGAAGTAGGAACATGGCAGTCAAGGTGTAATTTTTCTCATGTCACCTTGGATTATTTAAAAATAATCCAAATACATGATTATTAGTCAAACCATATCAAACTGCCCTAATTTCCTGTGATAATGGCCCAGAGGAATCGTCCACGGCTACTAAATATCAACAGCAAACGTAGCAGTGAATATGCGCACAGCATTTATTATTTGCAGGCACTTTTAAAGCACATTTTCTCCTCTGTGCCTTCATGTTGTGTGGGGCTAGGGTGGGGATTACCGAGCTCTCTGTTGTTTAACACTGAACCTGACCCCCACACACACCATCCCTACGGTTCCTGATCCTTTATCCTATTTTCATTTTTCTGTTTTTCCTGTAGGACTTTGTATCTTCGAATATGCTGTGTTACTCACTTATTACGCTTAGTGCTTTCTGTCTTTCTGCCTCAGCCATGTGGAAGCTTCATGAGGACCGGGTTCTTCATGTTTTTGGTTCTCTGATGTATCTCAGATGTGTAGGAGAGGGCATTGCACATAGTAGATGCTCAGTGCATACTGATCAAATGAATTAGAGACAGGCTACACATCAAAGGATGGATTTAACTAAATATATCAGTAAGCATAGGTTAGATTATGCCGCAGGAAGAAACAATAACAGCATTTAGTTGCTTAGCACTGAAGCGTATTATTTCTCTGGTCACCCGGAGTCAGCTGTGGGCCCCTGTGTGGGTCCCGGTGGCCGCCCTCCCTCCAGGTGGTCACTTGGCATTTCAGGGGGCTTCAGCCTTGTGTGATCTTCATGAGACGAAGAGATCCTGGAGAATCACTTACTGGCTCTTAGTTAAGTCTTTCTACTTGAGTGTAACACATTAATTCCCATTCGTATTTTATTGGCTACAACAAGCCTCGTGGCCACATCCATCTTAAAGGAGTGGATGAATAATTCTCGCAGGTGTTCAGGAAGAGGAGAACCGAAAACAGTGAAGGTGAGCGCTGTCCCCCTTCATTGTCCATGAGATGAAGGAAACATACCTCGTTCATTTGTTTATGTGGTTTGCACTCCTTCTCTCCTTGTTTATTTTTGTGACATACTTGTAGCTATTGCACCTGAAGGGTAATTAGCTCTCTTGATGGGATTGTGTGCCGGCGGGGGGGGGAAGAAGAGGGAGCCATGGATAGCCTTAGGGAGTGTCCATCATTCTGAATTAGGAGAGTCTGAGCAGAGAGATTATTTTTAAATCCAGAATGATTCATGAGGTGTGCTAGAGTATTGGTCCTTGGTGAGTTTTCTCTTGATCAATAAATCTGTAATTTTCCCTCCTGGATGTACTTGTGATAGGGACCTTATTTTGGCCAATTTAAAACATTTATAATAATAATTATTACTCACCAAACGTCAAACACCAGCTGTGGACTGAGTGCCATGTAGCACATGAACTGCTTTCTCTTCTGCATCTCTAATTCAAATCTTTAAAGTGGTTGTGATTACCTGGTTTAGGGTCCTTATCAGTTAGTGAACAACCAGAGCTCTTTTAAATGATAAAAGATCACCATTTTATTATTTTATTCTTCTTATGGTAAATGTATTGGCTTCTACCCCCCTCCAAAAAAAAACCCTCAAAGAATGTACCTCGTCCCATCCCCAGACTGTCCAGTGAACTCGTAGAGGTCGAGGATGCTTTAGACCACAAGCATTTCCTGTGGGGTTCTTGGCCTGTGGCTGGCTCGGCACGTGGAATTGGCCCACGTGACGCGTGAATGAATCGTCAGTGCATTTGTATTTCTTTCCTATTGGTGCCCTAACAAATTCCCACAAATGCAGTGGCTTAAAACAACAGATTTATTATTTTTGCAGTTCTGTAGGTCAGAATTCCAACATGGCTCTCACCCGGCTAACATCAGGGTGCCTGCAGAATTGCATTTTTTTCTGGAGCTTCGAGGGGTGACTTATCCGGGTTGTTGGCAGAATCCAGGTCTTCGGTGTTGCCAGACCCAGGCCCCTTTTTCCTTCCTGTGTCCTCCTGAGGCTGCCTCACCTTCTGAAGCTGCCCTCATTGGCTTCTCCCTCCTTCCTCCATCTTCAAGTCCCGCAGTGGCAGGTGGAGACCCTCTCACACTTGGAATCTCCCCTGCCCCTGCCCTTGCAAATGTCACGGACAGGCCAGGGTAGTCTCCCTAGCTTCAGGTCCCTTTGCCGTGTGATGTGACGTTCGCGGCGTAACACCAGGTGCCAAAGTGCTGCCCACCTCCCCGGGTTAGTCGGCCTGACGGCTGGAGAGTCTTTGGTGTCCTCCTCTAAAGCCCGGTAAGGTGACGTGGTTTAAAAGTCAGAGGTTTTAATGGAAGTTCACAGTACTGAAATTAAGCACTTTCTTTTTTAGACAGATGTCTTAATGTTAAAATTTCCCATTTTTAATTATAGACTTTCATCAGTGATATGTGTTTACTTTTCAAGGGAGAAAATACCACACTTGCATTCATGTAAGTTTTGCAGGCAAGTCCTTTTCTATCATTACTATTAGTTTATTAACAGTTCTTTTTTTTTTTTTTTTAATTATTTACAAAAGCTTGTTTAATCCTCAAGGGTCGTCTCTCCTTTGTGCCAGTCTTGCTTTTGAGTGCCTTGCCTCCTCATGGACATAAATAGAAAGCAATTTTAACAAAACTTAATTAGAAAAATTAAACTGCCATAAGATATAACCACATTATGTACACCAAAGGTATATGTAAGTAATTAAGGGCAGTTATCTGCTATTCAAGCAAATCTATTTGCATCAAAGTTGCATTTATTATTTACAATGAAGTGTTTCCTGTCTGACGGCTTGCTCTAGTGAAAAGGAGAAAAAAAAACCTAAAAAACGGCTTAATCATGTTCTAATATGGCATTTTACTTGCTTTCTTAATGTCTCCCGGAAGAGCAAAGATAGTTTCCTTTTTGCATGTACGTGTGTGATTTAGTTATTATATATGCTTGTTGTACCTCCTGAGGATGGAATAGATTTTTACAGAGAGCTGGCTAGGGGGCTCTGATACTGGTCCTTGTGCTGGACAAATACTTGAAACCTCTTGGGGGGAAATTGTGTTGTGGTTGTCGTTGTTTGCGTTACAGGGTTGCTTGAACTCCTCTTTCCCTTTCAAAATGAGACAATGGTTCTCTGATTTTGTAATGTTGCCAGCTGAGTAAACGCATGGCCGTCCTTCCACCAGCATCAGAATTTTCACACTGGGGTCTCCTGAGTGTACAATTCATGCTCCCCACACTATTTCCAAGTGTGATATATCCTCTGATTACAACTCGGAAAATTAGTGTTCTTGAACCAGGCATTAAAGCAGTTTCATTTTTGGTGCCAAGTGCCACCTGTGGTCACGTGCTTGTCCTTCCCACACCTTCCCTAGCACCTCTCTGTGGGTCTTTTCTTGGTGTGTACCCCATCATAGTTCAGCGTGGTTTGGAGCCTTAAAGGCAGCATATGCCTGGTCAGTATTAAAGACTACTTTCACTGATTTATTTTTAACTTGCAGTCCTTTCTTGACTTAAATAATCAGGCTGGGAAGAAGCTGTTATCTAATTGTAAACTGTGCATGTTTAACCTCTCAGCTACCATAAAAAGTATCTATTTGAAGCAGAGTAGCTGCAGAGAAGCACTGAACCCTGACCCTCACTCCTGGCCTTTGGTGTGTACATGCTGAGACTTGTAGAAGAGTTCTCTGCTGATTAATTTGGAAAGATACAGACTTTTTTTTCCCAGTCTTATTTCACAGTCGTCAATTTTAATGAAATAACTGTTTAAATGCAAGGGACGGAATGACCTGGCTTGAATTCTACATCCACACCTTACTAGCTTTGTGATCTTTGGCAAATTACCTGACTTCCTTTTGCGTCCTCTCTACAACAAGAATAATAGTAGTAACACCTCATTAAACTACCTCTTGGGGACTCCCCTGATGGTGCAGTGGTTAAGAATACACCTGCCAATGCAGGGGACACGGGTTCGAGCCCTGGTCCGGGAAGATCCCACATGCCACGGAGCAGCTAAGCCCGTGCGCCGCAACTACCGAGCCTGCACTCTAGAGCCCGCGAGCCACAACTACTGAGCCCTCGTGCCACAACTACTGAAGCCCACGTGCCTAGAGCCTGTGCTCCGCAACAAGAGAAGCCACCGCAATGAGAAGCCCGTGCACCACAGCGAAGAGTAGCCCCCGCACACCGCAACTAGAGAAAGCCCGTGCGCAGCAACGGAGACCCAATGCGGCCAAAAATAAAATAAATAAAGTAAAATAATTCATAAACTACCTCATAATAGCCCCCATTTCACTAGCCAGTGAGCCCCATGAAGACAAGGATTCAGCCTGTTTACTTCTGTCTCCCCAGCACCTAGAACAGTGTGGACCCTGATAAACAGTGTTAAAAAGCTCAGCAGGGTAACACATGTGATCCATTTAACGCAGTGCCTGGAGCAGAGAAACAGTAACTAGAAAATTTTCTGGGTTTTTAAATGTTATCAGTTACACTTGAAAGATGAAAAATTTATTTAACAAATGTCTTTTGTAGAAGAAATATTGATCTACCACTCAGCCATTCTGTACTGACCTCAGATAATACTCCTTACAATTAAGTAAATTTGGCCTCCATGGAGTCTGCCAACACAATTTCTGGGCTGGCTTAAGGAGTATGAAGGAAAAAATGAAAATTAATTCCTATTCCCTGAAGTTGTGTGTGTTCGTGTGTGTGTGTGTGTGTTTAAATCAAATTGAGGTTTAAGATGAATTGTGTCCTTTCAGTTCTCCCAACAAGGAATGTTCAAAGCTTTCTTTTCTGCAGTTTGTTCTGAGAGAAAGAAGCAACATTTCTAAACTGAATTTGCTTGTTTCTACCCTCTGACGTAAAACATTTCAGTCAACTGTCCTAGGTAATAGTTTAAAACAGGAATATATTACTTTTTTCCACTTCACTTTCTGTATGGGTGTTTGCAGGGTTTTTATGAGTGCTGGAGAATTTGAGAGCAAAGGGATCTCAGAAACGATCTCATCTTCTTCATCACTGCACCTTACAGATGAGGAAAGTAATAAAAAGAGAAGTTAAGTGGTCCTAGTTAGTTGGTGGCAAAGGTAACATGTGAAACAGATTTCCTGACCTTTGACTGATTTTTCCTTTCCTCCCTTACTTAAAACAAAACAAAAAAATAGCAACCCAAATCTAACCACATAAAAAGATGCTTCAGTGGTTCTATTATTTTTTCTCATTCAAGTCTTTGCAGAAATTGCTAAATATTTATAAACTATTGAAAAAATTCTGTATGTAACTTACTCTGATGAATTGAAAGTTATTAGTTTATAATAGCATGTTAACAGAAGTTTTTGGCTTTCTTAAACATATTGTAGAACTTGCGAAAATCAGTCTTCATTTTGTTAAGGATACATTTTAGGATGTATTTATTGTTAATAGAGTACTTCCCATGTAAAACCTTTCTCATATAGCTAGAATAAGTCAATTAACGTAATGGATTTTTTAATAATATTTGAATGACTGTCTTATTATAAAGAAGGGTCAGATAGCATTTTCAGTTGTTAACAATTTTCCTCTAGTATCAGACTTCCTGTGTTTTATAATGTTATTATCCGTTTCTTACTCACTTTTACTCCTGTCAGGAGGTTAAAATGACATAAGTATCTGCGGCAGTGAAATATATCCCCGTTTTACCTCCAGCCACGCATTCTGGAAAGACTAGTGGAATCATGCGTCCTGCCGTCTGAGGCTCCTCAACGCACAGTAATTTGCGTGGTCGTTTTAGTGTCTAATCATGTCACTCTGCACCGCCCCCTTGTCTTGTACAGTTGTTAAGAAGTCACCACATTCTTGAGGCAACAGCACTAATACAGCTGTCATGAATTTTAGAAAAGAAGGTTTTTAGGAAATAATCATGTATTCATTAAGTTTGAAATGTGGAGAACGTCTCACTGCATTTAAACGCATTTCGCATTTTCCTGGGCACTTAAACTTTGCGGCTCTGTGCCCAGTAGAGACGGGCGAGGATGGACCTTTCATGGGCAGGGGCCCAGCCTGTGCTCAGTGTCGGCGTCCAGGACGGAGGCGCCCTGCGGGGGCAGGTCGGGGAGGCGTTGGGGGGGGGGTGCAAAACCTGCCTCTCGCACCCGGGCTCAGCGCTTAGTGATGAGTCTGTCCCATCAGTAATCATAGTGCAGGAGGCAGACTTTCTCCTTTCCCACTTAATGACGCTTTTGGACATGATGTGTCGGTCAGAGAGGTGAGTAGCATACTCAGATTTCCATTTTATTATATACGCAAGATACACATAATTGAAATACCCAAACATGTGTATTTAGTATAAAGACGCTGGTTGCTGGTAATATGAAGGAGAACCCTCGTCTGGGTTTAAAGCCGCAGCGTTAACTCTGTGTGTAACTGTTGGTAATGACCTCCAGCGGCTCCCTAAGAGGCTCTTCTGTACCTTGCAGTTTTTCAGGTTTTAGGTTTAGTTTAGTGGGATTCCTAATCATCCCGCTCCTCTGCCTCCTTGGCTCTCAGGCCGGCCGTGCGTTGGGTCTGTGTGGCAGTTAAGGAGTGATGCTGGGGCTAATCTCTGTAAAATGCAAGCATTTGTTCTTCTTTTTCCCTCTCATCAATCTTTCACACTCACATCAAACGCCTAATGTATCAGCAGGTTTCCCAGAGCTACTGGTTAAAATTACCTTTGCTTTTGGTAAACTCTGAACCTTCAAGCCTCACTGTTTTCAGTCGCCCCCTGTGGATTCCGTGAAGCCTCTCTCTGCACATCCCTCACTGCCAGTCACTGGCTTCACGTCCGGGAGCCTGTACAGAGCCATTTATTATTCCAGCTGTACCCCTCCCCCCTTGAATGGAGAGCGTTCAGTATGCCCACAGTTGGTGTCGCTTGTGAAAACTACAAGTGGAAGGGGCCACAGCGCCCAAAGCTGCAGAGCTTGTGTTTATCTGACTCAATAATAATGCAAATTCTTTAAACCTAGCCATTTCTAAAAGTTTCTTGGCTTTTCTCACCCTGAGAGAATTTGGCAAACTTACTTGTTTGTCTTTAGAGGAAATGCTGCAATTAAATCATTTCTTTCTTAAAGTTTGCCTCAAATATCATGTCCGAATACTTCATACTTTAAATTTCTTTTATCCTCCGGTTTGCATACTCCTCTTTTCACTTCTTCACTTCAGTAAGTACCTCCCTTTCATCCATTCTGACTAGGACCATCCATTACTAGGAAAAATGGATTCCAGTATAGATAGGATTTCTTGTGAATAGCTGGTTCATGATGTTTTCAGCTTTTAGCCCAGCATAGTTTCCACACAACCGTTAGGTTATAACTTCATTCTTTTGGAAGAAGAGGATGATGCCTTTGAGGATGATGCTTTGACTGTTGATGTGCCTCTTCTTGTTGCCTCTGACGAAACACTGCTGTTCAGCATTCTGAGTTACACTCTCATTAGATTTACTAACTCCTAGGGAGTACTTAAAAATTAGTAGAAGGGAATGTGCTTTTCTCTGTGAGCAGCAGCATAGTTTTGGTAGCTGTTGCCTCAAGCAAGTAAAATTTCTAAATATTGTTCTCAAACTTTGATTTTCTATTTGGCAAAAAGCCTTAGGCAGATGGTGAAATAATAGTCATCTAAGTTTGAGACTTAAGATATTCACTTCCAAAGTCACTTCAATGTTTTTTACCCTTCAAAATATAATGTATATGTCTTACTTATTTTAAGATATTTAATACATTTTAAATTAAATGTATTATATTAGCATTCCTTATATTATGTTCACATTTTCTAAAATGGTCATAAAGAACCAAAAACTGTACTCACACATCGAAACAAGCAAACCCCCAAATTATCCAGAGTATCTTGTCTCTATAAAGTTCTCAGTAGCAATAGTCTCGGACATTTTTTCAGAGATGTCAGTGACCTTTCACATATGTTATTATATAACCCTTTGAGGTACAAAGGTCTGTTTTATTCTTTCTAAAGTGGGAGTAAGGTACTGAAGGTTAATGATTATATCATTTGTAATTTTAAGAGTCACAACAATGTTCTAAGGGATGTTTCTGTAAAAGTTAGTATGATTTATTTATACGTACTCAGTTGTTATGTATTGCTGTTTATTTTAAAATTATTATATCATGTTTAATTATTTGGGATATACAAGCCATGTTTAAAAAAATCAAGAAATGAAATCAATGTGAGTCACTTAGTAGATTTTCGTGTTAGAATTCCTTTTTCTTTAGTTATGCTCCCTAGATTCTCCCTGAATTGATCAAAAGGAAATAAAGTGTAACCCACCACACCCTTTTTAAAGTGGGATAGTTGTAAACATGCTGTTCAAGGATCAGGGAGGAAAGAGGAAGTTTAAAAGTTTTGAGTATTCCCCAGAGCAATCTTCTGATCCTAATGAATTATTTTGATGACATTTTAAATCTGGAATTTTGGATGTAATTTCTTAGCACAGCGGCATCTTCATTCTTTTCCTGCTCTTGTTTTATTTTGTTTCTTTCTGCAGTGGGTACACCTTATTACATGTCTCCAGAGAGAATACATGAAAATGGGTACAACTTCAAATCTGACATCTGGTCCCTTGGCTGTCTACTGTATGAGGTAGGTAATGGTGATGAATTCCATATATTGAAGTGGTTTTACTTACTGGAATATATTTCCCCTATCCTAATAGTATATAGTTATTTTTTTCTGGGTGGTGTTTAAGAATTAGCTTTTTAATTATGAGGAAGTTAATTCATTGACTTAGTAACTGTTTGTATAATGAAATTTAGTAACTATACATTTCTACACATTTACTTCCTCTAATATAATTTTAAATTGTTTCCTTTTGATGGGAGTTTTATTTCTTAAATGTTTTTTATGTTAATATAATGTTGCTATATAATCTTACTTATAAAAATATACATTTGAAGATCTATTAAAAAAAAAACTGTTGCCCATGCATAACAGGATGGATATAATAGAATGGATGTAAAATATGAAAGCATAGTAAATAGCTTTGTCACATTTTTTTTCACTTTTATGTAGATTAATTCAGCTTTAAGGATAGTTTGTAGACAGATAATTCTTCTAGGTTATCACTTAGTTTCCGTGAGTAACGGTTTATGTTGGTAAAGCTCAGTGAAATACTCTCTCTCACCTGTTCTACTGGTGATAATTTATCAAAGGAAGATGGAATCGTGTAGATAGATCCTCTAGCAAGTGTTGCAGTGTGACAGTCTGAGTGAAGAGAAGAAAGCATGCTATGAGCACATTTTATATTCATGTTATATAGTAATGGTATCAGAGAACACTCATGCTAGGGACTTCTGTAATTTACTTCTTTAATTGAATGGTAATTTTCCTAGGAATGTAGGCTTTCAGTCAGAGCTGTTAACTAAAACTTAACCTACATCTCGGTAACTCTTTTAATAAAATAAAATGAAGGAAAATAATACATTGAATCATTTTCATATTTTAAGGTATACAAAGGAAATCTGAACTGGATAGGTAGAAACCAGTGTATTTCTTACTCTTTATTTTATGTCTTTTGTCTTCCTGACTTAAATGAAATATATGATGAGATCGTCTATTTTAATTGTTCCACCTTTACTTGGAAGTAGAGCAGCAGAAGGTTTTTTAAAATGTGTATCATAATCTTTAATTATTATTTTACAGATTGCAGGTTCAAATTTCCTTAATTTAAGGAACCTGCGATTTTATTCTTCCTACTAAATAAACTAATGACCACTTAAAGAGATTTTAAAAATGTTCTTAAAGAACATCCTCAGGATAATTTTTATTAAGAAAAGTTATGAATTAGTGATAGAACAAAATACATGTTTGTATGTATTCACATGAGATTAAAAGAGATTTATGCTTACTATATTATGTTAATAGGTTGGAACAGTGTTGCACTGATTTGATTATATTAAGTTATTGTAAAGTTTAAAAGGCACTTTGTACATTTTAAAATATTTTATACCTGTTTAGGTGACCTTAGATTCCTTCAGGCCGTAGTCTAATAATATTATCAAAGCAACATTTTCCCTTTATACACCTAAAAGTAAACAGCAAATTGGTTTCCACTAAAGAAATTAAATTTAGCAATGAAAAAGAAAAAGTTCAGTTGAGGTAATAAGCATTTTTTGGGAAGTTTGCTAATTATTGTAGGACCAGCAGACTCCCATGTCAAAACTGAAATAATTCTTCACATTCTGGATTTGCCTTTGAGAGGCAGTGTCCCATTTTTATGTATACTTGAACACCAAAATAAAAATTATTTCTTTGGACACTCCTCCATTCATGTGTGTTATGTGTTGTGGATGGTTCTGAGTTACAGTATTTAACATGGTAACATTAGTTTTCAGCTCAGCACATTTCCTCAGTTGCTCTGTGCAGGTGATTGGGAAGAACTAGAATTTTTCTAAGGATTTAATTTACCTTGATGCTGTATATCTTTCTGGTTCTGTATTAATAGAATGTCAATAAAAATGCCCAGTAGTTTAGCTTTAAAAAATTGGCCATAGCGTCACATCGATATTTTATATTGTATCCCACTAAGAATTTACCATTCATAACGAAGGAGTGGGAAGCCTTTTTTGAAAACGTATTTTAAACTCAGAAAATTAGACTTTCAGATATTCCTGAAACCTCAAAAAAAAAAAAAAAAAAAAAACTAGCAGTACAGTTTTAATTGATATGCAACAAAGTAGACTTTACTAATTAAAATCAAGATGCTGTGCTTTTGCTACACGGACCTTTACATGGAAAAGTAGGTTTTACACATTTCCTTTATTGTTCAGTGCAGCAATTGCATCCTTCCAGGGTTGTAGGTTGGTGGCTTACAGTTCAAAAAAAAAAGAGAGCTGCCACCAGCCCCAAAGACAGACAGTGGGCTTTCGTCCCTCCAACACCCCCAGAATACTAATCAGGGAAGTCGGACCCTGGAGGTCAGGGAGCAAGTCAATCATTCTAGCGATCGTCTCAGTGTAGAGGATCAAATTAGCCTGAAAAATTCAGCTGCTGGGAGGAGAGGGCGAGCAGCTGTCAGGGGCAGCATCGAGATGCACTAATGAACCAGATGAATAGTGCAAAAGCTTGAAAATAAAAACAGGACAGTTGACATTTTTCATCTGTCAAAGCAGGAGATGCATGAAAATATACTATTCCTGTTTAACTCCTTAGGGGACATTCAGATTTTCTTTTTCTTAACACTGCAGTATTGAGACAAAAGTACTGTAATGAACTCCTGGCACATGATAATGAATATACGGACGTTTACTTAGGGTTTTTGCAAACACGGAGAGACAGTAGTTTATACACACAGTCTATTTTTCAAGGGGGGCATTTTAAAGATTGTGTTTTATCATAAAGTGTCCTCGCATTTCAACAAAACATGTTATTATTGTCGCCCCTCTTCTAGAAATTTCCTCTCAAATGGAGTGGAAATTTATATGTTTAGGGACATGCACCTTGTTTGGGGGTTTCTTCTCTTCGTGGGGAACACCTGTTCCTAAGGCGGTTTTGCAGGAGATCTAGGAAAGGGCTGCCGGGCGGCTCTGAGCTCTGCTTCCCCCCCCCCAGCCCCGCGGTCCAGGCCGGGAAGGAGTTAAGCTCTGCCTGCAGCGGCCCAGACAGATGAGAGCCATTCGCAGCTCATGTGTCCCCGCCGACGCCCACCCCACCGAGGAGCACTGCTCGGCCCAGCGTGTTGCACGCACGCCCGGCCTGTCTGGGGAATGTACACATTGTCCTTCCAAAATCAAACTTATTAGCACATGTAGAAAAGGGTGACTGACTTGGGGGCAGCGTGGTACTCCGTGTTGTAGTCTCGCGCCCGCAGTTCAAAGATTCAGGAGGCGAACATTTTCAATTGAATTTTTAGTTTGTAACCCTGCTAACCACAGTCCTTGCTCACACCTGAAATCAGGTCAAGTTAGAACCTGGTCTTAAAGTTAAATTCAATAATGTCTTTTTAAAAGGCATTCATTCTTAGAGTCGTTTTTTTTTCCTACATAAAAATCTCATTTGGATGCCTTGAAGTAGCGGCTTGACTCCTAGGGCTTTTGAGCACATTTCGTGTTTTCGAGACATCATCAAAAAAGAAAAGCAGTTCTAATTCATTGTGAACTAGTTGAGGATCAGTTATAACATTCAGACCGAGAAGACATTTTTTATCTCAAAATAACCTTTTCCTACAGAAACTGTCGTGTGAAATAAAATGCTATGTGTTCTGTTCCCTAAGCATTGCTAGATTATAATTCAGTTTTAACTTCAGTTTCATTTTTGTTGTATTGTGACCATTACATGGTTGATATATACCAGTGATGTCTGTCTAGTCATGAGATATACTAGTTGTTCCTATAGCATTGTATTTACAAAGAGTCTTAAGTTATTTTCTTATTCTTCTAATACTGTTTTATACTGCGTATGTGTGCGTGTGTATATGTTTAAATAATTATATGCTAACTATTTCTCCCTTTTAGGGAAGTTTAAATGTTGAAAATAATAACCAAAAATTGAAGTAAGACTTTTTAGGACTTACTCAGTAATTCTCTGAAAAGGATATTCATGAAACACAAAATGCCTACAGAACTTTATTTAAAGTATTTGTAATTACCCCCCCACCCCCCGCAGTGTAATATACTTGATGAAATCTCCCTTAAAGTTACCATGTAACTATATCAGTTTCATTGGGAGCATTTTACAGATGGCTGCGTTACAGAGTCCTTTCTATGGCGACAAAATGAACTTGTACTCGCTGTGTAAGAAGATAGAGCAGTGTGACTACCCACCTCTTCCTTCAGATCACTATTCAGAGGAGGTAAGTCATATTTCAGTCATGCGTTCATGTTGTTCATTTTGCTGATGTTTGCATTTTATTATAGAATCTTCTTTTATCCATTGATACAAATGACAAGTACAGGTGGCAGAAAGAGCACCTTCATTCCGTTTTCCTTCTCTCGGAGGCTTGGCTGTTAGAGAGGTGGCCACAGTTAGTTCATCACGTGGAAGGGAACACAGCACAGCACGTGGTGTGACACCGGCCACTTCCTACGTGGGATGGGAACAGTGGCTGACTGCAGCCTCCTGAACACGGAGGAGGGCAGAATTAATGCTGAAGCCAGGCTCTGGGCGACCAGCATGTCCAGTGGCCCCTCTTAACAGGGTCCCTCCTCATGCCTGTGGTCTCAGAGCAACACACAATTGTAACTTTCTCTTCCGGCACCACTTCCTTCCCTCCCTCCGGCCCATGTTTTCCCAGAGTGGAAGCAAACATCTCACAGCTGCATGCCTCTCAGTCTTATTCTTTCAGCTTTACCCTCCTTCCTTTTGCTTTTACAAGATCTGTCCCATCACCACCTCACTGCTGCAGTCAGATTCCTGTAGGAAATGTTTGTGCTTATCACTGTAGATGTGGTAAAAAGTACATTGGGTAGAATTGAAAATCTTAGAGGACTTTACCTTGTTAAGATCTGAGCTGGATCCTTGCTTGCTTTGGGAACCCACTGAAATGAGTTGTTTGGGCTCCACCCAACATCCAGTTTTTCATTGAACAAAACATCTCCCATTTTTGCCTAATGCATCATGATTTTATCTATATTTAAGGAGGAGATATGCAGAATAGCCGTGTCTCAGGTTAACTAAGTGTGTTCACATAACTGTTTTTGGAAAGCTCACTGGGGACCCACCCAGAGAAACCACTGTTTTAGGACATCTCACCTGCTCATGAGCAGCAGGTGTTTTGCCCAAGGAAAATGGAAAGGGGCAAAGGAAAAATATGAAACAATTATAATGTTCACCTTTTAGGTGGTCTTAGCACTCTTTCTATGTGAAATGAATGCAGTCGGTTCCAATTTTATATAAGGAAGAGTGAGTCCATGTAACTTGAATAATAAATATCTCTGAAGAATTTTTACCATATGTAAGGCATTTGTGGTCCTAGGATGTTGAAAGTACCTTTTTTTTTTCTAATAGTTGTGATATTGATAATCAATGACGCTTGGTTTTTTTGTTTCACAGCATTGGTATTCAGGTAATTAGAACAAACTCTTACAAGGCAGTGGTGGTAATTTAGAAGTATTATCTTTATTTGATGTTAATGCTATTATGTTAGCCATTTTTAATTACTATTTTGGGTATAGAATATAAATACGGCACTTCACAAAGCCAACTTCAGAACTCTCGGCCTGGAAATACAGTAGGGTGTGAATAGTCATGCAAAATGATAGCGAGAGTGTCAGGGGCCGTCCTTTGTTGTGTCATTCATGCTGTCTTCTTTTTTCCACGAAGCGCATGAATATTTCACGTATCTGCATCCTCATCCCCTATTCTTCTTGACTAATTTTCAGACTGTCTGAATTTGCATTTCACATGGTAGCTGATTAGGAGATGCCGAGTGCAGCAGTGAAGCCTCAGCAGGCGGTTGCCATGGTGACCTTCAGCAGGATTTTAATGATGATACCACTAGTGGTTCGTTGAAGTCGGCCTGCCTGCAGGGCTACTTCACTGCAGCTAAGTGTGAAGTTGGATTTGCGGATTCTCAGCCAAGGGGCAAATATCAAAGTCTGGCCCAGATAGAAGAAGGTCTTATGGTTGGGAAAGGAAAACAGATTACACTTTTTTACTTCACTCTATATAGTTACCAGTTTTGAAGAGAGATATAAAGCAAAACATGTTATATGATGTACTTTCCAAAAAAGATAGTACAGTCTCTCCGATTGGTAAAATTTGCTGTTGCACGATGATAAAACTGAAAGCTGTAATGCGTAGGTAAACAGGGAAACTAATTCTTACTGAAGAAATGAGATACAAAAAATACAGACTAATGATCTTACTTTAATCTGTTCAGTTATGTAGAAAAGTTCTCAGAATAAGAGCTTTGAAATGCAGATGTGCTAATAAATATTTTCTCTCCTTAAGTAGGAACTCAATTTGTTTGGAAAATAATTATACAGAATTTATGGTAGCAAAAAACCTGAACAGACTTCATGCTGCCATACTTCAACGGTATCTTAATATTCCTTTATACAGTAGGCTTTACAGATCTTTTAAAAGTCTAAATAGCCATTTAGCTTTTTTAGTAGGGCAAAATTTGGGAAACAATGAAAAGTGAAGTATAAAGTTTTTCAACAGTGAACTTTTAGTTAAAAGACCAATCCATTAGGTGTCAATTTTATAGCTCAAATGCTAACAGACTCTATATCTGTTGGAAAACTAAACATTTTAAGCAAATTAATTTCCCACCAAATATCTATGTGAAAGCTTACTAAGTTGATTTAGCTACTGCTAAATTTTTAAGGCTCCTGCCCAAAGAGGACACACAGGGAGCATTTCATGAGAATAAAAGGCATGCCTGCCAACCAGCCTCAATTGATCAGAATCCTGAGGAGCTCTACAAGGTTTATTTCCAGATACAGTCATTCCATTTAGAACAGCTCAGAGTTTAAGAGCTTAGGATTTTTAAATTTCTTATAATCTAAGACATAGATACACTTAAGCATTAAAAACGAAAGCTGAGAAATAGTATCCTTTGGAAGAATAAACGTGTATGTCAGATATTTCCTTTTGAATTAAGTTGTTGTTATTATGTACAGTTTAGGATTCCAGACTGAATTATCTCAGCTGCACATGAATGATATTAGGAACGTATATATATTTGTAGCTGACTAAAGTATCTTATGACTTTTAGTGTTCAGTATTCTTTCCTTTTCTAGTAGTGATCTCATTCATGTAGCAATAGTGAATTACTGTACTTAACAATAAAAATATTGGGTCAAAAAAAAAAAAAGGTAGATATTTTCCCTGAGATACCTCTTAGTTTTAATTAAACTTGGTATTGTTGGTGATTAAGAAATTAACATCAGTGAAGCAGACATTTATTGAACATTTACTAAGTCCAAGGAGTTGTAATTCCCACGGCCCCTCGTAGTCTGGTCTGGGCTGAGCTCTCCTGGCGTTCTGATCACAGTGTACTTGCTTCTTTCCTGAACTCTGCCCATGCAGGTTGTACTAGAAGGCCCGTGAATTTCCTTCTTTCTGTGGGTGTTGCTTCCTTGTGTTGAAGCACTCCTTGCCCTGTGCTTTATCAGGCAAACTCATTGTCTTTAGAACAAACCATGGCCGTCATCTTCTGCATAAAATTATCCTGCTCCCCTTTCTCCACCCCTCAAACCCTCCTCCCTTGGCAGCCACACTGCATTATAATTGTTTTTTTTCATTGAGGTAGAGTTGATTTACAGTATTATGTAAGTTTCAGGTGTACAACATAGTGATCCACAATTTTTAAAGGTTGTACTCCATGTATAAGTATTATAAAATATTGGCTATTTTCCCTGTACTGTACAATATATCCTTGTAGCTTATTTATTTTATGCATAGTAGTTTGTGCTTCTTAATCCCCTTTTGTCCCTCCCCCTTCCCCACTGGTAACCACTCGTTTGTTCTCTGTATCTGTGAGTTTGTTTCTTTTTTGTTATAGCCACGTTTGTTTTCGTTTTTAGATTCCACCTATAAGTTATGATGTACAGTATTTGTCTTTCTCTGTCTGACTTACTTCACTTAGCATAATACCCTCCAAGTCCACCCATCTTGTTGCAAATGGCAAAATTTCTTTCTTTGTTCTGGCTGAGTCGTATTCCATTGTGTATATGTACCGCGTCTTCTTTGCGCATGTGGCTCCCCACTCCAGACTGTCTGGCTCCTGTAACTGCTTTTTATCTGTGTGTCTCTAGGGCCTGGCACACTAAAAAAGTTTCAGTGATTGATTGATTGATCAATTGAGCGAATGAGAGAGTGAGATTAAAGGAATAAATGAAAAGAATGAATGAACCAGTTAATGTCAATTGAATGAGTGAATGTTCTTACAGAACTCTCTATGCAGTGAGGAAGAAAATTACTCAAAAGACAGGTCAGAGGTATGATGTTTCCTTTTATTGATGTTACCTGCTATATGATTTTTTTCATTCTGATAAGCAAGCAACATCATATCTGCAATGTCCAATGTCCATTACTAGGAAATAAGGCAAATAGATTTTTTTCCCTTCAGTTTCTATATTTAATTTCTTTGGGAGACACTGGAGTAATCATCAGAATTGTGCATTTTCACGATTGTTAAATAATTTATCTCAGGAGAATCTAAATTTTAAAAATAGTGAATAGTTGATTGAAAATCATTTATATAGAAAGTGTAAAGTGTGGTTCTCTACTGAGTTAGTTTCTTTTTAACCGATATTTGAAAATCTGAGCACTAACACAATGCGAAATATAGATTTGTGTCTTTAATTTTTTTTTTAATTAAAAAATCCTAGCATAAATAGAGAATACACAGGAAAGGCTGAAGAGAATTTTGCCTCAGCAGATTGGAAGGACGTTCTGAAAAGTTGAGTAAAGAGTTTGTAGATGAAAGTGAAAAATGGAAATGAGTAGAGTGAAGAAGAGTGTTCTCAGTTTGAGAAAACAGAGTAGGGAGAAATTAAATTGAAGATTTGAAAACCATACTTTAAGTAAAAAAGAAACTTAAGTGCCTGTAAAACATTGGTGAGATGGTTAAAGCTTTTTAATAAAGTGGACAGTGTTACGATAGCAGTGCTTGTGAATCTGACCTATTATGGCAAATGCTTATCTGTTTAGTAGTAATTTTAAATTCATTATAAGTGACAGACTATTTTAGGACACAGTACTTGTGGTTACCTTGTAATTTTATATATATATATTTTTTAATTTAAAAAAAATTTTTTTTTTTTTTTGCCGTATGCGGGCCTCTCACTGTTGTGGCCTCTCCCGTTGCGGAGCACAGGCTCCGGACGTGCAGGCTCAGCGGCCATGGCTCACGGGCCAAGCCACTCCGCGGCATGTGGGATCTTCCCAGACCGGGGCACGAACCTGTGTCCCCTGCATTGGCAGGCGGACTCTCAACCACTACGCCACCAGGGAAGTCCATTGTAATTATAGTTTTGAAAACTTGATAATTTAGTAGGTCTTACTACTTCTTTTATAGGTGAAGAAACCAAAATATAATATTGGAATCAAAATTATTAAACCATTAATCAGTTTTCACATTATTTAATGCCTCTCTTGTACATTAAATTTCTGTGTGTTTTGTGGCTTTATACCTCCAGCCCACAGATAGAAAAGTATTAGTTACTATTTTTTTTTTTTTTTTTTTTTGCGGTATGCAGGCCTCTCACTGCTATGGCCTCTCCCGTCGCGGAGCACAGGCTCCGGACGCACAGGCTCAGCGGCCATGGCTCACGCGCCCAGCCGCTCCACAGCATGTGGGATCTTCCCGGATCGGGGCACGAACCCGTGTCCCCTGCATCGGCAGGCGGACTCTCAACCACTGCGCCACCAGGGAAGCCCTTCTAGAGTGCTTGTTTTTTTTTTTTCTTTTTTTTTTTTTCCAGTTACTATTAAAACTCAGTTAATGGAACTACTTCTCAAATATGCAATTATCCTATAAAGTATCAGCCTAAAAGGTCACATCCAAAGAACTAATGGAGAATGGATGAAATCTCATAAACATTCACCTCCAAAATGATAATCTTTTTCTTTAATGTTATTAAATAACAAATTTTTTTTAACTTTATTACTTCCATTATGATTTCTTCCTTTCTTAGACAATGCCACAATTCCCCCTCCTCCTTTTTTATTTTTTTTAAGTTAGAGAAATGGAAGGCAGGAGGGAGGGTTTTTTCCAGGAATAGTTCAGTGGTGCACACTGGCAAAGTCTTCCCTACCACTTCACTCAAATGCATAAGAATTTCCAGATCATTTTCATTATTCTTTTTTTTTAATTGAAGTGTAGTTGATTTACAACATTGTGTTTCAGGTGTACAGCAAAGTGATTCAGTTATATACATATATATTTTTCACATTATTTTCCATTATAGGTTATTACAAGATATTGAATATAGTTCCCTGTGCTATACAGTGGGTCCTTGTTGTTTACCTATTTTATGTATAATACTTCGTATCTGTTCATCCCAAACTCCTAGTTTATCCCTCCTTCCCTTCCTTCCTCTCCCTTTTGGTGACCGTACGTTTGTTTTCTGTCTGTGATTCCGTTTCTGTTTTGTATATAGATTCATTTGTATTATTTTTTAGATTCCACATAGAAGTGATGTATAATATTTGTCTTTCTCTGTCTGACTTACTTCACTTAGTATGATAATCTCCAGGTCCATCCATGTTAGTGCAAATGGGATTATTTCATTCTTTTTCATGGCTGAGTAATATTCCATTGTATATGCGTACCACTCCATCTTTATCCATTCATCTGTCAGTGGACACTTAGGTTGTTTCCATGTCTTGGCTGTTGTAAATAGTGCTGCTCTGAACATTGGGGTGCATGTAGCTTTTTGAATTAGACTTTTTGTCTCCTCTTCTGGATATATGCCCAGTAGTGGGATTGCTGGATCATATGGTAGTTCTATTTTTGGTTTTTTTGAGGAACCTCCATACTGTTCTCCATAGTGGCTACACCAGTGTACATTCCCACCAACAGTGTAGGGGGGTTCCCTTTTCTCCACACCCTCTCCAGCATTTGTTATCTGTGGACTTTTTGATGAGGCCATATGAGGTGATACCTCATCATGGCATTTTCATTATTCTTGAGACTAGGTAAGTATTGATTTTTCCAGAGTATTTAAAATATAAGGATTAAAAAGCTGGATCCTTTCTATGCTTGATTATGTATGAATAACAAAATAATAATGATGAATTTTTAGTTGAACTAAACTGATTTCAGATACTTATAGGTTATTGTAGAGTAACTATATTTGCATGGCTTTAAATAAAATTGGAATACCTAAATTTTTTCAACTTCTGAAATCACCATTTTCTTTCACCCACATAAGAAGTTTCCTGTTAAAGAAGGAAGGTCTGCAGCATTATTCCCATTTTACACGTGAGCAGACAGAGACCCAGAAGTAACAGAGCAAATACTAGACTCCAGGGCACCCCTTACGACATCCACTGCTTGTGCTGCAAGAGCAAAGGAAGCAGCCTTTGGCAGGAGGAAGGAGAGTCTCAGGTCTACCCCAGGCTCATGGGCTCCTCAGTGCTCTCTTTTCTGTCTCCACCCTCACCCACCATGTCACCTGGGCGCCCCTTCCCGGGGGCACTGTGTCCCGGGCAGAGAGGCAGGGTCACAGCTCCCTCAGGGCACTCCTCTGCCTGGCCTGGCCGCAGCTTGTGGGCCACGCCACACTGAAGGAAAAGAATAAGGAACTTTCGCAAAAGGGTAGGAATGAGTTTTACATATTAGAATGTGTAAAAACTACTACATGTATTTCAAATAAGATATCAGAAGTGTCGATCCATGACATGCTAAACAAAAAATGTTATGATTTGTTGTAATTTTATTGCTTCATTTCCCAAATGTTTACCCTTAAGGAAAGGAGAGCAAAGTACTAAGTGGAAGCCTTAAAAATTAAAACTGGCTTTTTAACCTAATACTTACAGGTAATTTCTGTTTATATTTAAATTCAGAATATGCTTAAAGAAGTTTTTTAAGTTGAGTCAGTAACAAAAAACATGACCTTTGTTTTAGCTCATAAAAGAGCTACTTTATGTAAATAAGAAAAAAAGATGAAAGGGCCAGGTACAGATTAGTTTTGCATATTTTGAAGTTAAACTATAGTTTATAAAACCTTTTATTCATTTGACCAGTCTAAATAGTTCTATTTTATAGTTGCTACCTTCACAAATTTTAATACAACTATATAAATTTCCTGGAGTTCTTACTGGAAGTTAACCATTGTTATTTAAATTGGTGCTAGAAGATTATTCCTAATACACTGTCCCAAGAATATTTAAATGAGGGACATTATATGGCACGAATAATGTTTGGAAGTATATCTGTTTTCACAAATATTTCTCTAGTTCTTATAGTTATGTAATCCAACGCTAAGTGAGATGAGAGTATTTTACTTTAAAATGTAGAATGAGATATCTAATATTAAATATAATCTATAACTGTGCCATTATTTGTTAAAATTAACATTGTTATCTCAAACACTATTAATAACATTTGATTTTCCTTCCTAAAAATGGTTTTAGTAAGTTTGAAACTCTCATTTTTAATATCACTTGACCACCTTACTTAAAGTTGCCATATAAGAGTAGATCTTTAAGCTTTAAATGTTTCATTTTTCTTTAAAAAATATATTTAAGGGCTTCCCTGGTGGCGCAGTGGTTGAGAGTCCGCCTGCCAATGCAGGGGACACAGGTTCGTGTCCTGGTCCGGGAAGATCCCACATGCCGCAGAGCGGCTGGGCCCGTAAGCCATGGCCACTAAGCCTGCACGTCCGGAGCCTGTGCTCCGCAACGGGAGAGGCCACAACAGTGAGAGGCCCCAGTACCGCGAAAAAAAAAAAAAAAAATATATATATATATATATATATATATATTTAAGCAGGCCCTTTGTTCACGTATGCTTCTGAAGTGACACTGGGGACTCGCTCCTTGAAGACGAATCCAAAGTGGTGCCCTATATTTTACGCATCCTGTAACTTTGTAAAGACGTTTCAGAGTTTTCAGAAGACACTGAATGATTTTCTGTGGAACGGAGCCATAACATTACCTTGTAACGTATCTGTGTAGGAGGGCTTTCTTTTCCCTTCCCTCCCCGCCAAGTCAGTCACTAGTGACGCTTTGGCATATGCGTTGGATCTGCCTCCTCATTTTGTGTAAACATCTGAAGCTTCGAAACATAGTGCGTGTTAATGTATTAGACCCACTTTGGGGTGCTAAAATGTGTCCTTGTGTAGATGGATACTGGGTGTGTTTGGGAGACTGATATACCATAATTGGTCTCAGAGGGATTAGGATGGGGTGGAAGAGAAGCAGTACCAAGAGCAGGGTCTTTGTTACTCTATCGAGAGTTGTGTCTGTGACCTTGCGCCACGATGCACAGAGAGCCCTGTTTTCATCACCTGTATGCAACTGAACTTGACGCTTAAGTGGGTTATCGCCCTGACAACAGTGACTGTTAACACTTTCTTTTAATATTTTTGGTACCAACCTATATGCTTTGACATTTCTTTAGACATATATAGATCAGAATATATTTGCATTTTCTCTGCTTCATTAATTTCCATGTGGCTTATGATTTCATAATCCTTTAGAAATGTTGGAGACAATTCATTTTATTTTTATGTTATATGCTTTTCCTCCCTTAAACGTTTGTGTTGTTTTTGTTTTTTAAAAATTAATCTATTTATCTTTGGCTGCGTTGGGTCTTCGTTGCGGTGTGCGGGCTTCTCATTGCGGTGGCGTCTCTTGTGGAGCACGGGCTCCAGGCACGCAGGCTTCAGTAGTTGTGACATATGGGCTCAGTAGTTGTGGCTCGCAGGCTCTAGAGCGCAGGCTCAGTAGTTGTGGCACAGGGCTTAGTTGCTCCGCGGCATGTGGGATTTTCCCGGACCAGGGCTCTAACCTGTGTCTCCTGCATTGGCAGGCAGATTCTTAACCACTGCACCACCAGGGAAGCCCTGTGTTGCTTTTTAAATGTCCCTTAAACATCTGAATTACACAGTTATTTCTTCTCTGATTTTTGTAAAGGCTCCTACATATTAAGACTTTTATTTTTAACTTGTCCTATAAAACAATTTAAAAACAACAACAAAGTACGTTTTTACAAACACATGTAAAGTAAGGCAGACTAAACAATTTTCTCGAGGTAACGTAAACCATGAAATGTCTCTTTTATTTACCCCTGTTTATTTTTATTAATGTAATATCTACTGATTTTGGAGTTATTTCTATAAAGTAATAAATGGAAAGCTAATTCCCTCAATTTAAACACAAATTTTTTTTGAGCAAGTGATTGCCTGACATTATTATTAGAAATTAAAGCCCGACATATAGGAATATATATAAAATTCTTAAAGTGATTATATGAACATATGTCTTCCTTGAACGTAGTTAATAATGTAGTACTTAGAATCATCTCAAAGTGTTGTATAGTTGTTCAGGAATTTTAAGGTAGTTTCTTCCAGAGGTTGCAGGAGCTTTTTTTTTTTAATGTAAGACTAATACTGAGGGAGATCACTAAGATAATTCTTTCTTTTTGATTATGTAATGTCTGACTGTCTGATAGAAAACTTAGAGGCATGTTTTTATGATTCATCATGTCACTGTGTAAATTCATAACCTGATATAAAAAAATTGTTCCCTGTGAAAATTCAAGTACATTTTCTTTGGAGGGAGTCACATTAGAATATAGGAACAACATAAGAGATGGTAATAGGGTTGAACAGTCATTAATTAGAGGAAGAGAAAAAACCCTTACCTTTGCTAGACAGTCTCCAACTTTTTAGTTGTTAAATAGCTAAACTTGTTCCATGGCCATTTGTAATATAAAAGTAGTAAGTTGGGCTTCCCTAGTGGCGCAGTGGTTGAGAGTCCGCCTGCCGATGCAGGGGACACGGGTTCGTGCCCCGGTCCGGGAAGATCCCACATACCGTGGAGCGGCTAGGCTCGTGAGCCATGGCCGCTGAGCCTGCGCGTCCGGAGCCTGTGCTCCGCAACGGGAGCTTTCTCACAACAGTGAGAGGCCTGTGTACCAAAAAAAAAAAGCAGTAAGTTATTTGTTGTGATTCTTTTCTCCCCTTGCTTTGCCAAAAGACTATTGCAACTGATTTTCCCCCCGCTAGTTTAATATGTCTATTTAAATGTATCTTTAGAACAACCAATAGTTATATCAGAGAAAACTCCATCAAATTAAGAATTCGGGCCTATATAAATCTCCCATAACATGTTTACGGTCCACCATTTTTCTAAAAGGATTTGAGATAACTTACAATAAAAGACACGACTTACAGGTTATTAAAATAGAACAGAAGTCCACTTCAGGACCAAGGAGAGAAGAGGCATGTAAATATACCTATACAGAGCCGCTGAGGCAGATCTGTGTGTTTCTGTCATGGCTCCACGGGAAACAGTAAGCAAATCGTTTCTCGTTTTAAGGAGGAAGTGTACCTGTTCTTCAGAGAAAACAGAGTTTTCTCCTACTAAATTATGATAGGAATATCTCCTGTAAGGGTCTGTGAGTAATATACTGGCACTGTCTTACACAGCAATTATACAATAAATGCCTAAGTGATTTTTGGTAAAAGCCAAAGGCAAGCATTAAAGCATGGTTTTGGAAAGGTGATTTAGCAGCAGGATGAACCAGTGTGCTCCCAGCGTGCAGCCTTCTGGTGGCCTAATTTGATTAAAGCGTACATCATAGATTATCCAAAGTTATAAGGATGAATTGTATTCCTTACCAGGTCTTCTCTAAGTTTTCATCCTCTTAGCAGGTTTGATAGGAGCTGTGTAGCACACGTCTCAATACTCTCTGAGTTCAAATTTTTTGAAAGTCCAGTCTTTGGATATTCAGTACACCATTATGTATTCCTTGACAAGGAACTGCAGTGATAGGTTCTATTCCGCTGATATACTTAATGGAAAGCAAGCAGCAAGTCAGGCTGACACTTTTGATCAAAGCTGAAGCATCTCACCACTCTGCTCACCAGTTGGACGTCAGACCAGCCTCAGAGTACCTGAATAAAGTACCTGAGATGTTAGTTTCTCTACTCTGGAGGACCACCTGTTATCACCCAGTAACCACCATTCCCTGTCAGAACCCTGTAACTCATCTCTCTTGATTGGAACTCAGATATACCTTAACCCACGTGACATCACTTTCTAGTGGTAATGATTTAAAATTAAACCATTGAGTGTTACTGGATGATCAGTGTGTGCGGGAAGCTGTATCAGGCATCATCATGAGGGGTCCAGAGCAGAAGGCCAAGCTGGTAAAAGGAAGCAAGCTGTCAGTTGGAGGAGTGTTCCAGTACTGTTGTGGTGGAGACTGTGACAGGAACAGTGCGTCTTCTCAGCCAGTAGGACTTGGCTGGTGATTGTTGGGCAGGGGGGCAGAAGTGTGATGAGGGTCTGTACAAATTTCAGATTCTGGCTTCAGAAATGGGAGGCACTGCCCAAGACAGGAAAAACTGGTCTGGGGAGAAAAAGAATAAGATCTCAGTTCTGAACACGTTTCACATGAGGTGTTAAAGTCCGTGTGGGTAGATGTGTTCAGAGGGCAGTGGTGGGGTGGGTGCATGGATGGGGCCCCTGAGGAGGTCTGGTGACCCTCGGCACGTGGCGGTGGTTGCAGCACAGAAGAAGATGATGCAGGATAAGAAGGCGGAGGGAAAAGGGAAAAGGGATAAGGAAAGCGCTTTGGGGCCCACCAACACTGGAGGGATTGTCAGTAGATGACACACCTTAAACCTACAAAGAAAATTAGAAGGAAAAGTCTGAGAAGCTGGAGGAGAACCAGCAAGGTGTCAGGGAGCCGGGGGAGGAGGGACTCGCAGCCAGGGCACGGGGGGGGGCCGTTAGATGTAGTGCCTGCACACGCCGCCCACCTCGGCCAGGGTGGGGCAATGTGGTGCTGCTGGGGGTGAGGGCCCAAAAAGGTGGCTGCATGGGCTCAGGAACTCGAGGTAGTGAGTGCAGATTCTAGTCACCCTTGAGTTTAGTTTTAGAGCAAATAAATGAGGTGTAGCAGCAGTTAGGAGGAGTTCCGTGGACAGACTTAACTGTACTTAACATACTATGGTGAAGGAATCAGCAGATGAGGAGAGACTGACAATTTAGAAGAATAACGGACTCATCATTCACTCATTAAATATTCAGAGCCACCTGGGTCCTAGATACTGATGTACAAAGTTCAGATTCTGGAAGAGATTCCAGTGACAGAATTGAGAAGAGAAAAAACACTTCTTCTGATGCTGAAAGAACAGGTGATGTGGCTCAGGTGCAGATGCCAAGGAAGCGTGAGTCTCATAGTCTTGAGACACACGCTCAGTATCACAGAATATTGAGTAGAGTTCCCTGTGCTATACGGTAGGTCCTTGTTGGTTATCCATTTTAATGTCAATCCCAAACTCCCAATTTATCCCTCCCCCCACCATTCCCCCCAGTAACCATAAGTTTTCTAAGTCTGTGAATCTGTTTCTGTTTTGTAAATAAGTTCATTTGTATCATTTTTTCTTAGATTCTGCGTATAAGCAATGATATTTGTCTTTTCTCTGACTTACTTCCCTTAGTATGATAATTTCCAGGTCCATCCATGTTGCTGCAGATAGTATCATTTCATTCTTTTTTATGGGTGAGTAATATTCCATTGTATATATATGTACCACATCTTCTTTATCCATTGATCTGTCAATGAACATTTAGGTTGCTTCCACGTCCTGGCTATTGCAAATAATGCTGCAGTGAACATTAGGGTGCATGGATCTTTTTGAATTATGGTTTTCTCCAGATATATGCCCAGGAGTGGGATTTCTGGATCATATGGGAGCTCTATTTTTTGTTTTTTTAAAGAACCTCCATAATGTTCTCCATGGTGGCTGCACCAGTTTATATTCCCAGAAACAGTGTAGGAGGGTTCCCTTCTCTCCACACCCTCTCCAGCATTTATTGTTTATAGGATTTTTGATGATGACCATTCTGACTAGCGTGAGGTGATATCTCATTTGATTTGCATTTCTCTAATGTTAGTGATGTTGAGCATCCTTTCATGTGCCTCTTGGCCATCTGTATGTCTTCTTTGGAGATATCTTCTGCCCATGTTTTGATAGGGTTGTTCTTTTTGTTTTTTTGCTTTTGACAATGAGCTGCATGAGCTGTTTGTAAATTTTGGAGATTAATCCTTTGTCAGTCGCATTGTTTGCAAATATTTTCTCCCATTCTGGGTTTTTTTTTTTTTTTCGTTTTGTTTATGGTTTCCTTTGCTGTGCAAAAGCTTTTGAGTTTAATTAGATCCCATTTGTTTATTTTTGTTTTTATTTCCATTACTCTGGGAGAAGGATCAAAAAAGATATTGCAGCAATTTATGTCAGAGAGTTCTCTATGTTATGCTCTAAGAGTTTTATAGGATCTCGTTTTACATTTAGGTCTTTGATCCATTTTGAGTGTATTTTTCTATGTGGCATTAGACCATGTTCTAATTTCATTCTTTTACATGTAGCTGTCCAGTTTTCCCATCACCACTTATTGAAGAGACTATCTTTTCTCCATGGTATATTCTTGCCTCCTTTGTCACAGATTAGGTGACCATAGGTGCATGAGTTTATCTTGAGACTTGACTTTCTGTCCTGTTCCATTGATCTATATTTCTGTTTTTGTGCCAGTACCATACTGTTTTGATGACTGTAGCTTTGTAGTATAATCTGAAGTCAGGGAGCCTGATTCCTCCAGCTCCTTTTTCTTTCTCAGGATTGTTTTGGCTATTCGGGGTCTTTTGTGTCTCCATACAAATTTAAAAAATTTTTGTTCTAGTTCTGTGAAAAATGCCATTGGTAATTTGATAGGGATTGGATTGAATCTGTAGATTACCTTGTGTAGCATAGTCATTTTCACAATATTGATTCTTCCAGTCCAAGAACATGATATATCTTTCCATCTGTTTGTGTCATCTTCTATTTCTTTCATCAGCATTTTATAGTTTTCAGAGTACAGGTCTTTTGCCTCCTTAGGTAGGTTTATTCCTAGGTATTTTATTGTTTTTGATGTGCTGGTAAATGGGACTGTTTCCTGGGTTTCTTTTTTGGATCTTTTGTTGTTAGTGTATAGAAATGCAAGAGATTTCTGTGTATTAATTTTGTATTCTGCCACTTTGCAGAATTCATTGATGAGCTCTAGTAGTTTTCTGTTAGCATCTTTAGGATTTTCTATGTAGACTATCATGTCATCTGCAGACAGTGCCAGTTTTACCCCTTCTTTTCCAGTTTGGATTCCTTTTATTTCTTTTTCTGCTCTGATTGCTGTGGTTAAGACTTCCAAAACTATGTTAAATAAAAGAGGTGAGCAAGAGTGGACATCCTTGTCTTGTTCCTGATCTTAGGGGAAATGCTCTCAGCTTCTCTCCATTGAGTATGATGTTAGCTGTGGTTTTGCCAAATACGACCTTCATTATGTTGAGGTATGTTCCCTTTATGTCCATTTTCTGGAGAGTTTTTATCATAAATCGATGTTGATTTTTACCAAAAGCTTTTCCTGCCTCTATTGAGAGGATCATATGGTTTTCCTTCTTCAGTTGGTTGATCATGGATTCACATGGATTGATTCACATGGATTGATAAGCAGACCTCGAAAGTTCCTTGCATCCCTGGGATACCCGCACTGATCATGGTGTATGATCCTTTTAATGTATTGTTGGAATTGGTTTGCTAGTATTTTGTTGAGGATTTTTGCATCTGTGGTCATCAGTGATACTGGCCTGGAATTTTCTTATTGTGTGATATCTTTGTCTGACTTTGGTATCAGGGTGATGATGGCCTCATAGAGTTCGGAAGTATTTCTTCCTCTGCAGATTTTTTGAATAGTGTCAGAAGGATAGGTGGTAACTCTTCTCTAAGTGTTAGATAGAATTCGGTTGTTCAGTTGTGAAGCCATCTGGTCCTGGACTTTTGCTTATTGGGAGTTTTTAAATCACAGTTTCAATTTCAGTACTTGTGATTGGTCTGTTTATATTTTCCATTTCTTCCTGGTTCAGTCTTGGGAGATTATTCCTTGCTAAGAATTTGTCCATTTCTTCTAGGTTGTACATTTTATTGGCATAAAGTTGCTTTTAGTTGTCTCTTAGAGTCCTTTTTATTTCTGTGGTGTCGTAACTTCCTTTTCATTTCTAATTTTATTGATTTGAGCCCTCTCCCTTTTTTTCTTGATGAATCTGGCTAAAGGTTTATCAATTTTGTTTATCTTTTCAAAGAACCAGCTTTTTAGTTTCATTGATCTTTGCTATTGTTTTGTTTCTATTTCATTTATTTCTGCTCTGATCTTTATGATTTCTGTCCTACTAACTTTGGGTCTTGTTTGTTCTTTCTCTAGTTGCTTTAGGTATAAGTTTAGGTGGTTTATTTGAGATTTTTCTTGTTTCCTGAGGTAAGCTTGTATTGCTATAAACTTCCCTCTTAGAACTGCTTTTACCTCATGCTTTCATTTGTCATGCTTTCGTTTTCATTTGTCTCTAGGTATTTTTGGATTTCCTCTTTGATTTCTTCAGTGGTTGTTTAGTAGCATAATGTTTAGCCTCGATGTGTTTATGTTTTTTACAGTTTTTTTCTTCTATTTGATTTCTAATCTCATAGCATTGTGTTCTGAAAAGATATGTGGTATGATTTCAGTTTTCTTAAATTTGCTGAGGCTCATTTTGTGGCCCAGCATGTGATCTATCCTGGAGAATGTTCCATGCGCACTTGAAAAGAATGTGTATTCTGCTGCTTTTGGATGGAATGCTCTATAGATATCAAGTAACTACATCTGGTCTAATGTGTCATTTAAGGCCTGTGTTTCCTTATTAATTTTCTGTCTGGAAGATGTGTCCATTGATGAAGATGGAGTATTAAATTTCCCCACTATTATTGTGTTACTGTCTATTTCTCCTTTTATGGCTGTTAGTATTTGCCTTATATATTGAGGTGCTCCGATGTTGGGTGCATATATATTTACAATTGTTCTATCTTCTTCTTGGATTGATCCCCTGATCACTATGTAGTGTCCTTCTTTCTCTCTTGTAACAGTCTTTATTTTAAAGTTTGTTTTGTCTGATATGAGTATTGCTACTCCAGCTTTCTTTTGATTTCCATTTGCATAGAATACCTTTCTCCATCCCCTCACTTTCAGTCTGTATGTGTCCCTAGGTCTGACGTGGGTCTCTTGTAGACAGCATATATATGGGTCTTATTTTTGTATCCATTCAGCCAGTCTGTGTCTTTTGGTTGGAGTGTTTAATCTGTTTATGTTCAGGGTAATTATTGACATGTATGTCCTTATTGCCATTTTGTTAATTGTTTTGGGTTTGGTTTTGTAGGTCTTTTTTCTTCCCTTCCTCTTTTGTTCTCTTCTTTTGTAATTTGATGACTAACTTTAGTGTTGTGTTTGGATTCCTTTTTGTTTTTGTGTGTGTGTATCTATTGTAGATTTTTGTTTTGTGGTTACCATGAAGTTTTGATATAGCAGTCTTTATATAAACAGATTATTTTAAGTTGCTTGTCTTTTAATTTCAAATGCATTTCCGGTATCCTGCATGTGTACCTCCTCATGATTGCTGGTTTTGATATATTTCTGTGTGGATGATTTCCTACCTTTACTGTATGTTTGCCTTTACTGGTGAGCTTTTCCATTCATAATATTCTTGTTTCTAGTTGTGACCTTTTCTTTTCTGCCTAGAGAAGTTCCTTTAGCATTTGTTGCAAAGCTGGTCTGGTGGTGTTGGATTCTCTTAGCTTTTGCTTGTCTAAAAGCTTTTGACTTCTTTGTCAAATCTGAATGAGAGCCTTGCTGGGTAGTAGAGTATTCTTCTTTGTAGGTTCTTTCCTTTCATCAATTTAAATATATCATGCCACTCCCTTCTGGCCTGCAGAGTTTCTGTTGAAAAATCAGCTGATAACCTTATGGGAGTTCTCTTGTATGTTATTTTTTGCTTTTCCCTTCTTTTAATATTTTTTTCTTTGTCTTTAATTTTTGTCAATTTGATTACTGCGTGTCCTGGCATGTTCCTCCTTGGGTTCATCCTGCCTGGGACTCTGCACTTCCTGGACTTGGGTGACTGTTTCCTTTACCATGTTCGGGAAGTTTTCAGCTAGAAGCTCTTCAGATATTTTCTCAGGTCCTTTCTCTCTCTCTCTTCTCCTTCTGAGACCCCTATAATGCGAATGTTGGTGCATTTAATGTTGTCCCAGAGGTCTCTTAGAGTGTCTTCATTTCTTTTCATTCTTTTCTCCTTATTCTGTTCTGCAGCAGTGATTTCCACCATTCTGTTTTCCAGGTTACTTATCTGTTCTTCTCCCTCAGTTACTCTGCTGTTGTTTCCTTCTAGCATATTTTTCATTTCAGTTATTGTTCATCTCTGTTTGTTTTTCTTTAGTTCTTCTAGGTCTTTGTTAAACATTTCTTGTATCTTCTCAATCTGTGCCTCCAAGATCTCGGATCATCTTTACTCTCATTGCTCTGAATTCTTTTTTGGGTTGATTTCCTATCTCCACTGAGTTTGTCTTCTGGGGTTCTATCTTGTTCCTTTTTCTGGCATATAGTCTACTGCCTTCTCATTTTGTCTTACTTTCTGTGATTGCAGTTTCCATTCTGCAGGCTGCAGGGTTATAGTTCTTCTTGTTTCTGCCGTCTGCCCCCCTAGTGGATGAGGCTATCTAAGAGGATTGTGCAGGCTTCCTGTGGGAAAGACTGGTTCCTGCCTGCCGGTGGGTGGAGCCTGGTCTTTACCCTCTGGTGGGCAGGGCCATGTCAAGGGGTGTGTTTAGTAGGCAGCTGTGGCCTCCGGAAGACTTTTCTGCTGATGGGTGGCACTGTGGTCCCGCCCTGTTGGTCGTTTGGCCTGAAGCATCCCAGCACTGGAGCCTGTAGGCTATTGGGTGGAGCCAGGTCTTGGTGAGAAAATGGTGGCCTTCAGGAGTGCTCATGCCAATGAGTACTTGGCAGAACTGCCGCTGTCAGTGTCTTTTTCCCCACAGTGAGCCAAAGCCACCCCCCACCTTCGCAGGAGACCCTCCAATACCAGCAGGTGGGTCTGGCCCAGACTCATATGAGGTCACTGCTTTTTCCCCGGGTTCTGGTGCTCAGGAGACCTTCTGTGTGCCTTCCAAGTGTGGAGTTTGTTTCCCCAGTCCTGTGGAATTCCTGCAATCAAACCCCACTGGCCTTCAAAGCCAGATGCTCTGGGGGTTCCTCCTCCCATTGCCAGACACCCAGGCTGGGGAGCCTGATGTGGGGCTCAGAACTTTCACTCCTCCTCTGGGAAAACCTCTGTGATATAATTATTTCCAGTTTGTGTCTTGCCCACCTAGCAGGTATGGGATTTGATTTTATTGCGATTGCGCCCCTCCTTCTGCCTTGTTGTAGCTTCTTCCTTGTGTTTGGATGTAGGATATCTTTTTTGGTAGGTTCCAGAATTTTATCCTCAATGGTTGTTCAGCAGTTGTGATTTTGGTGTTTTCATAAGACGAGGTGAGCTTACATCCTTCTACTCTGCCATCTCGTCTCCACCCCCCAGAAAAGTCTTTATGAGAAAATAAACCACGTATCTGAAGGAGATTGAGCCACATAAATGGGGAGGAAAAAGCACATGGTGGGTTGTTCTGGCTCCATCTGCTGAGGGGTTTCTGCTTCGCCTGGTGTCCCTGTGAAGCCTGTCCTTACGATGCTCATCCACCTCTCCATTTCCCTCACCCTTGGTCCCTTCCCCTTTCGATTACTTCTGGCTCTCGTCTTCCACCCAGGGAGCCAGAGATCCTGTCTCCTTCAGCTGCAATCCTCATGGCGGGAGCATGTGAGGGCCAAGCATTTGCCACAGTAGGTTGGAAAGTTCACCCTATTCTGAATTACTGTGCAGGAAAAGTGAGGTTTCTTGACTAGCCTGAAGGGTGCAGCAGTTTCATTCAGTCAAAAAATGGCTATTGCATCTGCTTGTATCTTGGTTAAATAGAATTAATTTTGGTACCACAGGTATCCTTTCTGCTTCTTTTATCATTTTCATCTCTAAACAAAATTTCTGACAACTAGGTGACTATAGTTTTCCTGCTGTTTTCTATATTGTGTATAACTGGGTGTATTTGTTTTTATTTTAATGGGTAAAATGCCAACCTCTTTCTGATTTAAATCTCTCTTAGATCACCATAGTAAGATGCCTTGTGTACGGCCATACCCCTTAGAATATTGAATACTATCCTCTGCACCACTGCAAAGAATAGAAATTAAAATCCTCAGACCCTCTCAGTGGGACTACCATTAACTGTCAGCGTTGTTGAACTTCTGGATGTGAAGTCGTATCATTAAACTTCATTCTGGTAGAATCATACAACCTAGGGGCTAGAGCTAGAAGAATCCTTATAGGTTATCTACTCCAGCCTCCTTTTTGAATAGATGAAGAAATAAACCTTGGGAGACAGTGCCTTACTTCAGGGCACAGGGCTGCAGGTGCCTTGAGCGAGCCCGGCTTCCACAGCCTCGTCCATCTCCTCCCCTCCTCTCCCCTCCCCTGGGGGCCTCCTTCCACACACCTTTCCAGCTGACTTTTCTCACTTCCTCGTCGCACTGTTAACAGACTCAGCCCACAGATTTTATCACCAGCTTCTGTTTCCTCCAGATGAAAAAAATCTTCGTGGTGGACGTTGAGGACTGTGAAGAAATTACAGTGATTTGATAATTTATGTGCTGTTATACTGGCGAGAAAGAGTTAATGCAAGTGTTCAGAATATCTGAATAATTTCAAAGACATACTTAAATACTAAAGAATCTGGTTCTTCCTCTTGATTTGGCTTGTCATTTGGGAAAGACCAGATTACAAGGACGCGTGTTTTCATAAACTATGGCAATAGAATTAAGAATAATTCTATATCCTTCACTCATTGGCTGTAGGATCAGATGGAAGGATATTTTCTTAATTTGTCAAAATGTGTTTTCTGTGATGTATTGGGTTCTCCAAAAAGTGCCTTCAGTTTTTAAGTAAAAATAAAAGACACATTTTTCATCTTCACCAACAACTTTATTAAACAACGTATTCACCCTTTTGTTCCACTACCCTCTGCCATTTTTCAGGCAACTTCATAATTCCATCTTCCCAAAACTTTTTATCTTTTTGAGCAAAGAACTGTTCCAGGTGCCTTTTACAGTCTTCCAGGGAATTGAAATTTTTTCCATTAAGAGAATTTTGTAAAGACAGAAATAAATGGAAACCCGAAGGTGCAATGTCTGGTGAATATGGTGGATGAATCAGAACTTTCCAGCCAAGCTGTAACAGTTTTCGCCTGGTCATCAAAGAAACATGCGGTCTTGCGTCATCCTGATGGAAGATTATGTGTTTTCTCTTGACTAATTCCAGACACTCTGTCGAGTGCTGCTTTCAGTTGGTCTAACTGGAAGCAGTACTTGTTGGAATTAATCATTTGGTTTTCCAGAAGGAGCTCATAATAGAGGACTCCCTTCCAATCCCACCATATACACAACATCACCTTCTTTGGATAAACACTGGCCTTTGGTGTGGTTGGTGGTGCTTCATTTCACTTGCCCCATTGTATAGTATCCACTTTTCATTGCCCGTCACAATTTGTTTTAAAAATGGTATGTTTTCATTACGTTTAAGTAGAGAATTGCACGTGGAAATACTGTCAAGAAGGTTTTTTTCACTTAACCTATGTGGAACCCAAACATCAAAGCAATTTACATAGCCAGGCTGGTGCAAATGATTTTCAGTGCTTGATTTGGATATTTTGAGTGTGTCGGCTATCCTCCCTCATGGTATAACGTTGATCTCAATTAGTGTCTTGATTTGATCACTATCAACTTCAACTGGCCTACCCGACCATGGAGCATCGTCCAGCAAGAAATCTCCAGCACCAAACTTCGCAGACCCCTTTTGACACATTCAATCAGTCACAAATATGCTGAAAATGTTGCTTTTTTTCTTCCATCTTCAATATTAAAATGGCTACACAAAAATTTACCAACTTTGATAAGTCTTTTTTTAAATGCACGCTGATATGACAGGTGTCACATACAATCTAACAAAATTGTTTTGAATAAAGTTAAAGACAACTAAGTGCTACTAGAGCCATCTTACGCAAAAAACCAAATGAACCTTTTGGCCAACCCAATAAGTAAACCTCAGTCCTCTCATCTATAAAATGAGGATATAAATACTACTTCATACAGTTGAGAATTAGAATACTATTTGTTACTTAGTTTGCCTTTATTATTCTTAGTTTGGAGGAGTGCTTTTACTTTAAAACTAATAAAAACTTTATATATATATGCAAATATATAAATTGGTTTATGATAAATGTATGTGATAGCCATTTATCCTAATTTCCTTGTATAAACTTAGATATATAGTAAGCTATGAAAATTTAAACTTACAGTCAAGGCTATTGTAGTAAACTTTAGATCAAATAAACGTGTAGAGATCTTCAGTTAATTTGGAGACTTAGAGTTTAAAACTTACTGTCTTTCATGACTTCTGTCTTCTGATTAAACTTCTTTGAAAGATCATAAGATCATTGTAAAGCCTCTGATTATGGAGAATGCTCCATGCTTGACATTAACACTCACCAATGAATATGCTTCTTAGATCCTTCCACTAATTGTAAAGTCATTGACAGCGGTCACATATATTTCCAGCCAAATAAGCATTTAGCAGAACACTTACCCTGTAAGTCTATAGCTGTTCAAAGTGTGTTCCTTGTTACTGTCCGACCAGAATGGTTTCCTGAAGCAGGTTGTCTTTTCTGTCTTTGCAGCTGCGGCAGTTGGTGAACATGTGCATCAACCCAGACCCAGAAAAGCGACCAGACATCACATATGTGTACGACGTGGCCAAGAGGATGCATGCCTGCATGGCCAGCAGCTGAGCGCATGGACGGCGTGGAGGATGTAAGCAACCCAAGTTCAAGTATTTCTGTGCAAATCATACCTCCCTGTTCTTGGGTGTTAAGACTAATATTTCAGAGCTAGTGTGCTTTGAATCCTTAACCAGTTTTCATCTAAGCTTCATTTTGTACCAATTTAAGTCACCTTCTTGCAAACCCCAGTGACTTTGGAATAATCAGATTGCGTGTTAGGAGAGCAAATGGAACATGATGGTTTTTAATGGCTAAAGATATTTAGAATTATTTTGAGTTTTGTGCTGATAAATCATGTTCAGATAGACTCTCAGTGCCAAATGTTGGCGGCTCGGCTTGGCCCCATTGGGACAGACATGCAGCCTGAGGAAGGTATCTGAACATGTGCCTTGTGTGCTGCTCTCCAGTCATTTATGGACATTTGAGATGAACCCAATTGTGAACTTTTGTGATTATTTTATTTTTAAAAGTTTGAAGTATGTGTTTTAGTTCTTAGCATTGTAGCTTTCAAATAGGATTCTTAAAGATAAATGTAGACATATGAACTATTTGAGAAGCTTTAAAACTCTTATAGATTTAAAATAGCTTATACATTCAAAATGCAACTATTAAATGTGAAAAGATTTGGGGATAAAATGTGAGTCAGACACTGAAGAGTTTTCTGCTTTATTTTGTTTTACTTTAATATCTTTGAAATTCTCCTTGCATTAAAATGGTATAAATGAATCCATTTAAAAAGTGGTTAAGGATTTGTTTGGCTGGTGTGGTAGTAATTTTCCAAGTTGCACATTGCCCAAGGCTTTTCTGTGTGTTTTTACTGTTCTTTGTACATTTGAAAAATATTCTTCGAATAATCCTGCAGTACTATTTTCAATTTCTTTATAAATTTAAATGCTCTACTCATGATTGTACACTATAGTGTAAGCATATGTTTTTATTCATAGATTTTATTGAAGTTCTGATTGATCCCCTTCAGAAATTTTTTTTTATTCAAGTTACTTTCCTATTTATATTGTACATGCATTTTATCCACTAATGTTTCAGATTTTCTGACAACATAATAACCTTAAAATAAATATTTGATATACCAACACTTTTCCTGGATTGAAAACATTTTTTTTTTTCAATTTTGAAAATCTGGACCACTGTGTATGCACGGTGCCGTGTCTTGTTAGGAAGAAGGATGTGCATTGTACTGTAGCTGTGAACGTTGATACTGTTTCAATTTATCCGACAAGGTTGTAACTTTAGAATATGTTTAAAGAAATGAAAACTGGCCACTACCACAAACAGAATTTTTATGAGCTAAACGTTTCTGTTGAGAAGCTTTTAGGCAAAGTACTGTATTCATGCATAAAGATAACAGAGGTGGTAACACTTTGTCTAGTTTAAGGAAATGGGCAGAGTTTAGTAAATGCTGTCATGGAGATGTTTTCCCTGAATGCCTTCATGTTAGTGGTGACCAGCTCCTCCCAGAGTTGTGAAGCCAAAAGCCTGCGTGGCACTCACTGCCTAAGGACGCCCATGCCACCATGTAACCTTGGGACAATAATCCTGCCAACAGGAAACCCTCATGCTCAGAGAACACCTACCTTTAGCCCATATAACTGCTAGTTTTATTTTTTCCACAGAAGTATTTTTTCTTACAATCATTTGAATACGTCCAAGTCATTTGTAAACTTTAAAAATGTACAAAGGGCAAAAGTGTAAACTTTTTTTCTAAATTTAGTCAGCTACAGTATCTTAAACATTTCTGAATGGAGGGTAATTTTATCCCGGGACAGACACAGGAGAGGTGGTCATTCTGTATGTGAGGGCCGGGCATGCCGTTTCTCCCAGATTCTGGTGACTTTGACCGCATTGGACGCCCGCACCCTCCTCTCCAGAGTGACGAAGGGAATTGTTTCTGTTGACCGTTAGTGTCATGTTCATTTTAATGTAATATGATTCATGGAGGTGAAATGTTCTCTAGTTGGAACAGATACACTCCTTTTTCTTGCAATCTTTAAAGATACATGGATCTAAAAATCATCAGCTTAACGCCTCACAGGACTTTTAAGCAGAGATTTAAACTTTTAAGTGAATCTATCTGCTGGAAGGGAATAGTTGGGAAGAACTTATTGATCAGGGAAGTCCATTATTGTTTTCTACATATGGAAACTTTTTGTTTTGGACATTGTATCTTTATCTAAGTGTTCATATTTTTCTTGCAGAAACCACTGCACATAACAAATTTTAATTTTGAACGGGATCATGTCAAAGAATTATGAAGATGATTAATTTTTATAATCACCTATAAAATGTTCTCTTTGTATTTCTGCTTATAAGTAAATTTTGTATTGATTAAGTAAAACATTTGAGTTGATATGAGGAACAGTAAAATGAAAGGTACATCTGATTCTAACCCTTATTTTAGACTTTGGTACCAGTTCCCCAGGACACAACATGGGGTGACTTTGTTTCATGTGCTGAGGTTTAGGAATGGTGGATGAAGCGTATCCCTGTATAAATAAAGCGTTCAGCAATGTGCAATGATTGTGAATTTAGTAAGACAGGACAGCCACTTCATGACCGCTTACCATTCTACATAGTGTCTATTACACAACACCATTCTTGTATCAGTATACACTTCAGGTGTTACTGTTAACATTTGCATATTTATTTTAACCAAAATGTTATTCATATTAAATGTTTTTTTCTTTAAAATGAATGTATTATGTTTATAACCCACGAATGCATAATTATCATATGCCTCCTATTTCAATAGTACTGTAATATGGACTTCTTTTGTGAAGTACTTTTATTTTGTTATGCTACCAATACACATACTAAAAAGACTCTGTTGTTAGCTTTGAAAATTGTATAATATCCTAATATAAATAAAAATTAAAAATTAAGTACAGTAAAAATTTTTATGTATCTATGATTTTTTTCCTCTAAAGTCTACCATTGTTTATTTCACTTAACACTTAATCTACAGAAGCAGTTCTTATTCATTTCCATAACTCTATCATTTTGGAGAAGCCTGAGAATTAAAACAGTTGGGGGTGGTGATAGTGGAGGGCTGACAGACCCTAAGAAGTAGGCTTTTAAATATGCATTAAATGAAGGCACATCTTCACCTGTCCCTTCTCTCTTTGGTACATCATTTAGTGTCTTTGAGTAAGAAAAGTTTCTTAAAATTATAAAAGGTGTCTAAAACTCAGGCAACAGATTCTATTCCTATCACTGTAGTATACCCCTAATAATATTACAGATAGTTGGAATGTTCTTTTCACATAGGAAGTGACAGTCGCTACCATGTCTGGAGACTTGGAGGCCGAAAGATCCTAATGGGATAAAATCTGCCAGGCTGGTAGTAGAGCGAGGGGTATACCTTACACATCAGGATCACATTCCCAGTAGCTTGTGGTGAAGTATAGCTCATTTTATAACCTAGGACAGATAGTAAGGAACCTGCAGCCTCACTGTGTGTGTGCATGTGTGATTGTAAGTAATAGGAAATTTTAGGTTAAGATACTGTTGGACTATTTGAAATTTTATTTCAAAAGTATGTTTGTTAATTAGAAAAGTCAGTACCAGGCATCTATGTTTACATGGATTATTAGTTGGTGCAGCTATCTTTACCACCAAACTACTGCACTAACGAACTTTAAAATCAAAATGTTGACATACTGACAAAGATTGCTGCCACAAAACCTTACCAGAAAATATCTGTGGAGCTGTTACATTATCTATTTTTAATAACGTGGGTTCCAGATGCAATTAATGAAGAATTAAAACAGGCTCCTCAAATTGTTTTTCAGAGCAATATGGGGATGTTTGTGAAGTTCATTTTAATTGAGGGGTTTCTCTGAGGGAGTTTCTTTCTGGTCTTCTTACACACCCATTTCATTGTTCACTTGGGTCTCTAATTTTAATCCTTAAGAGAGAAAAGTAGAGTAAAAGAGAACCTGAAAGTTAATATTTGTAACCAGGGGTTTTTGAGTAAATTATTTTCATTGCGAATATTACAATGCATAGCAAATAATTTTTTTCACTCCCAGAAGCATAATCCTGTTCATACGTTATTTCTCTAATCCTCACTTTCTCAAGTATAAAGTAGTGATGTAAATTCGTAAACACTACAAGAGAATTAAATTGCAATACATTTTATAAAGGGCTAAGTGCAATGCCTGGTACCAAGCGAGTGCTTGCTAAACGGAGCTGTTGTTACACCATATGCATCTTTTCTGACCCCAGTCTTCATCTACTTTTGCCTAATTCTCTCCATTCTAGGCCCACAGGACTGGTTTTCCAAGAGCCCCAAGTTCTTTCTCACCTTAGGGCTAGTACAGCTTAAATAGCTCTTCCCCTTTGGCCACAAGAATCCTCCTACTCTTCCATGGCTGACATCAAATGAACTTTTCCAGGAGCCACTCATCCTATACTTTTCCTTTGGTGCTAACCCCAGTGCACCCAAATGATCACTTGTGTGACTCTTGGTTAATTTGTAATCTGCTAGACCCTAAGCTCCAGGAGGACAGATGCTTCCTGTGTTGTTCAGTGTGGTGTTATACGCTTAACACGGTGCTCCCCTCATGGTAGTCACACAGTTTATTCTTCTTGAATTAATAGTATAGTGCTTACAGTGTCGGAAGTGGAGCTGAGTACTCCAGGGGATTGTGCAAAAACGGCAGCAGTCAGGGAAGGAAGGACAAGTAAGGACGTAAAAGAACCAAAAACAGAAGGTAAACCAGAAGAAAAACATGAAGTTATCAGCTGCCAAAAGTTACAAAGAAATTAGGATAATAAGGATTAAGATTGGGACCCTGGACTTAATGCGGAAGTCATGGTGATGTTCAAAGTGGACGATTCACTAGAAGAGTGGAAAACAAGTTGGGGGTAAAAACAGAAAAGATGTGGCATATGGAGAAGAAGTAGATGGTAACCAGGCGTAGTAGTAGCTCAACTTTAAACATTAAATGATGGTTAAGAGGTTAAGAGAAGTAGCAAGTGAAGAAACTGAAAATATTAGATCAGGAGTGCAGAGGTGATAAAAAAGAACGAGATCAAAGAATTGATCCACTAACCCCACCAGTGTTCACTGGGCATCCCCATATACCAGATCCACAATACAGTCTTGAGCAAATGTCTCTGTTTCCATGGATTTAAAATCAAGTCCAAGTACGTCTATGAAAGTATGTAAATGCAAGTTGTGATGAGGAAATTTCCTATGGAGGAAAAGAGACACTGCGGAGGTGACACTTAAGTCCAGACCTAAAGCGTGAGAAGGAGTCAGTCCAAGAACAGACAAGGGGAAGATCCTGGAAGGCAGAGGAAGAATGCCTGGGAAGCTTCAGATGGGAAGAAGCTTGGCTGTCCAAGAAGTGAAAGATGAGGGGGGTGAGGCAGGGTGGAGGGATGCATGGTGAGTTTGCAGGTGTATATTTTCCCTATATTTGCAACAAGAACTTGGTAATATAAACAGGAAAAGAGTTTATGATAGCTAAGAATTATAAGGTAACTAGAAATAATTGAAAAACGTATAAGACCTATATGAAAGAAATCGTAAAATCTTGTTTAAGAACACAAAGAAAACCCCGAATAGAGAAAGAGGCCATGTTTTGGATGCGAAAATTAAATATCAAGTACTATATAATGTTTGTTAGTAATGCATTGTTGATCCAAATCTCATAATTTCTTGCAACCAGACAAAATGATGTCAAAGTTCATATGGAAAAATAAATATATAAAAAGAGCCTAAAACTTTTTTAAAAATAAAAATAGACTGAACTTATTACATATTAAAACCTACCATAAAGCTACTTAAAGCAGTATAGTATTGGCAGAGGAATCTATGAACAGTGGTGGAATGAAATATAAAGGTCAATCATAAAGTATTGTGGGACCTTAATATATGAGAGAGAATGACGTTTATGGTAATGTATGTTTTCTTAAGGGCACTAGATGAAAACAAACAGATTTCTAACTCACACTATACAGAAAAGTAAATACCAGATAAATTAATGATCTAAATTAAAACAAGGAAGGAAGGGGGAAAGAAAGGAATAAAGATAAATTAGGAGAATGCATAACACCATGGGAGTAGGTAACCTGTGTAATCTAGATAGGAAACTAAAAAGAAATAATAGCTGTATTTTTGACCACATAAATAATTGGCAATGGATATCATATGGTAACATATACCACAAACAAAATCAAAATACAAATGATAAACTAGGAATCACATATAGGTAAATATCCTCAGATTGATTAGTAAAATTGGTAAGTAAAAATGCAAGAAAATAGGAGAAAAAAGACCAAAAGATATAAAACAGACAATTCACAGTAGAATAAATTCAATTAATAGTCAACAGCAAAAGAAATCAGTACACATGAAAAGTGATGACATCAGATGCTGGAGAAGATGCAGAAAGTGCACTCTTTTGATTGTTGCTGGCAGTGGGAATTGTGATCATTTAAACAAATCTGGGTAAATGGCAGAGTAGAAGGACCTTACTCTCACCTCTTCGGACAAGCACACCAAAATCACACCTAACTGCTGAACAACCATCGATTAAAAAGACTGGAACCTACCAAAAAAGATTCTATAACCAAAGACATAAAGAAGGAACCACAATGACACAGCAAGAGGAGCACTGTGTCAGATACAATCAAATTCCATAACGGGGGGGGGAGGGCAACCACAAACTGGAGGATAATTATATTGCAGAAGTTCTCCCACAGGGGTGGGAGAGTCCTGGCATCAGGAGGAGGAGTCCTCAGAGCATCTGGCTTTGAAGGCCAGTGGGGCATGCCCGCAGGAGCTCACAAGGCAGGGGAAACAGAGATGCACTCTTAAAGGGCTCACACAAGAACTCGCATACACTGGGACCAAGGGCAAAAGCAGTGACTTCATAGGAGCCTGTACCAGACATACCTGCTGGTCTTGGAGGGTCTCCTAGGGAGGTGGGGAGCAGCTGTGGCTCTCTCTGGGGTCATAAAAGCTGGCAGTAGACATATAAGGGAGTATTCATCTACTTGAAACTCTTATGAGAGGCAGACATTTTGCCTGAGCCAAGAGCAACAAGATCTGGCCCCATCCAACAGCCTGTAGGCTCCAGGCTCTAGAACAGTCTCACTCACCAGGGGTGGACACCAGAAACAAGAAAACTTGTTGAGTTTGGGATTAGCAGATGCAAACTATTGTACATAGAATGGATAAAAAACAAGGTCCTAGTGTATAGCACAGGGAACTCTATTCAATATCCTGCGATAAACCATAATGGAAAAGAAAATGAAAAAGAATGAATAGATACATGATAGATGACAGATAGATAGATGATAAATGTATAACTGAATCACTTTGCTGTACAGCAAAAGTAACACAATATTGTAAATCAACTATACTTCAATTAAATCAATTATTTAAAAAACCCTTGAGACAAATGAAAACAAAATCACAACCACCCAAAACCTATGGGACGCAGCAAAAGCTGTTCTAAGAGGAGAGTTTTTAGTGATACAAGCTAAGAAGAAGAAAATCTCAAATAAATAACCTAACCTTACACCTAACTTAACTAGAGAAAAATTAACAAACAAAACCCAAATTTAGTAGGAGGAAAGAAATCATAACTATCCGAGCAGAAATAAATGAAATAGAGCCTAAATAAACAAACAAGAACAAAAAAAATCAATGAAACTAAAACTAGGTTCTTTGAAAAGATAAATAATATTCAGAATCCTTAGCCAGACTCATCAGGAAAAAAAGGAGAGGGCCCAAATCAATAAATGTCCAAATGAAAAACAGTTACAGCTGACATCACAGAAATACAAAGGACCCTAAGAGATTACTAAAAGCAAATATTTGCCAATAAAATGGACAACCTAGAGAAAACAGACAAAATTTTATAAAGGCACAATCTCCCAAAACTGAAGCAGGAAGAACTGCAATATATGAACTGACCGATTACCATTCCTGAAATTCAATCCGTAATTTAAAAAGTCCCAACAAACAAAAATCTAGTGGATGGCTTCATAGGGAATTTCTTCCAAACATTTAGAGAAGAGTTAACACATATCCTTCTGCAAATCTTCCAAAATATTCCAGAGGAAGGAACACTTCCTGACTCATTCTATGAGGCCATCATCACCCTGATACCAAAAGCCAGACAAATATAGCACACACAAAAAGAAAATTACAGGCCCATAGCACTGATGAGCATAGATACCAAAATCCTTAACACAGTATTAGCAGACAACAAGAATAGATCATACATCATGATCAAGTGGGATGTATCCCAGGGATGTAAGGATTCTTCAATATTCTCAAATCAATAAGTATGATACACCACATCAACAAATTGAAGAATAAAAACCATATGATCAATTCATGCAGAAAAAACTTTTGACAAAATTCAACACCATTCATGATAAAAACTCTCCAGAAAATGGGCATAAAGTGAACATTTCTCAACCTAATAAAGGCCATATACGACAAACCTACAGCTAACATTCATTCTCAATGGTGAAAAGCTGAAAGCATTTCCTCTAGGATCAGGAACAAGACAAGGCTGTCCACTCTCAACACTTTTATTCAATATAGTTTTGGAAGTCCTATATATGACAATCAGAGAATAAAAGGAATCCAAATTGGAAAAGAAGTAAAATTGGCACTGTTTGCAGATGACATGATACTATACATAGAAAGTCCTAAAGATGCTACCAGAAAACTACTAGAGCTCATCAATGAATTTGGTAAAGTTACAAGATACAAAATTAATACAGAGAAATCTGTTGCATTTCTATACACTAACAATGAAAGATCAGAAAAAGACATTAAAGAAACAATCACATTTACCATCACATCAAAAAGAAAATAATACTTAGGAATAAACCTTACTAAGGAGACAAAACACCCGTACTCCAAAAAGTATAAGATGCTGGTGAATGAGATCGAAGACAACACAAACAGACTGAAAGATATACAATATTCTTGGATTGGCAGAATCAATATTATTGAAATGACTATACCACCCAAGGCAATTCAGATTCAATGCAATCCCTTTCAAATTACCAATGGCATTTTTCACAGAACTAGAACAAATAATCTTAAAATTTGTATAGAGACAAATAGTCAAAGCAATCTTGAGAAAGAAAAACAGAGCTGGAGGAATCAGTCTCCATCACTTCAGACTATACTACACAGCACAGTCATCAAAACAATATGATACTGGCACAAAAACAGAAATATAGATAAATAGAACAGGATAGAAATCCCAGAAATCAATGTAATCATCCATGGTCAATTAATCTATGACAAAGATGGAAAGACTATACAGTGGAGGAAAGACAGTCTGTTCAATGAATTGTGCTGGGAAAACTGGACAGCTACATGTAAAAAAATGAAATTAAGCATTCTTTAACAGCATATGCAAAAATAAACTAAAAAATGGATTAAAGAACTAAATGTAAGACAGGATACTATAATACTCTTAGAGGAAAACATAGGCAGAACACACTTTGACGTAAATAACAGCAAACACACTTTGACATAAATCACAGCAGTATCTTTTCCAAGCCAACTCCTAGAGTAATGGAAGTAAAAACAAAAATAAACAAATGGGACCTAATTAAACTCAAAGCTATTGCCCAGCAAAGGAAACCATAAACAAAACGAAAAGATGACGCACAGATTGGTAGAAAATATTTGCAAATGATGTGACCAACAAGGGATTAGTCTCCAAAATTTACAAACAGCTCATGCAGCTCAATATCCAAAAACCAAACAACCCAATCAAACAATGGTCAGAAGACCTCAATAGACATGTCTCCAAAGAAAACATACAGATGCCCGAGAGGTACATGAAAAGATGCTCAATGTCACTAATTATTAGAGAAATGCAAATCAAAACTCCAATGAAATATGACCTCACACCAGTCAGAATAGCCATCATCAAAAAATGTAAAAACAGTAAATGCTGGGGAGGGTGTGGAGAAAAAGGAACACTCCTGCATTGTTTGTGGGAATGTAAATTGACACAACCACTATGGAGAACAGTGTGGAGGTTCCTTAAAAAACTAAAAATAGAACTACCATATGATCCTGCCATCCCACTCCTGGGCACATATACGAACAAAACTCTAATTCGAAAAGATATATGCACTCCAATGTTCATAGCAACACTATTTACAATAGCCAAGACATGGAATCAACCTAAATGTCCATCAACAGATGAATGGATAAAGATATACTATGGAATATTACTCAGCCATAAAAAAGAATGAAACAATGCCATTTGCATCATCATGGATGGACTTAGAGATTGCCATACTAAGTGAAATATGTCAGACAGAGAAAGACAAATATATATCATTTAAATCAAAATCTAAGAAAAAAATGATACAAATGAACTTATTTACAAAACAGAAACAGACTCACAGACTTAGAGAATGAACTTATGGTTACTAGGGGAAAAGAGTCAGGGGGAGGGATAGATAGGGAGTTTGGGAATGACATGTACACACTACTATATTTAAAATAGATAACCAATAAGGAGGTACCATACAGCACAGAGAACTCTGCTCAATATTCTGTAATAACCTAAATGGGAAAAAAAATTTGAACCAGAATAGATACATGTATATGTATAACTGAATCACTTTGCTGTACACCCGAAACTAACACAAAATTGTTAATCATCTATGCTCCAATATAAAACAAAAATTTTAAAAAAGACAATCACACACACAAAATAGAAAATTAATGGCCTATATCACAAGGAGAACAAATAGCATATAATATCACTTATATGTGCAATGTAAAATATGCAAATGAACTTCTATGAAACAGAAACAGACACACAAACATAGAGAAGAGAATAGTGTTTGCCAAGGGATAAGGGGAGCAGCAGAGGGGTGGCTTGGGAGTTTGGGTTTAGCAGATGCAAACTATTATACATAAAATGGATAAAGAACAAGGTCATACTGTATAGCACAGGGAAATCTATTCAATATCCTGTGACAAACCATAATGGAAAAGAAAATGAAAATGAATGGATAGATGGACAGATAGATAGACGTGTAACTGAATCACTTTTCTCTACAACAGAAATTAATAAAACATTGTAAATCAACTATATGTCAATTAAATCAATTTACAAAAAACATAGAGACAAATGACAACTCAAAACGTATCAGACACAGCAAAAGCAGTTCAAAGAGGGCAGTCTTATGCAGTACAACCTAAAAAGAAGAAAAATCTCAAATAAATAACCTAACCTTACACTGAATGTAACTAGAGAAAGGTGAATAAACAAAACCAAAAGTTAGTAGAAGGAAAGAAATCATAAAGATCAGAGGAGAAATAAACAAAACAGAGCCTCAAAAAAAAACCCAAAAAAATCAGTGAAACTAAACGCTTGTTCTTTGAAAACATGAAAAAAATTGAAAAACCTTAGCCAGACTCATTATCAAAAACAGGGAGAGAGCCCAAATCAATAAATGTAGAAATGAAAAAGAAGTTACAACTGACATTACAGACATACAAACAACACTAAGAGACTACAATGAGCAACTATTTGCCAATAAAATGGAAAATCTACAGCAAATGAACACATTTTTACAGAGGTACAATCACCCAGAACTGAACCAGGAAGAACTGGAATATATGAACTGACCAATTACCACTCCTGAAATTGAATC
>NW_021703774.1:3924287-3925613 GCF_005190385.1 Monodon monoceros | reverse complement strand
GAACTGGAATATATGAACTGACCAATTACCACTCCTGAAATTGAATCAGTAATTTGCAAAGTCCCAAGAAACAGAAACCCAGGACCAGATGGCTTCACAGGGAATTTCTACCATACATTTAGAGAAGAGTGAACACCTATCCTTCTGTAAATCGTCCAAAAAAATTGCAGAGAAAGGAGCACTTCTGAACTCATTCTATGAGGCCACCATCACCCGGACAAAAACCACCAAAGATATCACAAAGAGAAAAGATAATTACAAGCCCATATCACAGATGAACATAGACGCCAAAATCATCAACACAATATTACCAAACAGAATCAAACAATACATTAAAAGGATCATACATCATGATCAAGTGGGATTTACCCCAGAGATGCAAGGATTGTTCAATATCCAAAAATCAATCAGTGTGATACACCGACTGAACCTAAAAACCATATGATCCTTTCTAGAGATGGAGGGAAAGCTTTTGATAAAATTCAACATCCATTTATGATAAAAAAAAAAACAACTCTGTAGACGGTGGGCACAGAAGAAACATACCTCAATGTAATACAGGCCATATATGACAAACCCGGCACTAGTATCATACTTGATGGTGAAAACCTGAAAGAATTTTCTCTAAGATAATGAACAACAGGATCATGAACATGCCGATTCTCAGCACTTTTATATAACATAAGTTTCAAAGTCCTAGCCAGAGCAACAAAGGAGAAAAAAAAAAAAAAAAAAACCCAACTTGGAAAAGAAGAAGTAAACCTGTCATTTTTTGCAGATGACATGCTAGTACACATAGAAAAGTCTAAAGAGGCAAACAGAAAACTGCTAAAACTCAACAATGAATTCAGTAAACTTGCAGGATACAAAATTATTACAGAGAAATCTGCTTCATTTCTATACACTATCAGTGAAAGATCCGAAGGAGAAACTCAGGAAACAATCCCATTTATCATAGCATCAAATAGAAGAAACTAGTTTAGAAGTCAACCTACGTAAGGAGGCAAAAGACCCTTACTCCAAAAACTATAAGATGTTGATGAAAGAAAATAAAGCCGACACACACAGATGGAAAGACCTGTTCTTGGATGGGAAGAATCAATATAGTTAAAATTATCACACTGTTCAGAACGATTGACAGATCCAATGAAATCCCTATCAAATGACCAATGGCATTTTTTGCAGAACTACAACACAAAAAGTTTAAATCTGTATGGAAAGACAAAAGACCCTGAATGACCAAAAAATCTTGGGAAAGAAGAAGCTGAAAGAATCACTTTCCCTGTCTTCAGACTCTATTACCAGGCTACAGTAATCAAAACAGTA
>NW_021703774.1:3836025-3924187 GCF_005190385.1 Monodon monoceros | reverse complement strand
CAAGAAACAGAAACCCAGGACCAGATGGCTTCACAGGGAATTTCTACCATACATTTAGAGAACAGTTAACACCTATCCTTCTGCAAATCTTCCAAAAAATTGCAGAGGAAGGAGCACTTCTGAACTCATTCTATGAGGCCACCATCACCCTTCTAAGAAAAAACCAGACAAAGATATCATGCACAGAAAAGATAATTACAGGCCCATATCACAGATGAACATAGACGCCAAAATCATGAACACAATATTAGCAAACAGAATCCATCAATACATTACAAGGATTATACATCACGATCAAGTGGGATTTACTCCAGAGATGCAAGGATTTTTCAATATCCACAATACAATCAGTGTGATACACCACTTGAACATAAAAAGCATATGATCCTTTCTAGAGAGGGAGGGAAAGCTTTTGATAAAATTCAACATCCATTTATAATAAAAATAAAACAAAACTCTGTAGACAGTGGGCAGAGGAGAAACATACCTCAACGTAATAAAGGACATATATGACAAACCCAGCACTAGTATTATACTTGATGGTGAAAAGCTGAAAGAATTTTCTCTAAGATAATGAACAACAGGTTCATGAACATGCCCATTCTCACCACTTTTATATAACATAAGTTTCAAAGTCCTAGCCAGAGCAACAGAGGAGAAAAATAAAAAAAAGAATCCAACTTGGAAAAGAAGAAGCAAAACTTTCATTTTTTGCAGATGACATGCTAGTACACATAGAAAAGTCTAAAGAGGCAAACAGAAAACTGCTAAAACTCATCAATGAATTCAGTAAAGTTTCCGGATAGAAAATTATTACAGAGAAATCTGCTTCATTTCTAAACACTATCAGTGAAAGGTCCGAAAGAGAAACTCAGGAAACAATCCCATTTATCGTAGCATCAAATAGAAGAAAATAGTTTAGAAATCAACCTACCTAAGGAGGCAAAAGACCCTTACTCCAAAAACTATAAGATGTTGATGAAAGAAATTAAAGCCGACACACACTGATGGAAAGAAAGACCTGTTCTTGGTTGGGAAGAACCAATATTGTTACAATTATCACACTGTTCAGAACGATCGACAGATCCAATGAAATCCCTATCAAATGAACAAGGGCATTTTTCGCAGAACTAGAACACAAAAAATTTAAATTTGTATGGAAACACAAAGGACCCTGAGTGACCACAACAATCTTGGGAAAGAGGAAAGAAGCTGAAGGAATCACTCTCCCTGTCTTCAGACTCTATTACCAGGCTACAGTAATCAAAACAGTATGGCCTACTGGCAAAAAACCCAACATATAGATCAATGAAACAGGAAAGAAAGCACAGAAATAAACCATTCAGCTATGGTCAATTAATTTAAGACAAAGGAGGCAAGAATATACAATGGAGAAAATACCGTGTATTGAATAAGTGGTGCTGGAAAAACTGGACAGCTACATGTAAAGAATGAAAGCAGAACATTCTTAAGACCCTATCCCAAAATAAACACAAAATGAATTAAAAACCTAACTGGACAACTGGATACTAAAAGATTCCCAGAGGAAAACCTAGACAGAACACACTTTGACATAAATTGCAGCAATATCTTTCTAGTTTTGGCTCCTAGGGTAATGGAAATAAAAACAGAGATAAACAACTAGGACCGAATCAAACTCAAAAGTGTTAGCACAGCAAAGGAAACCATAAACAAAAAGGAAAGACAACCTACAGACTGGGAGAAAATATTTGCAAATGAGGCAACTGACAGGGCCTTAATTTCCAAAATATACAAACATCTCATACAACTGAACAACCAAAAACCAAAGTGACCCAATCAAAAAATGGGCAGAACACCTACAATGACATTTCTCACAAACATACAAAATGCCAAATGGGCACATGAAATGATTCTCAACATCAGTGATTATTAAAGAAAAGCAATTCAAAACTACAATTAGGCACCACCTCACATAAGTCAGAATGGCCATCATTAAAATGTCTCCACATGCCGGAGAGGGTGTGGAGAAAAGGGAACCCTCCTACACTGTGCATGGGAATGTAAATTGATGCAGCCACTTTGGAAAACAGTATGGAGCTTATTGAAAAAACTGAAAATTGACTTCTCATATGGTCCAGCAACCCAACTCCTGGGTATATATCCAGAGAACATTCTAATGCAAGGAGGTACGTGAATCCCTATGTTAACAGCAGCACTATTAACCATAGCCAAGACATGGAAGCAACCCAGGTGTTCACTGACACATGAATGGCTGAAGTATTTTTGGTATATATATATATATATACAATGGAATACTACTCAGCCAGAACAAAGGATGAAATAATGCCACTTGCAGCAAGATGAATGGAGCTAGAGATTATCACACTAAGTGAAGCAAGTCACAAAGAGAAGGAGAAATACCATATGTTATCTCGTATATGTGGAATGAAAAATCTGACACAAAAGAACTTATCTTCATAAAAGAAACTGACTCACAGACATAGAGAAGAGACTGGTTTTTGCCAGGGAGAGGGAAGACATGGAAGAGATTGATTGGGAGTTTGGGGTTAGCAGATGCAAACTATTATACATAGAATGGAGAAAGAACAAGGTCATGGAGAAAATGGAACCCTCCTATGCTCTTGAAGGAAATGTAAATTGGTACAGACACTAGAGAGAACAGTATGGTGGTTCCTCAAAAAACTAAAAGTAGAGCTACCATATGATCCAGCAATCCCACTCCTGGGCATATATTCAGAGAAATACACAGTTCTAAAGGATACATGCATCCCAATATTCATTGCAGCACTCTTTACAATAGTCAAGACACAGAAGCAACCACAATGTCCATTGACAGAACAATGGATGAAGGAGAAGTGGTACATATATACAATGGAATATTACTCAGCCAACAAAAATAATGAAATAACGCCATTTACAGCAACATCGATGGACATGGAGATTATCATACTAAGTGTAGTGAAAAATCATACAATATTGCTTTTATAAGGAATCTAAGAAGAAATGATACAAATGAACTTATTTACAAAAGAGAAACAGACTCACAGACATAGATTACAAATTTATGGTTACCAGAGGGTATGGGGTGGGGGGGGAAGGGATACCTTGGGAGTTTAGGATTTACATGTACACACTCAGTGTTAAAACAGATAATAAATAAGGACCTACTGTATAGTACAGGGATTGTGCTCAATATTTTGTAATAACCTAAATGGGAATATGAAAAGGAATAGGTACATATATAATTTATAACCAAATCACTTTCCTGCACACCTGCAACTAACACAGCATTGTTTCTCAACTATATTCTAATATCAAATAAAATTTTTAAATATTTAAATTAATTAATTCTTTAATTAATTTTAAAAAGAAACAAAGTCTTAGTGTATAGCAGAGGAAATTGTATTCAGTATCCTGTGATAAACCACCCTGGAAAAGAAAATGAGTAAGAATGCCTAGACAGACAGGTAGATAAGTGTATAACTCAATCAATTTTCTGTACAGCAAAAGTAACAAAACATTTTAAATCAACTATACTTCAATTAAATCAATTTTAAAAAGCCCTAGAGACAAATACAAACAAAAACACAATGACCCAAAACCTATCGGATGCAGCAAAAGCTGTTCTAAGAGGGACGTTTTTAGTTATACAAGCTAACAAGAAGAAAAGGTTCAATAAATGACATAACTTTACACCTAATGTAACTAGAGAAAAATGAACAAACAAAACCCCAACTCAGTAGAAGGAAAGAAATCATAACGATCTGAGCAGAAATAAATGAAATAGAGCCTGAAAAACAAACAACAAACAAAGAAAAGATCAATGAAACTAAAACCTGGTTCATTGAAAAGATAAGCAATATTCATAATCCTTAGCCACACTCATCAGTGGAAAAAGTGAGAGGGCCCAAACCGATAAATGTACAAATGAAAAGCAAGCCCGTTACAATGCACATCATGGAAATTCAAAGGACCCTGAGACTACTGAAAGCAATTATTTTCCAATAAAATGAACAACCTAGAGAAAATGGACAAATTTTTACAAAGGTACAATCTCTCAGAACTGAACCAGGAAGAACTGGAATGTATGAACTAACCAACTAAGTTTCCTGGATTGAATCAGTGATTAAAAACTGAATCAACAAATGAAAATCCAGGACCAGATGACTTCACAGTGGAATCTACTAAACATTTAGAGAAGAGTTAACACCTATCCTTCTGCAACTCTTCTAGAAAACTGCAGAGGAAGGAACACTTCTGAACTCAATCTATAAGGCCACCAATACTCTGATACCAAAAACCAGACAAAGATATCACACACAGAAAAGAAAACTACAGGCCCATATCACTGATGAACATAGATACAAAAATCCTCAACAGTATATTGCAAACAGATTCCAACAGTACATTAAAAGGCTCATACATCATGATCAAGTGGGATTTATCCCAGGGATGGAAGGAATTTTCTATATCTGCAAATCAATCAGTGTGATACACCACGTCAACCAATTGAAGGATAACAATCATATGATCATCTCAATAGATGCAGAAAAACCTTTTGACAAAATTCAACACCTACTTATCATAAAAACTCTCGAGAAAGTGGACCGAGAGTGAACATACCTCAACATATATGACAAACCTACAGCTAACATCATACTCAATGGTAAAAAGCTGAAAGCATTTCCTCTAGGATTAGGAACAAGCCGAGGATGTCCACTCTCAATACTTTTATTTAACATAGTTTTGGAAGTCTTAGCCATAGCAATCAGAGAAGAAAAAGAAACAAAAGGAATCCAAATTGGAAAAGGGGGCATAAAACTGTCACTGTTTGCAGATGACATGATACTGTACATAGAAAATCTTAAACATGTTACCAGAGAACTACTAGAGCTCATCAATGAATTTGGTAAAGTTGCAGGATACAAAATAAATATAACGAAACCTGTTGTACTTCTGTACATTAACGACGAAAGATCAGAAAAATACATTAAAGAAACAATCCCATTTCCCATCACATCAAAAAGAAAAAAATACTTAGGAATGAAGCTACCTAAGGAGACAAAAGGCCAGTACTCTGAAAACTCTAAGACACCAATGAAAGAAATAGAAGACAACACAAACAGATGGAAAGATGTACCATGTTCTTGGATTAGAATAATCAATATTGTCAAAATGACTATACTATCCTAGGCAATCTACAGATTCAATGCAATCCCTATTCAATTACCAATGGCATTTTTCACAGAACTAGAACACATAGTCTTAAAATTTGTATGGAGCCAAATATTCAAAGCAATCTTGAGAAAGAAAAATGGAGCTGGAGGAATCAGGCTCCCTGACGTCAGACTGTACTACACAGCTTCGGTCATCCAAAGAATGTGGTACTGGCACAGCAACAGAAATATAGATGAACGGAGCAGGATAGAAATCCCCTAGTAAACCCACACATCTATGGTCAATTAATCTATGACAATGGAGGCACAACTATACAATGGAGGAAAGACAGTCTGTTCAACAGAGAGTGCTGGACAACTACATGTAAAAAAATGAAATTAAAACATTCTTTAACACCACATACAAAAATGAACTCAAAATTGATTAAAGACCTAAATGTAAGACAGGATACTATAATACTCTTAGAGGAAAGCATAAGCAGAACACCCATTGACAAACTGCAGCAATGTCTTTGTGTAGCCGTCTCCTAGAATAATGGATATAAAAACAAAAATAAACAAATGGGACCTAATTAAACTCAAAATATTTTGTACAGCAAATGAAACCACAGACAAAACAAAAAGACAGCCCACGGAATGGGAGAAAATATTTGCAAATGATGCTGCCTACAAGGGATTAGTCTCCAAAATTTACAAACAACGCATGTGGGTCAATATCAAAAAAACAAACAATCACAATGGGCAGAAGACCTAAATAGACATTTCTACAAAGACATACAGATGGCCAAGAAGCACATGAAAAGATGCTCAACATCCCTAATAATTAGAGAAATGCAAATCAAAACTCCAATGAAATATGATCTCACACCAGTCAGAATTGCCATCATCAAAATATGTAAAAACAATAAATGCTGGGGAGGGTGTGGAGAAAAGGGAACCCTCCTACACTGTTGGTGGGAATGTAAATCTCCATACAGCCACTACGGAGAACAGTATGAGAGTTCCTTATAAAACTAAAACTGGGGATTCCCTGGTGGCACAGTGGTTAAGAATCCACCTGCCAATGCAGGGGACATGGGTTTGAGCTCTGGTCCAGGAAGATCCCACATGCCACAGAGCAACTAAGCCTGTGCACCACAACTACTGAGTCTGTGCTCTAGAGCCCATGTGTCACAACTACTGAAGCCCATGTGCCTAGAGCCCGTGCTCCGCAACAAGAGAAGCCACCGCAATGCTAAGCCTGCACACCATAACGAAGCATAGCCCCTGCTCGTCACAACTAGAGAAAGCCCATGTGCAGCAACAAAGACCCAATGCAGCCAAAAATAAATAAATAAATGTATTAAAAAAATAAAACAAAACTAAAAGTAGAGCTACCATGTGACCCAATAATCCCACTCCTGGGAATATATCCAGCAAAACTATAACTGGAAAAGATACATGCACCCCGATGTTCATAACAGCACAGTCGCCAGGACATGGAGGCAACCTAAATGTCCATCAACAGAGGAATGGATAAAGAAGATGTGGTACATATATACATGTACTATTACTCAGCCATAAAAAAGAATGAAATAATGCCATTTGCAGCATCATGGATGGAACTAGAGATTGCCATATTGAGTGAAGTGAGTCAGACAGATTTGATAAATATCATATGATATCATTTATACGTGGAATCTAAAAAAATCATACAAATGAACTTATTTACAAAACAGAAACAGACTCACAGACTTAGAGAACAAATTTATGGTCACCAGAGGGAAGGGTCGGGGGGAAGGATAGATTGGAAGTTTGAGACTGACATGTACACACGGCTATATTGAAAATAGAAAACCAATAAGGACTTGATGTATAGCACAGGGAACTCTGCTCAATACTCTATAATAATCTAAATGGGAAAAGAATTAGAAAAAGAATAGATACACATATATGTATAACTGAATCACATTGCTGTACACCTGAAACTAACACAACATTGTTGATCCACTATGCTCCAATATAAAACAATAATTAAAAAAACAAAACCACAAAGAAAAGTTACAAGCCCATATCACAATGAGAACAAACATCATATGATATCACTTATAAGTGCAATGTAAAATATGACACAAATGAACTTACATACGAAAGAGAAGCAGTCTCACAGACCTAGAGAAGAAAATGGTGTTTGCCAAGGGAGAGGGGAAAAGGAGAGATGGATTGGGAGTTTGGGATTAACAGATGCAAACTATTATACATAGAATGGGTAACGAATGAGGTCCTATTGTATAGCACAGGGAACTGTATTCAATATCATGTGATAAACCATAATTGAAAAGAAAATGAAAAAGAATGGATAGGTGGACAGATAGATATACAACTGAATCACTTTGCTGTACAGCAGAAGGTAACACAACATTGTAAATCAGCTATACTTCAACTAAATTAATTAAAAAGATCTCTAGAGACCAATAAAAACAAAAACATGACTCAAAACCTATTGCATGCAGCAAAAGCAGTTCTAAGAGGGAAGTTTTTAGCAATACAAGCTAAAAAGAAGAAAAATCTCAAATAAATAACCTAACCTTACACTGAATGTAACTATACTAGAGAAAGATGAATAAACAAAACCCCAAAATAGTAGAAGGTAAGAAATCATAAAGATCAGAACAGAAATAAATGAAATAGAGCCTAAAAAAATCAAAGAAAAGATCAATGAAACTAAAAACTGGTTCTTTGAAACGATAAACAAAATTGATAAACCTTAGCCAGACTCATCACCAAAAAAGAGGAGAGAGCCCAAATCAATAAATGTAGAAATGAAAAAGAAGAAGTTACAACTGACATCATGGAGATACAAAGGACCCTAAGAGACTGTAACAAGCAACTATTTGCCAATAAAATTGACAATCTAGAGGAAATGGCAGATTTTTACAAAGATACAATCTCCCAATGCTAAACCAGGAAGAACTAGAAAATATAAACAGACAAATTACCATTCCTTAAATTGAATCAGTAATTTAAAAACTCCCAACAAACACAAAACCAGGACCAGATGGCTTCACGGGGGAATTCTACCAAACATTCAGTGAAGAGTTAATACCTATCCCTCTGCAACTCTTCCAGAAAATTGTAGAGGAAGGAACACTTCTGAACTCATTCTACGAGGCCACCATCACCCTGATACCAAAAACCAGACAAAGATATCACACACAGAAAGGAAAATTACAGGCTCATATCACAGATGAACATAGATGCCAAAATCCTCAACACAATAATGATATCCAACAATACATTAAAAGGATCATACACCATGATCATGTGGGATTTATCCCAGGGATGCAAAGATTTTTCAATATCCTCAAATCAATCAGTGTGATACAGCACATCAATCAACTGAAGAATAAAAACCATATGGTCCTCTCAATAGAGGTAGGAAAGGCTTTTGATGAAATTCAACATCCATTTATGATAAAAACTCCCCAGTTAGTGGGGGCATAGAGGGAACCTACCTCAATGTAATAAATGCCATATATGACAAACTCACAACTAACATCATACTTAATGGTGAAAAGCTGAAAGAATTCCAAGATTGTGAACAAGACCAGGAGGCTCACACTCACCACTTTTATTCAACCTAGTTTTGGAAGTCCTAGCCACAGCAATCAGAGGAGAAAAAAAGCAAAATTGGAAAATAAGTAAAACTGTCACTCTTTGCAGATGACATGATAGTATACATAGAAAATTCTAAAGAAACTACCAGAAAACTGCTAGACCTCATCAATGAATTTGGTAATGTTGCAGGATACTAAATTAATACAAAGAAATCTGTTGCATTTCTATACACAAAGAACGAAAGTTCTCAAAGAGAAATTCAGGAAACAATCTCATTTACCATTGCATGAAAAACAAGAAAATTTCCTTGGAATAAACCTACCTAAGGAGGCAAAAGACCTCTACTTTGAAAACTGTAAGACACTGATGAAAGAAATTGAAGCCGACACACACACAGATGAAAAGATAGACAGTGTACTTCAATGAGAAGAATCAACAATGTTAAAATGACCACACTACTCAGAGCAATCAATGCAATCCGTATCGAATGACCACTGGCATTTTTCACAGACCTAGAACACAAAAAATTTAAATTTGTATGGAAACATAGAAGACAGCAAAAACCATTTTGGGAAAGAAGAACAAAGCTGGAGGAGTCATGCTCCCTGACTTCAGACTATACTACCAGGCTACAGTAATCAAAACACTATGGTCTACTGGCACAAACACTGACATATATCAATATATCAACAAAATAGGAGAGAAAGTCCAGAAATAAACCTATGCACCTATGGTCAATTAATCTATGATAAAGGAGAAAAGAATATAGAGAGGAGAAAAGACAGTGTCTTCAATAAGTGGTGTTGGGAAAAGTGGACAACTACACGTAAAAGAGTGAAAGTAGAACATTCTCTAACACCCTATCCCAAAATAAACTCAAAATTGATTAAAGACCTAAGTTTAATACTGGGTAGTAAAAAACTCTTAGAGGAAAACCCAGGCCGAATACTCTTTGGCATAAATTGCAGCAATAATTTTCTAGATTCGGCTCCTACTGTAATGCAAATAAAAACAAAAATAAACAAGCAGGACCTAAACAAACTTAAAGGGTTGGCACAGCAAAGGAAACCATAAATGAAAAGGAAAGACAACTTAGAGACTGGAAGAAAATATTTTTAAATGAGGTGACCGACAAGACCTTAATTTGCAAAATAATACAAACAGCTCATACAACTCAACAAAAAAAACCAAAACGACCCAATTGAAAAATGGGCAGAATATCTACACAGATATTTCTTCAAAGAAGACATACAGATAGCCAACAAGCACATGAAAAGATGCTGAACATTGCTAATTATTAGAGAAATGCAAATCAAAACTACAATGAGGTATCACCTCACACCAGTCAGAATGGCCATCATTAAAAAGTGTACAAATAACGAATGCTGGAGAGGGTGTGGAGAAAAGGGAACCCTTCTACACTGTTGGTGGGAATGTAAATTGGTGTGGTGGCTTAGGAAAACTATGGCTGTTCCTCAAAACCTATGTATAGAACTACCATATCATCCAGCAATCCCAATCCTGGGCATATAGCCAGACAAAACTGTAATTCAAAAAGAAACTGCTAGTGTATAGCTAGGGGAACTATACTCAATATTTTGTAATAACCTGTAAGGGAATGGAATCTGACAGAGAGCACTGAATCCTAATCACTAGACCATAAGGGATGGTAAGTAAGGGAATGGAATCTGGTTAAGAATATATATACATAAAAATACATGTGTAACTGTGTCACTGTGCTGTACAACTGAAACTAATGTGACATTGAGAGTCAACTATACTTCAATTAAAACAGGAACACATAGAATGCACAACGTATAGTGTGAACTCTAAAAAAAAGAACAGAATAAGAAAATAAAAAAGATATTTTAAAATAAACCTTTAGATTAAAATATAACATGGAGAAATTATTAACCAACAATCTATATATATGCATATAACCTAACCAAAATCAGGCAAGCGGAAGTATTCATTTAAATTGGAAAAATTTCCCAGAACAGATTCAACAAATGAGTTCTGTCAGTAACATTCTTAATATGTATCCAGGTGTCCTGCCATCAAATATTTCCCTTTAACTTCAATAAGTATCTACGCGTTCAGTAATCTGTTAACACACAGGAAATATTCCAAGAAAGTTGTTCCCACCTCTTTTATTAGTTATTCTTGATTGTTACTGTTCTGTTACTTTCTATAAAGTTAATGTTTCACCTCTTTGCTAATCTTTATTCATCTAAGATTGCACATCAGCTGGATCATGAAACTCCTGTTGCTATTTTGTCGAGAAGACATTCTTTCTGCTACAGAATGAGGTAAGGATCTTTCCTCTGCTGCTGTCTGCAGAAGTCCCCCCCTGTGGGCACTTCATACCAGCACTGTAACGAGATTGGCAAATAATGCAAATTGACTTTTCTGAATTATTCTGATAAAAGGAAACAAAATGATTTATAGGAATACACTATTTCATGAGCAATATATCCTAAATTAAGAACCCACAATCTGGGAATTCCCTGGCACTCCAGTGGTTAGGACTCAGAGCTTCCACTACAGGGGGCCGTGTTCAATTCCTGATCCCTGGTCAGGGAACCAAGATCCTGCAAGCTGTGTAGTGTGGCCAAATAAATAAATAAAAGAACCCACGATCTTTCAAAAGTGGGATACCTATAGGGTAGGCAACCCCAGAGCAAAGGGCCTTAGGCTCTCCCTAGCCAGAAACATAAGTAACACCACATCCAACCATCAGGGCATCAAATTAAAGTTGATTTTAAAATCCAAATATTGCCTGGAAGGGGAAGCCTAGACCTTCTCTCTCCTCTCTGCCACCATCAAAGTCTAAATCAGGATCATCCATCACCCCAAACCTCCCCACTGCTATACCTGCTCCACGGTTTTCCACACAACAGTCAGCATAAACTATTTATCATAGAAATCACATCATTTCGCATTCTCTGCTCAGAATCCTTCAGGATCTTCCTGTTGCCCATTGAATAAAATCCAAACTCTGTCATGGCCTGAAAAGGCATCTGAGTCTCTCTCCCATTCGCTTTGCTGCAGCTGCACTGATGTTCTTTTCTGTTTCCAGAATGCACCTGTCCAAGCTACCTCAGGGACCTCACCTTTTCTGTTTTGACTGAAGATAACTTCTTCCCTTTCACACTTTTCCACAGTCAATTCCTCCCTATCATTTAGGTGTTAGTTCAAGGTCTCTTTCAAGAAGCCTTTGCAGACCACCCTATAGTATGTCACCACACACTCTCACACTGGCATCCCGACCTCATTATCTGCCTCTCTCATTTTACCCTCTTTTACTTCTTTAAAGTGTGTCTCACATTCCGGAATTATCTCACAATCTTCTTTCCTTATTGTGACTCAAGCATGTACATGCCACCAGTAATACATTAGCTTGGGCATGCCCCAGCCCCAGTGCCGTTAGAGACAACCTACCTTGGATGCAGGTGACTTATTCTGGGAGGTGATTAGATGGAATAAGCGTGGGGGACTGGAAAGCCTGCAGTAGAAAAGGAGGAAAAGACAACACAGGGTGTTCCCACAGGGAATCTGCAGCTCAGTCCCACCAAGATTTTCTGGGCCACAGAATGCATCCCTGGAACTGCCCAGCTGGGGAGTAGAAGGGGGTTTGGTCCCTGTCCTGCGACGTCAGCTCCCTCACTTCCCGACTGTGCATGCATAAGGGCCAGGCAGATTCTCACAGGCAACCCTCACTTTGACATCAGAGGAGCTCTGGGCAGACAGTGAGAATCGAGTACTTGGTTCCTCACCTTCGGGAAGCCTGTGGTTCCAACCGCAGCTGAGGAAAAGGTAGCCAGTGAATATGAGTGTCCAGTACAAAAGGCTCACCAGAGGACTTTTCTCCTTGCTAAAGCTTCACTATCTAGAAAGGCTTGATTACTCTGCAATGGATGGTTTTCATTTAAAAAGGGATTTGGCTAAATGGAATTCTTCACTGGAAAGTGCACTGTGAGGGCTCAGGAAGAACTGTGACCCGTCCAGAGGAAACACGATGGAACAGGAAGACAGCGGAGGGTCTGGGCAGTACAAGGAAAAATGCCTCTTTGCAGTTTTGCCTAAAGCTGGGATGGAGATAATTCAGTGCCTAACACAGAGGCACTTAATATTTTTTTGGTAAATGAATGGATGGGTGAATGAAATATTGAAAGCTCTGACAATCAAGTATGCCTGATCAACAATGCCTAAGGAATGTATATTATTGGTTAACTTTTCTATTTTTATCATTTACATATATATCCTCAACAGCCTGGAACGTATGTTTGCCGTCCTCCATCATCAAAATACAATCTTTGCATCATTTCCAAGATCTGTGTGTGTGTTTCACACTGTAGGCTATCTTCACCATTTTTTAATGGAAATGGAGTAAATTGAGTAATCACGAGATAGTTCTCTATTTTAATGACTGTATGAGTCCTAGATACAGATAAATAAAATATGTCTATATACCTTGCATTTATCAAGTATTTAAAATGAGGCTAACATTCTGCTCCTTGTTTTACCCAGCCTTGCCTGACATTCCTAACCATTAAAAAACACACTCTGTTAACACCCCAAGTGTCTCCTTTATAATATGCTTTACTCTTGTAATTAAATATTCTGTCTTTACTTAATGCCTGCATTTCATGCAAAGCTGTAAGCTCCCCGATGGCAGAGGCAATGTCTGTCCTGATTACTGCTATGTCCTCAAGGCTTAGCAAAGTCCCTGGGACATAGCAAGTGCCAATAAATACTTGTTGAATGAATGTTTGCATGCATGAAGTCATTTATATATATTAGCTTAATATTCCTTATGCGGGTGATGTCATTGCCCCCATTTAGCAGTCGAGAAAACCGAGGCCCAGACAGGATAAAGGGGTTTCCCAAGGTCACTGAAAGGGTGGGGTTTTATTCGAGTTTTTCTGCTCCAAGTCTCATGCCATCATCTAGTGACTGCAGAGAAATCATCCGAGAAAATCCCAAACTGTGTCGAAGAGCTAAAATGTAGATAAGTCAAGGCATTTGTGGTTTGTCGATAGAGACCTCAGCAGACACAAACGTGAGGAAAGCCTGCTTATTGGATGCAGCCCTTGATGAATGAATGACCCGGGGACCGAGCCGAGGTGGCCTTAGCACTGAGTCAGCCACGCGGTGGGAGTGAGGAAGGTGGGGTGAACAGAAAGCCCATGAAGGCCCTTCTTTAGCATCCAGGAAGATGTCTGTTCATGGCGGGCAAGGAGACAGAAAAATGGAGGTACTAACATTTAATTTGTATTCCTTGGGGGCAACGTTCCAGGCAGGATGCTTAGATATATCCCCTATATTTGTTGTTTTGTAAATTGCCATCATGACTTCATTAAGCAGCTGTTAACATTATCTCCATTTTTAACGAGATTAGGCAACTTATTCTCAAAATGTTGACTTGTTCAAGGTCACACAGCCTGCAAGTGGTGGGAGAATATAATCTCCTGTCCACGATATATTCAAATATTTGTGTCAAAAATCAGTGGATGGAAAAAATGTTAGGAAGACAAGAAAACAAAGGGATCTGGGAAAGACTGTTGAGATGCTGATGAAAGCTCAAGGGAAGTGGTTCATTTAAAAGAACAATGGCTTGAAAGTGTTGATTCTGCCTGAAAGTTGTGACTGAACAATTTGGAGGATCATCGCTTTCAGTTCACATCCTATCCCACGAAGATGGTAAAAACAAGTATGATTCTCTCCTGTTCTACCTATTACAACAGTGTTGTTTCAAAGTTTGTCAGGTCTGCTTTGTGAGTTGTCAGGTACCTAGTGAAGGACTGATTGATGGTAATGCTTAAAAACAAGCATAATGCATTTTGAAATCATATACCAGGTCGACTAAGATGGAGAAAGCAGAATATCAGCGTGAATGCTATAGATATCATCTGAATTTCTTAATTTTAGGCTGCATTGTGTTAACGTTACAGAGAAACTGTGCCTTAAATTTCACCTTCGTGACATTTTGAAACACACCCTTAAAAGGACACAACTGCCTCATAATTTTACTTGCCAGCACATGAGCAGTTCAAGGATATTCAAGAAAATTGATTCTGAGTTAGGGCTGTCACTTTCATTTTCCTCTTAAACTCTCAAGTGCGTGCTAGATACAGCATTTGGGAGAGGTGCCCTGCTGAGGCTCCCCCATAATAATGAGGCAATAATGAGATAAATTAGGTATAAATCACATCAGTGGGGTTTTTCCCTGCTTCTATTGATTTGCCAAAACACTTTATCATGGACGAGCACCAATGAAAACAACTATTTTCTCTCTGTGACTGAGCACGCTTTGGGGTGGGTGTTTGCCCACAGAGCCTAAGAATCTCTTGACTATAAAGCCCCCAGCAATTTTCCTGGAGTTCTGACAACGAGGCTGCCTTGCCCAATCTCTTTCTATCCTGTTTTACTCTGTGTTCTGTGTGAGGCTCTCTTCCAGTTAAGGATTGAAAGCTTGCTCTTATGTACACAAAAATCAGATTTATATCTTTGTACCACAAAATGAAGCAATTATTTTGTCTTCCAATAGATCCTGCATCCTCAGTGTTGGCACTGGTGCTACCCACTGTTGTCAGCAAGGCGGTGACACCGGTGGAAGGTTCATTAAACAGATCCCCGCTGATACTGACCATTGATCGGGCAGCCAGCTCAGGTGCATCTGGCCACAATGTTTTCTCCCCCTGCTCTTTACTTCTCTCCAGGGATAACCAATCAGAAGAAACAGCCCTGCAGTTTGATTTCAATTGCCAACCTGTCCAGTAACTTGGTAAATCAAATTTCAATCTCCTAAGGGCAAAAAGAACGTGTAGCCTGCTTGTGTGTGTGTGTGTATGCACTGTGCTCTGAGATCCAGCCCTCTCATAGGTTAAACCACAGGAATTCAAAAAGTACTCACTCTTAAGAGGGATTAGTATTTTTTAAACATACCATTATACCCTGAAATCTAGGATTACACATCTAATGCCAGGTTTGTAAAATGAACACGCTTAAATTTGATCCATGTCATTACACAAAACTGTGTTCCCCTTTTTGTGTATTTGGTGACAAAGTGTGGAGAAGGATGAGGTTTTTTTTAAAACTCGTATTTCTGCTAAGTCATCAACCTAGGATGTTGATTTCTTTCAATAAAATTTTCGATAAACGTCATTTTCCCCAACTTTATCCTGAGGGTGACACCATTTCTGGAGTCTAATCACTCCGGAAGTGATTAGAAATCTGGAAACGAATTTTATTGCAATATACCCAGGACACCTTGCTACAAAAATGGTAGTACCATGCCAGCTCACCTTGGACTTTCTATACTTTATCCTTTTCTCTTAAATACATCCTCTGCCAATAAGCCAATGACGCTTCCTTTGTAGAGTTTTGCAGACGTAACCAGTTTAAAGACAGAAATCTTCCAGGTTCCCTGCTTCTGCAGGTGGACCCTCTGGTCTGTGTCTTTAGAGAATTGAACGAATTCCAAATTTTGTATGATGAGACTTTTCAGTCTCAGGATATATTATTCCACGTTTAAAGAGTCTAGAGATTCTTTAACACTAGTCCTTTTAAAACACCAAGCACGCGTTACTGTTCAAATCCCTCGTCTTTATGTGTTGTAAATAAACCCAAAGTCGCTCTAATTGTAGAAGAAATAGAAATGATATATAGCACAGGGGACTATACTCAATATCTTGTAATATCTATGTTGGAAAAGAATCTGAAAAAGAATATAGATATATACATATAACTGAATCACTTTGCTGTACACCTGAAACTAACACACCATTGTAAATCAACTATACTTGAATTTAAAAAAAGAAATGATACATAATTCAGCAGTTCCTTTACGAATTCTTTTTCCTCTCCCCTCTGCCCCTCCCACACATACTGTTCCCTCCATGGGCAATAAGCATTTCGTAAGTAAACTTATGAAAAAAAAACAACAACAGGATTTTATGTATCTAACACTTTATGTGATACTGCATATCTTGCCTCCTACATAATTTTAGTCATTCACCTATTTCATGATAAGGGATTAAACTTTATCATCTTTCTAACTCTTTCTGCACCTACTTTTCAGTGATTTTTTTTTAATCCTCACTCTGGATGATGTATATACCATTTATATAATTCTTGGGTTTCTATTAAGATTTTTATCATCTTTTAAGTCATAAATGACTGTCCTTTGCTTTAACTAGAACAGGGTCTATAAAATGACTTGGGAGAGTGATCAACAGAATATTATGTTTTTTCTAGAAGTTACCGGTATTTATAGTTTTATTTTAATCCTGGCTATGAAGACGAAAGAGCTTGATCATTGCAATGAAAGATGGGTTGGTGCTACATTAATGGTCAATGCGTTACAAGGTTAACCCTGAGAAAATCCCACCGTGCCCTGCTAACAGAAGACAAGTCAGTAACAGAAAGTACAACCATGTATTACAGGGTGACTTCATGCCTCCAAAGTTATTGTTTTCCGTGATTTTAGTTTATATTCATCACTTGTCATCACTTAGCCTGGTGATTCTTGACCGAGAAGGTTTTGCCCCCTACCCACAGGACACTGGCAATGTCTGGAGATATTTTCGATGTCAAACCTAGGAGTAAGGATGTGTGGGGAGAAGATGCTACAGGCATCCAGTGGGTAATGGCCAGAGATGCCGCTAAATGTTACAATGCACAGGACAGCCCTCAACAATGAAGAGCCAGCCCCAAATGTCAGTAATGTAGAGGTCAAGAAACCTGAGGAACACTGGAGGGGTGTCACGAAACACTGGAAATTGGGAACTAAGTTGACTTCCTACATAAAGACCAGGGTTATGGAAATTATCAGACAGAGAGCTGGTAGTTATATGGTATAGAATAGTTGTCCTTAAAAACTGTTCTTTTATTAAAGTCAAATAGAAGGCTCATTCTCTAAGTCTGCCATCTATAAAGACCGTTATCTCCCTCTTAATTTACCATCATGTAAATTAGCATGCGTTTCTACCAGGAGACATGGTATAGTTGAGAAAGCAAAAGAGTGAAATTAAAAATAATCAGTTATTTCAATTCTTTTTGTCTTCCCAGCTGAGCCAATGGCATAAGCAGTGGTAGCTTTGTCCATTTGTAACTAGCCTTTCATTCCTGTGAGATACTGATGACAACCAGAAAAGATGGTATTTTATTTCTCAGGAAACGGCATCCTCTTTAATATTTTATACACATTAAGTCTGAGTACAAAACATACTTTTGAAGTAGAATAATAAAAGGATGTGCTTCATTTCTTGAGACGTTTGTGACCCCAAATCAGTCAACATGAGTATATATGTAGTTAGATTTCTGTGTAATAATTTATGAATAACCAATTTTATGAAACTAGACAGAATTGGCAGCCTGCTGTATTTAATTCCACAATCACTTGTTTCTATTACCTCTGCCATTTGTCTGTTCATTGTCTGTTCATCCCCTCTTGCAGTTTCTGCTAAACAGTATTGTAGAGCTGTTTACTCTTTTTAAAAAGTAGTTTTTGCGTGCTACTTCATCTTAGGAGTAAGAAGTTACTTACACAAATACACTGTATGTTTATCAAGAGCACATTTTGTCGTTAAAAAGCTGATTCAGAAATTGTCTCATGGTTCAGAGCACGGTTTGCAGCATTAATAGAGTAGAAGGTAAAGTGCTTTAACAAGATGACCTTATTTTATCTTACACTTATTTGTTCTATAGATTTCAGCTGGTTGAGGACTCTAGTCCTCAGATGCTAGTTCCTCATTAGGGCAGGAATTATGTCTACTTTGTATACTGTTGTAGCTTTTTTTTTTTTTTGCGGTACACAGGCCTCTCACTGTTGTGGCCTCTCCCGCTGCGGAGCACAGGCTCCAGACGCGCAGGCTCAGCGGCCATGGCTCACGGGCCCAGCCGCTCCGCGGCATGTGGGATATTCCCAGACCGGGGCACGAACCCATGTCCCCTGCATCAGCAGGCGGACTCTCAACCACTGCGCCACCAGGGAAGCCCTTGTTGTAGCTTTAATATCTAGCTCGGTGCTGGCCCAAGATGGCACTCTATAAATATTTATATTCATTTATTGTTGCTGCTATAGCAAATTATCTCAAATTTGGCAACTTAAATACAAATGTATTACCTTACAGTCCTGTAGGTCAGAAGTCAGTCCCACATGAGTCTGGTTGGTCTAAAATCAAGTCTCGGCAGGGCTGCGTTCTTTCTGGAGGCTCCAAAGCCAGCACCGTGGGTGGAGTCCTTCGCACACCGCCCTCTCTCTCCCTCTGCAGCCGGGAAGGGCTCTCTGCTTTTAAAGACTCCTGTGATTAGATTGGGTCCACCTGGATAATCCAAAAAACGCTTCCCATCCCAAGATCCTTGATCTTAATCACGTCTGCAAAGTCTCTTTTGCCAAATAAAGTAACATATTCACAGGTCCCAAGGATTAGGATATGGACATCTTGGGAACCTACTGCAATATTTATTAAATAAAAGAGCCCTGGGACCATCTCATTAATTTTCAGCTCCAAATCCCAGCCAGCTACTTCTAACCCTCTGTTAAGGGCCTCCACCCCCTCAGCTGGGCACAGACGCTTCCAGTGGGCGTTTTGGCCATTCTCTCAAGAATCCCTTACTTTGGGGGCCTGATTCCTTCCTCTGTGTCCCTTTGTTCTTCATCTCTCCACCAGGTCACGGGGTCTACCAGTAGAAGTTATTATCCCGAATGAATGGGGATGAGGGAAGATCGGATCTTCCCCGGTGATCTGTGGCAAAGTGGGAGAAAAAAGAAAGGAGAGAATGCCTCTTTCTCCATTGCAGCTGTACCTGGTGCAAGGCACACCAAAGCCGTGTTGCTGGCGTCCACTCTACAGTATTGTCAGTATTTACTTATGGCCCCATAGAGCTCTGGCAGGAGTCTACAGGACTGGATCAGAGTCAGAATCAAGTTACAAACACAAAAAGGTGCTTCAGGCTTAATAAATAGATCGACTTGTGTTTGATTCCTCCTTTCTTGACAATGGATTTTTTTTCTCCATTTCCTGGACAAATAGATTTTTGGTGGTGTTTGAACATGTCTGTATCCCAGCTTAGGCTTACAGGTGACCTGCCCATATCGGGTCATTTGGTTTTCCTGTAATGAGCAGATCCCAAGCAACAGATTTTGTTGTTTGGTGCTAGAAGCAAGTATAATGGCAAAAGCAAGGAACGACCGTTTATCCATCCTTTCAAAAATATTGAATGAGTGCATATTAAGTTCTAGGTTCTGCTCTAGGTACTGAGGGTATGAAAGTGAGAAGAAACAAGATGACATTTTGACTAATGACTTGGCTTATTAAAAAGAAGTAAAATCTACAAAAAGCCAATAGTAAAATTCCAAGAACATAACCATTAGACAAGGTCGGCAAGCCAGCAGCTGCAGGCCATCTACTGTTATATCGTTGTGTGTTGTTGTCAAGAAAATTTAATCATTATTCTATGTACTCTTTCTCAGTAACATAAAAGTGCATATTACTGAGCAGTGGATTATATACCTGGAACTGCTCTAGGCACTTTTATTTCTCACAAAAACATTACAAGGTTGTTACTATTATTATCCTCATTTTACACATGGGAAAACTGAAAAGGGTTAACAGAAAGATTGTCATGCCTTCCAGTAACAGATGGGAAGTGGCAGAGGCAGGATTTGAAAACCAGACATTCTGGGATTAGGGTCTACATGCTAAACACCAGGCAACACTATAAGGACATGTGTACTCTGTTTCAAAAATTGTCCCATGAAGTGGTTAGAATAAAAAGGAACATCATTACTTTGTGATAATTCCTAGAGCTATATACACCTAAGATGAGTGTACTTTTCTGTATATAGCATGCTTCAGTTTTAAAAATATGAATATCATGGTGCCTAAGATGACATCTAAATTCTCTGTAAATTTTATGGAAAAATATACCCTCTTGCTGGTGCTATTGGACTGTATTTATTCACAAGCAGATGAATGGGGTGGAAATAAGGGAGAGTATAGAGATAGGTGGCTGGTATCTGTAAGAAAGAGGTGGGAGCGTCCAGGAGGATAGAGACCCCGTATAAGTCATTATCTTTTATTTTCTATGTTTCTCATGCTTTGACATGCGGAGTCTTGCGGACCCTGGAGAGACTGCCCTTCCCAGGTTCAGCCAATTCCTACACATGCCAAATGACTCACCTGCTGGCAACCCTTTCATATGCAAACTAACCAATCCAGATCTCCCGCCCACCTTCTTCTTCATCAGGCTTTTCCACTCCCAGGGGTCACTGTACCCCTGATCTAATCACCCCAAGGTCAGGCATCAGAGGAAGTACTCAGTGAAAGGAAGCTATGGTGGTGGAGAGGGTGATGGGGAAGGAGGCAAAGGAGAACTTTTAAAACCTTGTTTAGGTTTCAATTACATTGTGAATTTGGAAAATATCTACATTTCTACTGTGAGTCTTGGGAGCCAGGGGACAGAGGACAGGAAAGGGGGAAAGGGCAAGGGCTGAGGGAGGAGGGAACTGGCCTGAAGTGCAAAGAATTCCTCTTCCTGAGTGTGAAGACTGGAATTTGGAAACACTGTTTTAGAACCTACTTTCCATGTCGTGTGATCACTGTGACTAACATTTTTGTTATTTACATCTCACACACTTGTACAGGACATTGTCCCATTTGGTTCTTCTATTAGACCTGTAGGGTAAATATTTCTTTTAAAAATTATCTTCCTCTTAAAAATGAGGAAAATCAGACTGACAGGAAGTTAACTTCTTTGAACTCCCATGACTCATATTTTTAGATCTTTGCTCATGGCTGATAAACACCCAGCCACCTCTACTAGCTAATATAGACCCACAGAGTTAGAACAAGAGTTATTTTTACATAAACCCACAAGTTCAGGCAAGGGTCACTTACCTTCCACCCGGGCAGCCAGGTGAAAGAGGCATGGTGGGCTTCCCTGGTGGCGCAGTGGTTGAGAGTCCGCCTGCCGATGCAGGGGACACGGGTTCGTGCCCCGGTCCGGAGGGATCCCACCTGCCGCGGAGCGGCTGCGCTCGTGAGCCATGGCCGCTGAGCCTGCGCGTCTGGAGCCTGTTGCTCCGCAACGGGAGAGGCCACAACAGTGAGAGGCCCGCGTACTGCAAAAAAAAAAAAAAAAAAAGAGGCATGGTATTTTCTGCTCTTAAAAAATCATTGTCCAAGTGAACATATTGTTGCCCAACTCCTCCAGGCGTTCTCATCAGTGTTGGGTTGTGTTTAGTACTCCTGGGTGTTCCTTTTCACTCGGTCTGGGTAGCCAGTCTTCCAGGACTGTCAGCCTTGCCATAAAAATATGTACACGGAACTAGTGAAACAGCTATAATTCTACCAAATAGTACAAAACTATAATGAATAAATGCCATATTTTTCAGAGCAACTGCCAAAGTTAATCAAATATCCCATTACTTTTCAGAATATGCAATGCGAAGGAAGGGAGCTTATGTGAAATACAGGACAAACTGAGGCTGTGAATATCATTTACCACCAGGGGGCCACACAGAGGGGGGCTGTGAGGGAAGCGGCCGGAGCAGCAGGGACTCCTGGAGATGAAAGGAAAATGCTGGATCTTTACTACAGTTCAGTCTACACTGACGCATAGGAGGTAGCAAGTATTATTTTAATGAACACGTTTGTAAAGGCTAAACTATACAATGGACCAATAAACATCTGTATAAATGCTTTCCCCCAAATTAATTGGCAAGACCAATTTAGATTACTTTTTTTTTTCAGAAATTGCAGAGAAAATCCAGTCATTATACTCTGCAAACAAACCCCCTAAAATACTGGGAAATAGATGTCCTCTTTTCTCCTAATCAAATTCCCAACCAGAGCATCATTGCTGATTTGACCAATTTATACCTTTTTGGTCATTGCCGTGGCTCTCCTCCAAATCACACTTGAGTATTCTGTAATCTTCGCCACGGAGTTAAAATTGGTCCACATGGCAGAATGCAGGAAGAAGGCTGACAGGGAGCTGTATGTTATACACCTTTAGGCATGGGCTTGGTTTGTAAATAATAGATGTACGTCACCTGTACCTTTAGATTGTGATTCAGTTTCATTCCTGGGTTTTTACTTTCCAAAACTTGACATTCCCATCTTATACTGGTACTATTTTTTTGCATCAGTTACACGTACCAATTCCACTGTATCTTTATATGATTGCTCTGGTTCACCCTTAAGAATTTTATTACGTGCGTTTCTGACTTCTACTCTACCATCTTCAGTCACCAAGAATTATTTTTCTCTTCAACCAGATCACTCTCTCTTTGGATTTGCTCTTTTCTTTCTATTGATTGATTCTTTGTTTATTTAAAATTAATTTTCATTGGAGTAGAGTTGATTTACAATGGTGTGTTAGTTTCTGCTGTACAGCAAAGGGAATCAGTTATACGTATACCTGTATATATGTATACATCCACTCTTTTAGATTCCATTCCCATATAGGTAATTACAGAGTATTGAGTAGAGTTCCCTGTGCTATACAGTAGGTCCTTATGAGTTGTCTCTTTTATATACAGTAGTGTGTATGTATCAATCCCAATCTCCCAATTTATCCCTCCCCCCCACTCCCACCCTTGGTAACCATAAGTTTGTTTTCTGCATCCGTGACTCTATGGATCTGCTCTTTTTTGCAGCTAGAATGAAGACGCTTTCTTTCTTTCTTTTTTTGTGGTACACTGGCCTCTCACTGCTGTGGCCTCTCCCGTTGCGGAGCACAGGCTCCGGACGCGCAGGCTCAGCGGCCATGGCTCACGGGCCCAGCCGCTCCACGGCACGTGGGATCTTCCCGGACCGGGGCACGAACCCGCGTCCCCTGCACCGGCAGGTGGACTCTCAACCACTGCGCCACCAGGGAAGCCCGAAGATGCTTTCTTGTCCGTCATTGGATGGGCTTGTAATCGCCACTAGTCCTGGTGAGGAGCCATGCAGAGCACCAATGTGTCTCTTCTCAGTGTCTCTTGATTGACATTAAACTGTTTATACTGACATAGATGTAGCATTCCAGCCAAGAGCAAGGGGCAAGCACCATTTCCTGGAAGGAGCTGTATGTTCTAGAACTATTTTTCTTCCATTTTAAAAGGGAAAATACTAATAACCAAAGCTTTGCTAAATCCTCCTGCAGTGAAGAATGCAATGAAAGGGGAATAAGGACACATTTAGCTGCTAACCCTGAATACAGGAGCAAATTTTTTTTTGGCAAGAAGTGCCATGTCTTTGCACCCAAGAAGCACATTTGCCTCTTCCTACAGATTTACTCGTGCAGGGCAGTGGTCCCTCCCCGGACCCCCAGTTTTAGTAAACAATTAACTTGAGGTGAAACTCAAGTACATCTATTTATTTTCAAAGAAAGAATTCTTCAGAGGACCAGATTTGACATTTTTTTTTAAGTTACAATAGGAAGGCGGTGGGGGGGGGGTTGACATAAAGCAGAATCCTACAGAAGAAAAAGGTTAGTTTTTTAAGCAGTAGCCATTTGCCTGGCTTTATTCAGAAGCTCCAGATAGCCACAGGCTGTCAGAGTATACAGCAACCATCAAAAATGATTGTTTATGGGGTTGAAGAGCCAGGCAACATACAAAAAATAGAAATTACTGCTAGAAATGCTATCTTCCCAAATCCAAAAGAGCCAAAGATTTGCGGGCGAGCTGCTATTGAGAACTCTCTCTCCTACGTGCTCAGCAATCACCAGGACTCTGGCCTTGCCTTCACCCTAGGCAGGGAGGTCAGAACCCATCACGACATCCCTCTCACTGTGCGGCGTTGCTAAATCATCCTGTACTCAGCCACAGGGAATGGGGGCAGAGGTAACGGAGCTCAGAAAGAAAGAAATGCTTTTCTACCCATCCGTCTCCCTCTGCTGTTACAGCCAGCATGGAAAGGGGGTTTTGAAGTGACTGTACACCAAGTTGCAATAAACAAACAGAAGAAACTTTATTGATTTACTTATGTTTTGAAGAGCTAAGAAGCAGTATAGGAAATTGTGAACAGCGATATCACAGGGCTCAATAAGGCAGCTCTCAGAGCAGAACCAAGAAGAAGAGGGAATTTACAGATCACCTGCTGCCCCGAGACCATGGGGCTTTGTGTATGTACCTCTGAATACAGAAAAGTTGAGCAAACATGCATTCATTCTTTTTGCTTTGCTACGAAGGAGGCTGGGATGGACCTGATTTCTTCTTTGATTCTCTCGCCGATTTGTGTCTGAGTTGCCATGCTGGCGACTGGCATTCTGAAGTACAGCCCATGAGCCAAAGTCAACCTCCCCTGATTACGAATCACACTTTTTTTTTTTTTTTTTGCATCAGTGTCTCCAAGGAATCCTTTCATTTAGATGAGATCAACCGGTTTGCCAAATACTCCACTACGGATTATATATTTTGTTAAACCACAGAGAATTTCACGATGATGAATCTCACTGATGTAAACCCTTCAAATTCACAAATGTAATCTCTAAGTAATTTCATTTGTATCATTTTTTTAGATCCCACCTATAAGCGGTAGCGTATGAGATCTGTCTTTCTCACAAACGTAACCTGATTGCTTGGGATGCCATCGTTAGGTCACAGGATTGGCAGCAGTGTCTGCCCTAGGCGGTCAATCACGCGTGTAATTCAATGGTTACTAAGAATGACTGGCCTCTGGAATTGTAGTTTCGTAAATGGCACTTTACAGGACTCTCACTGATTGTCCTCAGATCTATTCCAAAAGGCCTATAAAGCTGAAATGCAATATTTCATTTCTGACACTTAATCTATGAGGATGTCCCTGGAGATCTATTATGCCTTTAAAATAATTTACGTACATTCTCTAATGATTGTGCCATGCGGAGGGTGCTATCAAAATGCTTTGGGCTTTATAAATAGGTTCAGTGGGTAAGTTAGAGTAAAACTTTCATGGTTATGAGTTACCGGAGAACTAGAGTTAATCAGGAAAAGTAAGCAGTTCATTCCAGTGGTTAATAATACTCTCCAAGGGTCAGCAATACAGGAATGTTACCCTTTTTATCATCAGCTAAACATTTCTAATAGGATGTCATAGAAAGAGCACAGGTTTTGTACTCAGACAAGCTTGACTTCTGTTTCTTTCTCTGCCACCTAGAACTATTTGACTTGGGTCATCTCTCTGAGCCTCAGTTTCTTCCTTGCTAAAGTAGAGATTTAAAAATTAGCTCTTTCACAGTTTGGTTGTAAGGGCAAACCGAGCCCCTTCACAGAGTACCTGATGTATCATTGTTCAAGCTAAAAACTTGTTTGCTTTCAAGATAAGTCATGAGAGCATATAGTCCACTCGCCCCCCCCATTCCCCAATTCTTTATTAGGTATTATTTGGGGGACTACGTCCAGGCGAATTTCCTACATTGGTTTCCGAACTACCTCAGGGACAATCTGTGAGCAGTTATTCTGTCCACAGAGGGTGATTGGTGTTCTGTAGTATTTAGGTAGCAGAAAGAGCATAGATATGGAACAGATTTTTAACAACTGCTAAAATGACTGTATCATTCACTTCTGGGAGGTGGCATTTTCAGCCATCCTCGAAGTATAAAACTGACAGCTCAGATGAGACTTCAAAATACCCATGTGGAACCTCAGCTCCTCTTAGCCCACCCAGCTGGTGTTTCTGGGTCAAGCAGTCCCCACTTGGCCACTGTACGCTTTGGTTTTGGGCATGAGTCACTGAGGGTGTGTTTAGTAAGTAAAGATTAATGACAGGGAGTGATCTTTAAATGAAAATGAGTTGACGTGAAAGGAACTTGTCGACATATCCAAATATGCACTCATTAATCATGCTCCCGAACCTGCATTCTACCTTTTGTGTCTGTAGCACATAAAGATGTCAGGATCCATTGTAGGGTTCTTATCTAGAAATGCCATCATCCTTAACTTCGCTCTCTTCTTAATCACCACATCATTTCTTTCATGGACCTCACATTTTCTTTCAGAAATATCTCTGCAATCTTTCCAATCTCACTGGGCCAGTGCTGTGAGTCAGGACCTAAATCATCACTTGCAAAGGCTGCCCGCTGGTCTCTTTGCTACTCAGGCTCCAACACCAGCTCATCGTCACTCATTCAACAGATCAATCAATAAGATATTCAGCGATTACCAAACACCAGGTTCTGTCCCAGATCTGAAAGTCTTCAATGTCGATTACTAGACACCGAAAAGCAAAGGTATGTTTACAATTCAGTGAGATGGGTGCTATACTGAAGACATATAACAAGGTGCTTTGAGGGTGCACAAAATGGTCCCTGAGTCTCCTAGGGAAGCAATTGTCCTGGAAGACTATTCAGAGGTGATGAGTCACTACAGTTGAGTCATGAAGGGTGAGTATGCGAAACAGTAAAGAAGAAAGAGAATTTCAGGAAAAGGTGTTGGTCTATTCCAGAGGTGCAAAACAGAGAAAGTGCATAGCAGTTGGCTTGGTGAGGTTACAGCAATGATGTCTGAGAATGTTCTGGATGAGGCTTTAGATAAAGCTGGGGTCTGATTAAGGACTTGATACGACATATTAAACTCTTTCAACCTCCTCCTCCAAGGAAGGGAGCCACTGAATAATTTTAAGCAGATGAATAGTCATTTATCTTGGAAAGATCATTTTGGCAGGAGGGGGAGGACGGGCTGGTGGGAGGCTGAAGTTCAGCATCTAAGAATCTATCAGAGGCTTTCAAGTGAAATGTGTGTAATGAGATAGATTTGACACCACTTAGAAAGAGGCAATGACACTCAGCCTTCTTCTGACTCCTGGTCAAGTAAGAGAGAATGGAGATGATTAGGAAACAAGAGGGTAGAGGGAGCCAGATGAAGCTCTCTCGGTGCCCCCAGCATTGTGAGGCACCTACCAAGTCCTAGGCAGATACTTCCTTCTTTAATCCAATGTTCTTTAAATGGGGAGATCTATGAGAGAACCAATGTAGGAAATCCCAAACAAAATTATGATGATTTCATTTCTCTACAACATGTTTTCCTCCAACATGTCCCCCCAAAACCATAGTCTGGTGCTGATAACTTTCTGATAACACCTCCAAGAGTTAAACTATTCTTTGTTCATTCTTTTGAAAACCATTCCCTCTCCTGCAATTCATCTTTCTAATGGGTGTCCCCAGTTCTAGGTTAGTAGCTCATGTAGGGATCAACATTTCTGAAGGGTATTTTTTTTTATTGAAGAATAGTTGATTTACAACGTTGTGTTTCAACTTATTTTTTAACATAAACTTAAGATAAATAACAAGTATATAATTTACTAACCAATGTCCCCATACTCAGCCCTCTTTAGCACAGTGATGGGGCATGCCAGTCCATGCTTATCTCCATTTCCAATCTACGCTGGTGTGTTATTGTTGAGGATCTGTTTTCCTCCACCCACTATCTCCAAATGTATTCTGTGGAATTTTCCCTCCTGAGTAGATAACAGGTTCCTTAATGACATCTTGGGAATTTTCCATAATTTTTTGGGTATTTTTCTGTTATTAAAAGTTCAGTCTAGTTCAGTTAAAATTATACTTTCATATTTGATTCAAAGTTGTCTAATTTGTTAAACTCCATCAAGGGCCAGGCTGGAGATGCAGCAGATCCAGAGGGTGGAGGGGGTGGAGACTATTCTTTCTATCCTCTTCCCACTCCTGCTCCTTGGAGTAGGACATGGTCTGGTGTGAGGACATAGCCTCCTTATCAAAGCCTAACTCTTCTGATGTTGGATGCTGGGAAAACAAACGGGGGAGGAAAAGCAAACGTCATTCAACTTAATGACTCAGGCTGGTGGTCTTCTCTGTTAATTATCACCTCTCCTCTAACACTGACTGGCCATCAATGCTTTTCCAGGACAAGCTAGGGGTAATCCACATTGCATGGAGCCTCAGGCTGAAGCAATTTTGTGGAGCCTCCTTAAGGAAAAAGATGTAAAATTAGCAGAGAAGAGAAATCACAAAAAACTATGACAGTGGAAAAGCTGATGAATACCACAAACACGACAGAACTCAGAAAAACAACATATTTTTCTTCTTAACCTCTGAACACACATTTGTAACATGTTTTCTACATTTTCTTGGCTTCGTAATCTTTTTTCACTACCCTACATGACAATGATTTTGTAATTTCATTTTCAGTAGGAAACAAGTTGGCTCAGTTTTTAAAAAATATTGGTAGTTTAGAAAAGCTTTCTTTAGCTTGCTATTACTAAAAATTAAATTGTTTTTAGTAATATTACCAAATTACTGATGATTTCATTTCTCTACAACCTGTTTTCCTCCAACATGTGCCCCCAAACCCATAGTTTGGTCTGATAACTTTCTGATAACACCTTCAAGAGTTATAACATTATTTGTGCATGCTTTTGGACAATTTAGTTTTTAGTAATATAAAGTACATTGAGGGTAGTTATCTACTTATTTTCCTTTAAATCTGAGCTATAATCTTTGGTAGAAAAATTCTGCACGTAGTTTCTGGTTGAAATTAGAATTAAAAATGTGTTTCTCTTTCACTACTTACATACTTTCTGTGATGGGTACTTAAGACATATTCATATCACAAGATGACCTCCGGCTCTGTACTTTCAGGGGACAACCACAGATGTGCTGGCGCATGAGTGCTAGGAGTATTTCTGGATGTCATTTCTATACTAGCAAGGCCAGCAATAACCTAACTGTGAATGGAGGTGACTGAGACCCACATGAACACATACCACTGACCCCCAACTTAGTCTGTTCCCAACTCCACTTCCTCTCAACTGCATCCCAACACCACCCAACCTGAGAGAAAATGTGACCAAAGGGACATTGAAGTGGAAAGAGATGGTGATTGCAAGAAATTTTAGTTACAATACTCTACTTTTGTAAGTTTAAAAGAACCCCAAAACCCTATGATTAAGTCACTCATTATTTAGCTCCCTTCCTAGACTTTGGAAGCTCAGGCTTTATTAGCTTCATGAAAAATGCGTCACTGGTGATAAACATCCAAGTACTGGCCCCATAGGAGCAAACACACTGCCTCATTTTTACAGCCTTGGAGAGCTGATTCCAACTCACCTCCTCCAGCACCACCTCCACGCTCCCTCCCTGCCTGGTGCCTGCCTCCTGCTGTGTATCTCACCGACCCCCGCTGATGGACAGCCCTCTCAGGGAGGGTTCCTGCAAGACCAGGAAGGCTTCCCTTTTGTCCCCTTGATCATGGAATACTCACCTCGTGAACCGCAGGTGAGTCAGCTGCTGTGCAGCTTCCCTGCCCCTTCCTCTCCCTTTATCCATCACTCTCTAATTCCCCTCTCTATTTCTTTGCTCAGATAGGTGCAGAGGACAGATTAATAAAACCATTACAAAGGAAACATCCCACCAGCATGAAGATGCTGGTCTCCTCTTCTGTGGGTTCCCTAATCTCTACCTGTCGTTCAGTTCTGCTCTTGTGCTTTGGGCGAGAGGGGAAGAGAAGCACCCAATGGACTCAGAACTCTCTGCCGGGCTGAAAACACACAGCTCAGCTGGTTCTTGCCTCCTTCCTTCCGCACCCATCCACGTATGAACTTAAGAGCTCAGGGTGGAGTGGCGAACAGCACTGACTGTGGCTGGGCTAGTTCTGAATCTCTTAGTACATCCTTGAAGCGGGATCTGTCCCCAGTTGTTGGTGTTATTCTCAGAATGTGTCCTTCACTTGGGAACCTCAGTTTCCAGTTTCTGGGTAATAGAAGAAGATAACTTCTAAGTCAGAGTCTTCTTTTCAACCCAATTTAGCACATTAATCAGGGACTCATGGACCCATCAATCTCCATCCTTTGTTCCACATTCAGTCCAAGCTACAGCTCCCTCCTCTCCTCTGCTCTGCTCTCCACTTTCTCCTTCTCTTTTCTCCACTTCTCTCTCTGTGTGTCTCATTCCTTTAAGATAGATCATGTTGTATTTCAAAGAACTCCTCCATTAAAAGGAACCTTAGACCTCAAATGGCCCAGGTGTCTCATACCACGCAGTAACAGATGGGCTTCCCATCCAGATGAGTAACTTTAAAAGGATGCTTGCTTTTTTTTTTTTTTTTTTTTTTTTTTTTTTGCGGTACGCAGGCCTCTCACTGTTGTGGCCTCTCCCGTTGCAGAGCACAGGCTCTGGACCCGCAGGCTCAGTGGCCATGGCTCATGGGCCCAGCCGCTCCACAGCATGTGGGGTCTTCCCAGACCGGGGCACGAACCTGTGTCCGCTGCATTGACAGGTGGACTCTCAACCACTGTGCCATCAGGGAAGCCCTAAAGGGTGCTTTCTTGACCTGCAGTGCAACCTCTTGATTTCAGCCCTTTCTTAGCTGCCCATAACAAGTAGCTACTTATTAAATCATCTTCCTTCTACTGCAAAGTTTTTCTAAATATCTTCATTTTTTGTTTTATCCTTGACCCTTCCCTGTCCACTGGCATTGCATTCATATTTCTAACTTCACTGCTTCTTGCGTTGATGAACATTCAGGAACGAAGCATTCTTAAGGTACTGTTACGTTGGATAACTTTCTACTTGTTGGGTGAGATGAGGCCATGCTTTGATAGGTAGTAGTCTTTGGAGGGAGAAGATGTTTATATGCAACCACATAGGAAGTCCGATGTAGTAAAATCTTACATGTGGCTAGGGCACTTGCTTCAAATCAAACCCCCCCCAAAACACAAATAAAATAACTCTCTCCAAAGCCCCAGCGTACACACACAGACACGCACGCACACACATGTGCGTGCATGCCAAACACAAAAGACAACAATGAAAATTCACACTGTGCATGTGTAATGAGACTATAGTAATGGGAGAGGGTGGATTATTCAGGAAGGATATATTTTTTGATGTTTAAGAATTCTGCGTGGTGCAGAATCACAAAAGAGCAGGGAGAGAAAACAGAATTCCCAAAAGAAAGTCTATCTTATTGACTGACAGAGGAATCAATGGCAAATAGATTCTTTAAACTTTGAAAGTTTTCCAGTCAAAGATGAAAATAAAGTACAAACAGTCTAATTTGCACCATTCTTAGATTTTTAAGACAGAAGGAAAATGACTTAACGAGGAGGTGCTTGCCTATCGTATGTCTTTAATGTGGATTATAATGCTTTTTAGTTTGAAATGAGACTTTTTAGTCTAATCTGTCAAGAACCACAGGACAGTCAAAGCTATATCAAATATGTGGGTATCTTATGCAGCTAAAATAATGGAACGACTTGTATTAATCTTCAGTTAAAGGAAAAACTAATACAGCACATCCATTTATGGTCTTTTAGTTAAGAGTTTCTAAACTACATATCTAATAACTATATGTGGACATAAAATCCTATGTATATGATAAGGAAGACCAGAGCTTTAAATAAAATGAATAGCAGGTCCAATTGGATATCACAGTTAGATTCACCTTGTCTTGAATTTTTTTTTTTTTTGTGGTACGCGGGCCTCTCACTGTTGTGGCCTCTCCCGTTGCAGAGCACAGGCTCCGGACGCGCAGGCTCAGTGGCCATGGCTCACGGGCCCAGCCGCTCCGCGGCATACGGGATCTTCCCGGACCGGGGCACGAACCCGTGTCCCCTGCATCGGCAGGCGGACTGTCAATCACTGTGCCATCAGGGAAGCCTTGTCTTGAATATTTTTAACCTTTCCCAGTGAATGTTTTCATTGAGAATTACCAACCATTAACGTTTAACAGGTTAGTTCTTTTCCAAGAGTCGTAGTAGCTTGATGCAGAGAAATACTCCCTCATCAAGGATGCAGCAAAATCCTCCCTGAAGAAAGAATATGATGCTACCACTATGTGTCCTCTCTCCTCCAAGGTGAGCTAATCCCCAACTCTGGGTAGCTTTGCAAGACATCAGGATCATAGAATTAAATTTGCATTTAATTTAGGTTAGAATTCTCATGTAACTGAAACAATTCAGCAGGGCTACTAGCCCTTTGTCTAAATCAGAAAAAAAGAATCCTTGTCTCAAGACATTTTATTTTCATCGGTCAGAAATTGTTGTAGTATACTAATTGATTTAGCACTAGACACTTTACTGCCACCTGCTGGGAAAATATTATAATAAATATGCAAATAGATGACTAAGTTGCACATAGGCTTGTGGGACCCTGAGGTGAGACTTAGAACACAATTTTTTTTTTTAGTTTAGATTTTAATAAAGTTTAAATTTTACTTTTAAGAAATGTAACACTCTAACGTGAGAGACTTAAGCCAAGATCTTTGTTTTAGTGAGTTAGTCTCAGGGCAGAGGGGAATCCGTTGATGGAGCATTGTATTTCCATAATAATTGGAAATCTTAAATTTGTTTTGATTGTTTTAGGATTTAAAAACAAAGCATAAGTCTCAGATTAGTATCTAAATAATGCTTGATTTTAAACATGTGTAAGTACTAAATCATCAGATCTGGATTTGGAGTTACAAGACCCGTCTTTGTGTGTCTCACCTACACAGGGGTAGGTCCAAGTCTGGGTGGACTGGATGCTAATATACTTTTGGAAAATTTAAATAGAAATGTACAAAACTATCAATACAGAGTTAAATACAAAAGCAGATATGTATCCAGAATGAGTGAAGAGAATACAAGAAATAAATTTTAAAAGGCTGACAAATACCATAAACAACACAAAATCCAGACAAGTAACAATGTTTCTTATTAATTAAATAATAAATATGCTTGCATATTCTTGGTTTTTCTCTTCCAATGACAAACATTTTGGTCATAATTCTAATAGAGAAAATAGAAAGGCAATCCAGTCTTGTTTTCCTACGTGGTTGATAAGCATTGGTTTTTTAGTATTGTTATAGGTGGGATGCATAAAACATGGGATTTCACAGAAAAACTTTCATGCTGTGTGTAATACTCCTACAGGTCTGTGCCCTACAAACAGAGGGATTCTTATTGATTCTATTTCAGTTGATTCCCATCAAAAAAGAAAAAAAAAACAGCACGGTGCTTTGTAACTGTCTATGCTTCATTATCAAATGATTCCATTGTGCCTAAGTATTTACGAGAGCTGAATCCTCTACTTGACAGATAAGCATGTGTGATGACTGTAAGAGATTTCCACAGATCAGCTTCTGCCTTTGCATAATTTGCACCTTGCTTCTCCCTCACTTTTTACTGCTCATTCACTTCTAGTATCAGTTGCCAGAATTCGCGCTGTGTGTGATATCTGTTCATGCACTTTTTTTTTGACCATAGTATTCCCATTTTATTTTTTATTTTTTTACATCTTTATTGGAATATAATTGCTTTAAAATGGTGTGTTAGTTTCTGCTTTATAACAAAGTGAATCAGTTATATATATACATATGTTCCCATATCTCTTCCCTCTTGCATCTCTCTCCCTCCCACCCTCCCTATCCCACCCCTCCAGGCGGTCACAAAGCACCGAGCTGATCTCCCTGTGCTATGCGGCTGCTTCCCACTAGCTATCTACCTTACGTTTGGTAGTGTATATATGTCCAGGCCTCTCTCTCGCTTTGTCACAGCTTACCCTTTCCCCTCCCCATATCTTCAAGTCCATTCTCTAGTAGGTCTGTGTCTTTATTCCTGTCTTACCCCTAGGTTCTTCATGACATTTTTTTCCCTTAAATTCCATATATATGTGTTAGCATACGGTATTTGTCTTTCTCTTTCTGACTTACTTCACTCTGTATGACAGACTCTAGGTACAACCTGCCAAGACTGAATCAGGAAGAAGTAGAAAATATGAACAGACCAATCACAAGCACTGAAATTGAAACTGTGATTAAAAATCTTCCAACAAACAACAGCCCAGGACCAGATGGCTTCACAGGCGAATTCTACCAAACATTTAGAGAAGAGCTAACACCTATCCTTCTCAAACTCTTCCAAAATACAGCAGAGGGAGGAACACTCCCAAACTCATTCTACGAGGCCGCCATCACCTTGATACCAAAACCAGACAAGGATGTCACAAAGAAAGAAAACTACAGGCCAATATCACTGATGAACATAGATGCAAAAATCCTCAACAAAATACTAGCAAACAGAATCCAACAGCACATTAAAAGGATCACACACCATGATCAAGTGGGGTTTATTCCAGGAATGCAAGGATTCTTTAATATATGCAAATCAATCAATGTGATAAACCATATTAACAAATTGAAGGAGAAAAACCATATGATCATCTCAATAGATGCAGAGAAAGCTTTTGACAAAATTCAACACCCATTTATGATAAAAACCCTGCAGAAAGTAAGCATAGAGGGAACTTTCCTCAACATAATAAAGGCCATATATGACAAACCCACAGCCAACATCGTCCTCAATGGTGAAAAACTGAAAGATCAGGAAAAGACAAGGTTGCCCACTCTCACAACTCTTATTCAACATAGTTTTGGAAGTTTCAGCCACAGCAATCAGAGAAGAAAAGGAAATAAAAGGAATCCAAATCGGAAAAGAAGAAGTAAAGCTGTCACTGTTTGCAGATGACATGATACTATACATAGAGAATCCTAAAGATGCTACCAGAAAATGACTAGAGCTAATCAATGAATTTGGTAAAGTAGAGGATACAAAATTAATGCACAGAAATCTCTGGCATTCCTATACACTAATGATGAAAAATCTGAAAGTGAAATCAAGAAAACACTCCCATTTACCATTGCAACAAAAAGAATAAAATATCTAGAAATAAACCTACCTAAGGAGACAAAAGACCTGTATGCAGAAAATTATAAGACACTGATGAAAGAAACTAAAGATGATACAAATAGATGGAGAGATATACCATGTTCTTGGATTGGAAGAATCAACATTGTGAAAATGACTATACTACCCAAAGCAATCTACAGATTCAATGCAATCCCTATCAAACTACCACTGGTAGTTTTCACAGAACCAGAACAAAAATTTTCACAAGTTATATGGAAACACAAAAGACCCCAAATAGCCAAAGCAATCTTGAGAACAAAAAACAGAGCTGGAGGAATCAGGCTCCCTGACTTCAGACTATACTACAAAGCTACAGTAATCAAGACAGTATGGTACTGGCACAAAAACAGAAATATAGATCAATGGAACAGGATAGAAAGCCCAGTGTTCATGCACTTTTGTGTCACAATCCTCAATGAATAGGCAGAACAAGTCTGGATATTCAGTCCTATGCAAGAATGGTTGTCAATAGTCAACTCTACGTGGAAGTGACTGAAAACGCATACCTATATCTCGCTATTCCATGATGCATCACCTGGTGTACTACACGGACATTGTGTGGACTGGATTTGATGCACAGCAGGTAGTAAGGACTTTAAAAGCCTCAGTAAAACATGCAAACAGAAGGGTGGAACTCCACAAAGATCCAGGGTCCTACTACCTCAGTGACGTTTCTGGGAGTTGGAGAGTTTGGAGCCTGCCGAGATGTCCTCTCTAAGGTGAAAAGCACGTAGCTGGACCTTGCACTACCTGTGATAGATGGAAGCCTTTTTGAATTTGGAGGCACTATATACACATTTGAAGGTGCTGCTTCAGATCATCTGAAGCGGGAATGATGAAGAGTCATTCACAAAGCTGTCAGTTTTGAGCAGACACGGAAGAAGAAACCATGGGCTCTGCTGGTTTAGGTTTCTTGGTCCTCAGGAGGGAAATGCTTCCAATAGGGGACGTGGCAGTTCTGCCACTGACCTGGAAGATGAGACTGACACATGTTCATTTGGGGCTCTTTATGCACCGAACCAGCAGGCGAACAAAAATGAGTTAATTCTGTGGCTTAAGTGATTACACCTGATTACCAAGGACACCTTGGGCTCCTGCTAGAGAAGGGGGCCAATGAGACCCACAGGACTCCCTGGGAGCCTTTAGTACTTCCACACCCAAGGAAAGGGTAGTGGAAAACTTTACCAAAATAAACAAACAAACAAAAAAGGCAGGAAAGTTAAGTACTCTGACCGTAATGAAATGAAGGTTTGCATCACTCCACCAGGTAAAGAACCCAGAGCAGCTGAGGTTCTGGCTGAGAGTGAGGGGAATTTAGAATGGGTATTGAAGAAAGATGCCCCAGGTACCAGCTACAACCTCAGGACCAATCAGAGGAGCAAGGACGATAGCAGCTTTCCATATTTCCTCTTCTTTACATGTGCAGATTTATTTGCATGTACTTACCATCTTCTTTGTACTCCTTCCAATTTTTATCTTATATACAAGTGTGCTGGGTGTTAATTTTTCAGTTGAGTCTTTTGTTAGTAGAGTTTGCACTGGGAGAGGTAATTAATATAGGCAGCAACGTATACAATGACTGTTGGGGCTGTGATTCTCACTTTGAGCGGAAGGAGTAAGAACATCTTTGCTTGTGAGATCGGTAGCTCCTTTTTTTTTTTTTTTTTTGCGGTACGCGGGCCTCTCACTGTTGTGGCCTCTTCCGCTGCGGAGCAACAGGCTCCGGACGCACAGGCTCAGCGGCCATGGCTCACGGACGCAGACGCTCCGCGGCATGTGGGATCCTCCCGGACCGGGGCACGAACCCGTGTCCCCTGCATCGGCAGGCGGACTCTCAACCACTGCGCCACCAGGGAAGCCCCGATAGCTCCTTTTAAATGGAAATATAAAGTTGTTTTGTTGATGTACAGGAGTTCAACTATGTGTACAAATAATAGTGCACATAGAGGCTGCATAGCCACAGGGGTCAACTGTGCTAGTTATCAATTTATTACTTCTCAGTTCCAAATTCATTGCCTGCTCTATAAAGATGGATCTGGGCCGTTTATATTTTGCCTCTGCCAGCTGCTGCAATGTTAAGCTTGGTCTGTAGAGGACGCCGGAGAGATGTTACAGGAGGGAAGGGCTTTGCTGCCCTTTTCTGCATCCTCCTTGGGCTACATCTTCCTTGGGCAGTGTCCTTAGCACCCAGAGGCTTCTCCACAGCAGCTCCTGCAGCTCCTGTAGCTCCTGCAGCTTCTCCAGAAACAGGCTCCTGCTGTGCACAAGTGGGCTGCAACACCCAGTAGTCAGCAGCTTCCCCCAGTGCTGCTTGTAAGATGCTGCTCCATAAACAGCCTTCCTGGCACCCTGGAGGGAGGTTTCTTGCAAGATCCACCTAGGTGACTTCTCTGCCCCTCAAAGAGCCACAGCCATGCCCTTTCTAGCAAAGTCAGGCTCTCGCTTAAAGAAGGCCTCCCTCGGGCACTTGATCTCAGCCCTGGGGCAGTGACTGTCCTTTATTTCTGTCATTCCTATGTTTTTAGACTTCTCTTTCTTGCCAGCCAATCCCTCTTTACTCAAATCTACCTTCACAGTTAACAATTCTTTTTTTTTTTGTCATTATCTGTCAAAATTTATTTTATTTAAAAAAATTTTTATTGGAGTACTGTTGATTTACAATGTTGTGTTTGTTTCAGGTATACAGCAAAGTGAATCAGTTATACATATATATATATATCTCCACTCTTTTTTAGATTCTTTTCCCATATAAGCCATTACAGAGTATTGAGTAGAGTTCCCTGTGCTATACAGTAGGTCTTTATTTGTTATCTGTTTTACATATAGTAGCGTGTGTATGTCAATCCCAATCTCCCAATTTATCCCTCCCCCCATCCTTTGGTAACCATAACTTTGTTTTCTACATCCATGACTCTACTTCTCTTTTGTAAATAATTTCGTTTGTACCCATTTTTTTAGATTCTACATACAAGCGGTATCTTATAATATTTGTCTTTCTGTGTCTGACTTAATTCACTTAGTAGGACAATCAATAATTCTTTGAATTAAGTCTTTCCACCTAAAATTACTGTGATGTTCACCTCCTGATCTGACCCAAGGTGATACTCCAAATTAAATGTACCCCAAACTCAACTTCCCCTCAGCTGTATACTAGCTTCTCCACACTTTACAACAAGAAGGAAAAAGAGGACACGTTGGAGTAGGAAATGACCTAAATCTTAACCCATTGTGTTTAAAGGAGCCAACTTCTGCAAATTTTACAAAATTATATCACCCTGTGAACACATTTCTGGGTCATCACCACAGACCTTGGAAGGGCCATGCAGTGAGCGGGTCTCTAATCTTAAGCTTCATGGTAAATCTAAAACTGTGTACATTCCTGTCTTCTTCAGTGGATTTTGCCCCAGAAAGCATGTATTTCTAATTTTCCTAAATATTTCATCTCTACCTCATCCTTCTTCCCCGTCCTTCTCTTCTTATTGAATTGGGTTGATCTTTTTCTGTATTTTGAGCTAGATTGGCAGCTTGATATAAGAAGATGCCGAGTGGGGCTCCCATTAACTGTAACTGGACGTGACCTGCCATCACAGGACTTGGTGACATCCTGGGGCCAAGGTGACATTTGACTAAATCCCATAAAAGAGCAAAAGCCTTTCCTACTGCTTATCTACCACCCCATAACTGTTTATCCATTTCTCATATTTTCTGGATCTCTTCCAGTAAAGAAAATAGGAATTTTCATTTGGAAATTCTCCATCCTCAATTTTTTTTTACCCTAAGAAGTGTGTTTTACTCTCGAGGTTTCTGTGCTGTAGGGAATTTTCTTGATAGGAGAGTATTCTGTCCGCTACTGCATGTCAGTTTTTATACCGTCAAATCTCTCTTGGGTCTGAAACATACCAGTTATGCATTTAAAGTTAGATTACCATCACTGGCTTACCTGTTTTCTTGGATAAATGAAGGAAATGGTTACCATTAATTAATACATGTTTATATTTGGAAATGAATTTATTTAAAATAAAATTTTGCCTAAAAGACTTACTAATCCTGAGAGTAGAGGAATGTATTAATTAAACATGGAGCATTTAGTGGGAATTGATACGACCCCTTGTTGAAATCTGTGGCTTCTCTCATTTCTACCATTTCCCACTTATTCTATTTTTATTCATTCTTTAACTGAATGACCCAGGACACATACTCCGACCTTTCATCAGACTGTGGCTGAATTCAGCTGTTTTCCCCCTCCACCTACTTGAGCAAGTTCAAACACTCTCCTGACTTAACATCTTTTATTCCCTAAACTTGACACCTGCAAATGAAAAAAGAAGTTTCTTTGGGTAATGTTTATTAACTACCAAAAATGTATAGGTGTTGACAACAGTGTTTATGAAAAGTACCCCCTTAATTATATTTACAGAATGATTGAATACTGTGCAAACATCCAAATTCAGTAAAATATAAAGTACCAGTTTTCGTTGGACAAATTTTAAAATATTTTAAGAGTTTACTTTGAAGGGAGTACAGACTCTCTGTCTTCTAATTTCTTTTGTGTGTTATGAGCCATAGATATTTAGAGGACAACTCAAATGTGAGCATTTGCAAAATGGATTTGTGTTTAGTTTGGTTGGTTACATGATTTCTCAGCCTTTACTCCCAAACAAGAGGCTTTGGACTTCCCTGGTGGCGCAGTGGTTAAGAATCCACCTGCTGGGCTTCCCTGGTGGCGCAGTGGTTGAGAATCTGCCTGCCAATGCAGGGGACACAGGTTCGAGCTCTGGTCTGGGAAGATTCCACATGCCGCGGAGCAGCTAGCCCCGTGAGCCACAATTACTGAGCCTGCGCGTCTGGAGCCTGTGCTCCGCAACAAGAGAGGCCGCGATAGTGAGAGGCCTGCGCACCGCAATGAAGAGTGGCCCCCATTTGCCACAGCTAGAGAAAGTCCTCACACAGAAACGAAGAGCCAACACAGCCATAAATAAATAAATAAATAAAAATTTTTTTAAAAAGGCAAAATTCCTTAAAAAAAAAAAAAAAAAACAGAATCCACCTGCCACTGCAGGGGACACAGGTTCGAGCCCTGATCCGGGAAAATCCCACATGTCGCAGAGTCACTAAGCCCGTGCAACACAACTACTGAGCCTGTGATCTAGAGCCTGCGAGCCACAACTACTGAGCCCATGTACCACAACTACTGAAGTCCGCACGCCTAGAACCTATGCTCCGCAACAAAAGAAGCCACCGCAATGAGAAGCCCACACACCACAACAAAGAGTAGCCTCCGCTCGACACAACTAGAGAAAGTCCGTGTGCAGCAACAGGGACCCAGCACAGCCAAAAATAAATAAATAAATATATATATATATATATATTTTTTAAAGCGGCTCTGGCTATTTTCCTTTTGTCTGTTTAGAGTGAAGTCAATCAATATTGGAAGGATAAGAGTTTGAAGATACATGTGGAATCACATAAAGGATCATTGACAAATGCACCTACATTCCTCTTAAGTGAAAGACAATATACGATGTTGTCTCTGTTTTAATTTTAAATAAGCTAGTTTAGAATGGATAAAGAAGATGTGGTACATATATACAGTCGAATATCACTCAGCCATAAAGAGGAACGAAATACTGCCATTTGCAGAGACGTGGATGGACCTAGAGATTGTCCTACAGAGTGAAGTAAGTCAGAAAGAGAAAAACAGATACTGTATAATATTGCTTATATGTGGAATCTAGAAAAATGATACAAATGAACTTATTTGCAAAGCAGAAGTAGAGACACAGACATAGAGAACAAACATATAGACACCAAGGGGGGAAGGAGGGGTGGGATGAATTGGGAGATTGGGATTCACATATATATGCTACTCTATCTAAAATAGATAACTAATGAGAACCTACTGTTAGCACAGGGAACTCTACTCAATGCTCAATGCTAAATGGGAAGGAAATCCAAAAAAGGGGGGATATATGCATACATGTGGCTGATTCACTTTGCTGTACAGCTAGAAACTAACACAACATTGTAAAGCAACTATACTCCAATAAAAATAAAAAATATGAAAAATGATCAAATATTACCAATTGTTAGAACAGAATAAAATAATGAAATATTAAAAAAAAAGCTAGTTTAGAAACTCGTCTGATGCTTACCATGAACCAGTTCTCCTAGTTCTTTAATGATGAGATTTCCTTCCTGTATGTGAGAGAATAATTATCCATTTTCTAATTAAGAGTGAGGACTAGAGCCAAGTGGCCCGGGTTGGCTCTGAGTTCCAAGGTTTATGAGTCATATGACCTTGAACACATGACCTCATTTCCTCAAATGTCAGTTTGCCCATCTGAGAAGTACCCACCTCCACACCTTATTGCAAGGATTAAATAAATTAATCCATGTCAGGAATTTATCCCAGTGCTTGGCACGTGGTAAGCAGTCAATAGATTTTCATGACTATTATCTATAGGTCAAATATTTCTATTTAGATATGTACCTAGAAGTATTTATTTAATGAAAAACTAACCTACTCTGGGCTGATACTGTTCTAAGTGCTTTACAAATCATTGGATCCTTATTAAAGCCCCATGAGGTTGACACCATCAGTAGTATCTATAGATAGAGAGAGATGATTTTCTCCAACTGATAAATCACATAACTAACACAAAAAGAGGGGCAGGTCACTTGCCAAAAGTGACACAGCTGCTGAGAGGAGAGGGACACAGCCGTTGCCCACCAGCCTCTGCATCTCATCTAGGATGAGGTCACCGGCAAGGAGCAGCAGAGATTCAGTGACTCCTCAATTTTGCAGCATAAAATGACTTTTGTCATCTCCTTCCTTCTGCTTAAGGCTTGAAATGCAAACGGTTTTCTATCTTGTGTCATGAAATCAGTAAGGGAAGTTGCACTCCAGTGTAACAGGTAAGGGATTTATCATTATAGATGCACAGTTTTGATCAAGCTTTGGGTTTAGTTCATCTAACCATTTGCGGTTCAACATTCTAAAGGTGAGTTTAACTTTACCCCTTTTCTCTGTCTTAGTGACGATGAGGTCTTGGCTACTGTCCATGCAAACTTAACTGCGCATTTCCAAATTTTTCCTCTTTCATGGATTTAACATGCATTTCTGATTGTAATCCATAAACTTGTGGGGCTGTACAGGTGTTGTCCTCTCTCTCATGGAAAAAATGCCAGATACTGTTTTCCTAAAGACATCTTTTTTGTTTTTTTTCTAAAGGTACTTTTTTGTTTTGGAGACATCTGAGTTGTTATAATCTCACAAAGTCTTAAAAAAAGGTTATTATTTCAGAGGCACACCCTAGGCTGAGGAGGTGTCAGCTTTGTAACCAGATAGACCTGGGGTAAGGACAAGACCCTTTATTTCTCTTTAATTTTGTTTTTTTTTTTTTTTGCGGTACGTGGGCCTCTCCCGTTGCGGAGCACAGGCTCCGGACGCGCAGGCTCAGTGGCCATGGCTCACGGGCCCAGCCCCTCCACGGCACGTGGGATCTTCCCGGACCGGGGCACGAACCTGCGTCCCCTGCATCAGCAGGCAGACTCTCAACCACTGCGCCACCAGGGAAGCCCAAATGATTAATCTTTTAAAGCTCTCATTTCCTTCCAGAGTTTTTCAGAAAGACAACCTGAGAAAAGCACTTAGCATGTGCCAGACATATAGTAAATATTCAAAAAACATTAGCAATTATGTTACTTTAATAACAAAATCATGTTCTTTGCACAGAGACCTGTTCAGCTGAGCTCCTTCCTCAATTCCCTGTGAGTACTGCATAGGACACATGGGTGAGAGTACCATTTTTTCCTTCACCAAGATTTTAGATGATTTTTGTTTTCTTTTGTTTTGTTTTCTTTTGAAAAGGTGCTAATTCTCTTTCCGACCTCTGAGTTGTTTCTATAATACCACTGACAAATCACACCCAGCCAGAACCTTTTAATCAGAGCATTTACTGGGCATGACCCTTGTCCTCAGAGAAGTACTTTGTGCTTCCAAGTCCTTGCTGAATAATTTATTTGTGTACAGAGGCTTTGAAAAATTGAGCAGACAAACGTTTCATTTTTATGTTGTATTGCTGTGGTCAAACAAACTCATCGCACGCGCGCGTGTGTGTGTGTATGTGCTTCTAACTTCTCGCTGCTCGAAATCATAAGGAGACTGAAACTATTTTTCTCTTTTTTTTTCTTGATGTATAGTTGATGTACAATGTTGTGTTAGTTTCAGGCGTACTGCAAAGTGATTCTGTTATACATACATGTATTCTTTTTCAGATTCTTTTCCCTTATAGGTTATTATAAGACATTGACTATGTTTCCCTGTGCTATAAGTAGGTCCTTGCTGATTATCTACTTTACATCTAGTAGTGTGTGTATCTGTTATTTAAAATAATTATTGTCAATTGCACCTTCCTACAGCACCCCGGACAGGAATAAGAATAACCATGACTCTTAGAGAGCCCTCTCATTGCCAGTCACGACAATTGTTACCTTAATTCTCACATCTTATTTCCCCAGTTTTGCAGATCAGAAAATGGAAGTTCAGAGAATTTAAGGGACTTGAGCAAGTCTCTAGAATTTACAGGTGTCAGAACCGGAATCTAGCATCCCGATGCTCACGTCCACAGCCATTGTCTGTTCACCACGCTGCTCCATGACTGCTTGTTTGCTAAAACAACCCTGCTCTTTCAGGACGCGAACCCACAATGAGAAACCCTCTGGAAACACTCTGAGAAGGCTCTGCTTAATGGCCCAGTGTTTTCGTTTTCCCTTATAAAAAGTTTGCCAGTAATATTGCATAAGTTTGTCTTGGACTATGGTAATAAAAGTTAAGGTTGTTTTACAAACGAAATCGATGAATGATCAGTGCGGTCCAATAAAAGTTAGATGTAATCGATAGAAAAAGAAGGAAAGAATGATTGCAGTGAAGGTGCCATATCAGGAAGGCTTTCAATAACCCAAACACTCAAAACACCAGCAGATTTCGCTCTACACATTAACACACTATAGGGGGCAGGTTGTAGCCCCTTTTTTGGCCATTAAGTTCTCCCTAAATTAATTCCTGGAGAAATTATAGGCAAATAGCACCTTCCCTGCAGTGCTTTTTTTTATGCTATAAGATAAAGATTAAGAAACCCCATGGCCCTGTAAGAAACCCATTTAGTAGTCTCTTTGTACTGATAAAATTTCTTCTGGCACTGAACTCCCACTGTCAAAAATACTATAACATTTTATTAGTTTGCAAAAGATGAAAATGTTACCAGATGTTAAATTCAATGAGCAAGTTAACAACTTCTGGTTTCAAATGGGTAGCTTTCCATCTTAAAAAAAGAAATTAAAAATAAAGACTTCATTTGCCAGCCACAGCATTAAAAACGTCGAGTCATTTCTGACTTGAGTTTGTCATGATTTAATCTCACAGGATTGAGCTTTTGAATAATGGGCTATGTGCTAATTATCTTAATTCCCAGCCGGCTTTCTAAAGGCCTTCTTTTGAACCCCAAAGGCATGGGTTTCCAGAACAAAGTAATTAAATAACTTTTACCCAGTGGCATTCTGGCCACAGATAGGACATGCTTTAATGCAGAAAATCTTACTATTGTTCGTGTGTTACATATTTTTTGCTCTACCATGGCGATGTCTCTCCCGCCCTGGCCTGGGTCTTTAGCATAAAAGGTTTATTGAAATGAAAGCATTTCAGGGGTCGTTTCCTCACCTGGTTCTTTAATCAGGGCTGGCCTTTTTACCTAGTCCTTCTTTACTCCACGTGAGTAAGGTGAGTGGGTCAGCAGTCACACGGAAAAAGCAAGAAGAATAGGAGAGGTGAATACGTGTATCAAGTGAGTGTGGGCCTGTGTTTTTATTAGTCTTTTGATGGATTGCACCGGATACTTGGGGGAAACACGCATGTGGCATTTTTCATCTGTATCTCGGAAGGATTTTTCAATGTTTCACCTTAGGTTCTTCAAAGAATAATGCTTTGGTTCAGTAATAGCTATAGAAACCTTCTCCTTTGATATCCAAGGGTGGTGAGGAACTCTTCTTTTGATTAAGGAACGCTCAGGCGATTGAAGAACGTTATAATAGGTGAAATAGGGGAGGATGCCAATCATCTCCTATTAAGTCAGGCTTATATTAAAGGCAAAATTGAGCCTAGTGTAAAAGAACATCCGATTCTGCATATGAAAACATGCAGTGTTCTTTACCTACCTTGTGTAATTTTTCCTTTTCTGTTCCTTCCTGGAATGCGCTAATCATTTCAACCCTTTTTCTAAATATGGCTGGTGATGACGGTGTCAAAATGGTCGTCAAATTGGCCAAGTGATAGCTGTTGCTTTAATGCCGTATAGGGGCTTTTGCTGTCAATCCTGAAAACTTTGGCTTCGGGGGATTCATTTCTCAGGTGGTGCCTGTTAGAAGGCCTGCAGTTTTCTGGATATTTGCATCTCATTGTTTGAAATGGGACTGGGAAGTGTGTTATTGTGTCTAGCACCCCATATGGGAAGGCAAATAAAGATCATTAATTTCCTACCACACTTTCAGGATGCTTTCAAATCAAGATAGAGTAATAGTTCAGCTACAGAGACTACCTTAAAAATTAATCATGTAGATGCAACTTCACCTGAAATAGAGACATGTAAAAAATGCCCTTTAGCTGGAGAGCAATTTGTCCAAGTTTAAAATCCATATTGGGATGGACGAGGCAAAGCTGCATTTATACAACGCCACTGATTCAATAACGTTCACATCAACTTTGGGTTTTATGGGAAGGATTCCATTTGCAGACCCATGCACTTCCGCTCCTGGCCTGGACTCTAGACCCACTTGTATTCACTGCCTGCTTCCCTCCATGCCCCTCCCCCTCCTTCCCTCCCTTCTCCCTTTCTTCCCTAAATTAAACTGAGCACTTACTCTGTACCAAGCATTATGTCTATACGGCCTCCATGGAATTTAGCAACTAAAGGGAGACATATTAAAGATGTAGTGTCATAGATACGCACATCATTACAACAGGGATAAGGGAAAAACTTACCATTTTCCCAGAGACACTTGATCCTTCTGTTACCTTCTCTCCATGAGAGGGCCCGCCATCCACTGAATCCCACAAGCAGGACTCTTTTCCCCTCTCCTTGAAGTCCAATCTCTAAACGAGTGACACCTGTCATGCCCCTTAACACGGGCTGGTCACTCCCTCCTGTTCTTTCCCCCTGTTCCTGCCTGTGGGGTGTCCTCATTTCTCTCACCTGTATTTCATTCATTGTGACACTAGTCTCTTTCTTTTCTTCAAAGGACCTCCCTTCCAGTGTGGCCTTCACATTCGTTTTCCATGATCAGATACATACTGAGGGCCTGTTAGAGCCAGTCGCTGTGTTGGGATTATATTTTTTAGTACATACACCTGAGCGTGTCTCCCCCTTTCCCAGGCTTATAAACCTCTGGTGGGTTGTCATAGCCTCTGAGCCTCTGAGGCCAGACTCTTCGTCGTGGTATGTGTAGTCTTTAGATTAAGCCCCCAACTTTTCTCTTTCTTCTTTCTCCACCCCTTCCACCCTCCCTTCATTCCCTCTTTCTTCACCAGTCTCTGATAGTACTCCCTTTACCTAAACTTTCCATGATTCTGTATCTTTTCAGAGAGTGGTCTCCGTGCTTCTCATCTATTCTCCCTTTGACACATTTCTTCTTATCCTTTAAGACCCAATTTTACTTCTTCCTTGTGGAAGTCTCTCTTGACTGCCCCACCTGGTTTAGGCCTCTGTTTCGCACAGCTGTGCTCCATTTACATTTTGTCTCTTGCATTAGACACCAAGCTCTTTGAGCCCGAGACTACGTCTCATTTATTTTTGTGTCCTGATGCCTCTCTCATGGCTAGCACATACTAGATGCCCAATAAAAACCAAACATGTGGCTCAGTGACTTAATGAACTGATGTTTAGTTTGTTTTCACTTATTAAACGATCAGTTGCCAAATGGTTTTTCACAGCTTAGCTAGGAAAGGAGATTCTTTTATTACTGACTTTAAAATAACTATCCTAGGAAAGTGGAAATGTCTAACCAGTGTCTAACCCACAAAGACCCGGAGACTCTGGAGGTTTATCTGGGGAGGTGTTCCCTGCCCTTCCCCATTCTGATTGGAAGGGATGAGCAGATGGTGAGCATCTGATGTGTCTGGGAGCTAAAGGATGAGGCAGACTGAGGGTAGGTAGCTTTCCTTGCAGGGCTGAGTGAGGAGAAGACGATCTCTGGGCATAGAAGTCTTAGAACCCATATTTTCTTCCCACATCATGAATGCTGTCTCAAATTCATCTGTTTCTCCTTCAAAAGTTGGCACAATGAGAGTCATTAGTCGACTACAGCTTACAGATTAAGTGACGCTGATGTGCACAATTTTCTGCCCTGATCCGCTCTATTAAGCATCTCATTTGTCACATTACTTGGCGCTTGCAGGGGCAGCGCCTAGATGTCGCCTTGCTGAGACGCGGTGCACACGAACAGCTGAGAGCCTGCTTCTGCTTCTGCTTCTGAGCCAGGGAAGGAGGACGGCCCCACGCCTTCTCCTTTTTGCAGCAGAAACTTAGTGCCTGTGGAAGAGAAAGGTTCCTCTCCCTGCTTCCCGAAGGTTAGCCACGCACACGATGATGCATTTTCACTGGTGTGTCCGAATAGTTTCCATTGTCTTTTCATTTGGCAGTTGAAAATTCCAATGTATTTATTGTCTACTAGAACGAGAGGTGCAATTAGGTTTCATTAAATGATAAATGTGGGAAAGGGAGGATTATGTTATTACTGCTCAGACCCACCCCTTAACAGCCCGACTGGTACACCTCAGTATCGGGTTCTTTCAAAGCGAGGTGACTGGCGAGGATCTGGATAAGTCTGTGGCTGAAGTACAAAGGCTCAGGCCAGGAACACTTTCTCTGTCCTGCAGGATCACCCTCTGAGGTCAATATCGCATCTGAAGGCGGCTTCGCTTTGAATATGACAGATAGGTTACACAGAAAACCACAGGGAATCCGCTGGTTCCTGGAATAAGTAATAAGAACTGAAACAGTAATCTTTTCCTCAAGTGCAAATTTGACAACTGAACTGTGTCTGACTAATATCGAGCATACCTATCGACCTGTGGAGGTCAATAGTTGGGCCGCGTTCTGCTCTGTACTGACTGCTTACATTTTCTAAACGAGGAAGAAAGGGCCAAATGGGAAAATTCAATTGCACCTGGGCTAAGATGTTCTGGGTTTTTTACAGGGTAATTTAATTGTATATGGTCAATGAAGGCTCTTTTTGAAAACTTGGTTTTAGGTTAATTTTGCTCACGTGAATTAATCCTATAGAGATCAATGTGTTCTTGGGGGAATCAGGGTGACATAATTATTTTCATTCAACTGTAAATCTTGGCCTAAGTTGTTTTTATAAACCAAGAGATGGTGCAGCAAAATGGGAGACTCCTGGGCTTTGGATCCAAAGAGATTTGTGCCCCATTTATGCTCAATGACATCCTTGGACAAGCGCCTTAAGTTACTTGGTTCTCCTTCTCTTAATAAATAATAATGTAGCAAGACGTTCTCTAACACAATCCAATTAGGACTGGTTGTTAATAAATGAAAAAAATTAGTTTAAGTGGGGAAATATAAAAATGACGTCTGCACAACACCAAATTTTAATTTTACTTCAAATGTCTAAAAGTACATTCATTCAACAATCTTTTGATGCCAGGCCAGCATCAATTCTCTGGATAGGTTTTCCTGATTAGTGTGAAATTTCTTACCTAAGTCACACTTATGATGTATTATATAGACTTCCAGTTTTTACTTGTGTAGAGAGGGAATAACAAAGAGCCTCATGTAAGAAACTCAATAAAGTGCCCCTTGATCTATTCTACAATTTCTCTCCATTTTTTACATTTGTCACATCCACACTTAATAGTAATTTATTTTAGCAACTCACCATTTTCAAGTCTTTCCGGGAAACCACAAGCCTCTTTTTATTCTTCTATTTTGATATTTAATCAAGTTGCATCATGACAATAACAAGTACAAAGGACAATGCGCACGTGTGTAGAGGAACATGGCTGCCTCTTGCCAAGCATACATCACCCCTGCAGGAGCAGAGGGGGCTCCCTCTAGAACAAGGCTGATACCCAATTGCAAACGTGAGCTACTTGTGTAATTTTAAATTTTCTAGAAACCACGTTAGAAAGGGAAGAGAAGGCGAAATTAATTTTAATAATGTGTTATACTTAACTCACTATATCATTCGTTGATTACATTGATTAGGTAATCAGTATGAAAATGATTGAGATATTGACATTCTTTTTTCGTAGGAAATCTTTATATCTGGTGTGTATGTCACACTTGCAGCTGGTCCCATTGCAAATGTTCAGCATCTACATGGGGCTAGTGTCCACCATACTGGGGAACACAGCCTAAGGACTAGCCTATTATTCACAAGTGGTCAGTGTGCCGTGGGCCTTGGCCCGTATTTGTGCCAGAGGAGTGGGAAGCTCTGGTCAATCCAATGAGGCAGAGAAGGGGGAGATCTTTTGAGGCAGGTGGTGCTGGACCCCCTCACAGACTTGTTATAAGGACTGGTCATATTGAGAATATACTCCAGGCAATCACTACACGATATGCATTCCACATGCCGTGTCATTTAATCCTATCGAAAACACTTGGAGATAAGTGTTATCTGGAAGCCAGAATCAGAGAGGTTAAGTGACGTGTTGGTAATCACAAGGCTAGTGAACAGTGCAGCCATTTAAAAGCTACGTTTTTCTAGCTCTAAAAGCATTGCTCCAAAAGGAGGTTGGTATTATTTATTGTGATAATATTAATTATAACAATATCAACGATGGTGATGATGGCCTATGTCGGACCCGCAGGCGTCAAGTTCTCCACCTGTGGCTGGTTGTCTCTGATGAGCCCGAGTCATCTGGAACCACCAGCCCGCAGTAGCTGAGTTGAGTATCACGTAAACGGTAGTTGTTCAACACCTTTCTACCTCCAGACTGGGAGGATTGCTAGTCTGTTCCTTGGTTTGAAATGACTCCCAGTATCATCCTGTTTTCCTTATTTAACAAAGTCAGTTTCAATACTCTCTCCTGCCGGAGGCTTTCCTGGACTCTCTGCTTACCACGCCCTCTTAATTTGCTCATACCAGGAACGGGGCTACTCATTTCTTTTCCTTGGGAAGATGTCTTGGCTGCACTGTTGTCTTGATGCCTTAAGTGTGTACGGCATCAAGTATTCTATTCGTTTCCGTATTGCTGCTTTAGCAAATCACCACAACTTGGTGGCTCTTAAGAACAGAAATGCATTCTCTTATACTTCTGGAGCCCGAAATTTGGACTCTTACGGGACTCAGTCAAGGTGTGGGCGTGGCTCTCTCCCTCGGGAGGGGAGACTGTTTCCCTGCCTCTTCCAGCTTCTGGTGGCCGCAGGCATTTCTTCTCTGTGGCCACTCTGCTCCAATTCTGCACCCTTTGTCTCACGACCATCTCATCTCCTCTTTGGTCTGCAGTCGAATCGCCCTCAGCCTCCCATTGTATAAGGACGCTGATATTTACATTGAATGTCCATCGGACACTCCAGGGTAATAGTCCCATCTGAAGATGTATAACATAACCACACCTGCAAAGTCCCTTTTGTCATGTAAGGTAACAGCCACAGGTTCCAGGGATTAGGACTTAGATATCTTTAGGGCTGTTATTCAACCCACCACCAGCATTTTGAAGGAAGGGGACAATACTTAACTTCTTTTTCTCCTTTTGGCACCTAGTTTAGTGAGTGTTATGTTTAAAATAAATGCTTAGTAGACATCTGTTGCTTGCCAATTTTACTATGGGTCTTGGGTGATAAGGTTTCCATGTAATAAAGAGCTTGTGTTATTTGTAGGCGAAAGTATAGTTGATGTATAAAAATGTAAGGTGACTGAGTTTAGGAATGAAATTAACTTCTAATCCCAAAGAAGTCCTGAGCCTTTCATTTATTTATTTATTTGCTTTGACTATATATATTTTTATTGAAGTATTGATTTACAATGTTTCAGGTGTAAAGCAAAGTGATTCAGTTTTAGTTTAGTGATTCTTTTCCAGATTCTTTTCCATTATAGGTTATTACAAGATACTGAGTACAGCTCCCTGCGCTCTACAGTAGGTCCTCGTTGTTAATCTATTTTATATATAGAACTGTGTATCTGTTAATACCAAATTCCTAATTTATCCCCCCCCCCCCCCCCTGCTGCCTTCCCCTTTGGTAACCAGAAGTTTGTTTCCTTTGTCTCTGAGTCTGTTTTTGTTCATTTGTATCATGTTTTAGATTCCACATATAATTGATGTCATATGATATTTGTCTTTCTCTGACTTACTTCACTCAGTATGATGATCTTTAGGTCCATCCATGTTGCTGCAAATGGTATTATTTTACTCTTTGTTATGGCTGAGTAATATTCCATTGTATATATGTGCCACATCTTCTTTATCCATTCATCTGTCGATGGACACTTAGGTTGCTTCCATGTCCTGGCTATTGTAGATAGTGCTGCTGTGGACATCTGGGCTACATGTATCTTTTCTAAGTAGAGTTTTCTGGATATGTGCCCAGGAGTGGGATTGCTGGGTCATATGGTAACTCTATTTTTAGTTTTTTAAGGAACCCCCATACTGTTCTCCATAGTGGCTGCACCAATTTACATTCCCACCAACAGTGTAGGAGGGTTCCCTTTTCAAGTCCTGAGCCTTTTACTTTCTCTTCTTCACAGACTGGATGGGGAAGGCACAGTCAAGCATTGGGTGCTGCCCAACTCCAGAGGATGCTGTGCACGTCGTGTTCTGTGTGTCTGGCGTCCCCAGGAGGACATGTAGTCACCACGAGAATAGAAAGTTGTGCTGTCTGGACCTGCACAGGGACAGGTGCTGTCACAGGGAGATGTAACAGGTGTGGCCATTTTTCTAGGACTAACATTCAATATTAATCTTAAAAATATTTAAGCTTATGTCACATTGAGGATTATTTTGTTTATTTTTCTTTTGTACCACCTCCATCTCCCAAGACTGTGACATGGGACATATTTTGAAAGAAAATATTTCTGTGATGGAGGGAACCTACATGTTGGGGACTTGTATAGATTTGAGGTTTAGGACTATGATTTCAGGAGACAATTGAGGTTGAGATCCTGACATCTGTGATGCTTAAAAGGTAAGCTAGTAAAATATCCCCTGCAGGAAGCCTGCCCCCAGTCTTCCTGTCCCAGCACTGTGAGCTCACAGCCCCTGCACCCCATGCTCCCACGGGCTCCGATCTCAGCAGTGACAGCCTTCACTGATGTGTTGCATCTTCTCCTCTGACCACCCTGGCTGTAAGCTCTTGGGCTTTGGGTTCAGCTGTGCTCAATCATTAATCATACTCTGTGCCCAGGCCTGAGCCCAATAAGGTGGATGATGGGGTGGACAGATAGCATCACTGCTTTCACGGAGCTCACAATCCAACACAAACAACAATTCTAATTCCACTCCAATTCTAATCCAAGAACCTAATTCTAATCCAACAATTCTAATCCAATTCTAATCCAGTTACTGTGTTTATGACGTACCCGGAGGAGCTGTTCTCAATACTACATTAACCCACTGAATACTTTCAACATCCCCAGGGATAGGCTGTTCATCTCCTTATTTCCCAGATGAAGACACTGAGGCACAGAGAGGTTAAGTAACTCCCCCAATGTCACACAGCTGGGATTTGAACCATGATGGTTGGTCCGATGCTAAAACTCATGCGCTTAATCTTTACATTGTAGTACTTCTTGGCCAGTGATTGTGATATAAGTATGTGGGGAGGTGTGGGTCTTACACTGAAAAGTGAATTTAAGACTGGTTTTGAGGGAACTCCCTGGCGGTCCAGTGGGTAAGACTCGGCGATTTCACTGCCAAGGGCCAGGTTTCAATCCCTGGTCGGGGAACAAGATCCCAGAAGCCGTGTGGTGTGACCAAAATATCCCCCCGAAAACTGGTTTCGAGAAAATGGGGGTGGGGTAGGAATGGGTAAATACTTTGTGAATGGGCAGTTCAAAAAGCCACTGTAATTATATGAACATATACTAGAATATAGATTATATAATTATATGAATATGTAGTGGAAAAGAATAGAGGAAGCTCAGTGAGACATATCCCAGTTCCAAAAGGCTGAGGATGACTTATATGTGTGTAAATTTTTAAAAATATGTGTGTGTGTGCATATAAAATTTAAAAATACATACATATATATATTGTACCAACGAAGGGATCTAGTTGAGCAGAAGTGTGAAGGGGGGTAGAAATCTTCCTGGAAAAGTCCACAATAAGAGAGGGAGGGTTGGCAGCAGAGGGTCCAGACAGAGGTAATGAAGGCTGAAGGCTGAGAATTTGCTAGAATTAAGGGAACAGAGTAAACCATTGGTGGCAGAGATGAGATTATGAGGGTGAGATAGGAATGCAGACCTTTACACTTAAAGCTTTTAACACAAAGCTTAGCATAGAACAAACATAAACACAACCACTTAATTCATGAATAAATCAATGAATAAATCAATGTGCAGAGGGTACGTGGCATGTTTTGATATTGATATTTTTGGATCTTTTCCAAAAGTCTCTGAACGTGTGGAAGATGAATTTATACGCAGTTCTCACTGACAGCATCTAGGGAAAACTAATTTTCAAGGAATGAGGAACATCTTTGCGGTCCTGTGCTGCACGTGATGATCTTTGCCTACTCAGACTACAGTCTGAATCGCAGCACCCCAGAACCATCACTATGGTCATGGATTATGGTAACTGAGCAGGGCCCTGTGGGGCTTTCCTGGGACAGGCCTTCCCCCATACCCTCTGCTTTAGCTCCTCTCTGAAATGCCTAGATGACGGTAGCTAATGCACATTTCCTGAGTTGTTTTACAGATGCTAAAACTACAATCAAATGGAAGATGTTAACTACTTGATGACCATGAGCACGTAGCCCCCAGACCTACTGGAGCCTGAGGATTGATGAGGTTAACCCCTGTGACACTGCCCTGTTACCTCACCATCAACCAATCAGATGACTGACTGTGCAGGAGCTGATCACATACCCTGCAACCCACACTCCCTCACCTGGCTTTTAAAAATGCTTTGCAGAAACCCTTAGGGGAGCTTGAAGTTTTTTAGAGCATGAGCCACCCGTCTCCTTGCGTGGCCCTACAGTAAACCTTTCTCTGCTCTAAACTCTGACATTTCGGTTTGTTTGGCCTCCCTGTGTGTCAGGCACACGAACTTGCGCTGACATTATCAGTGCTCTGAGGGATGTGCACGTCCTTGTCGACAGAGAACCCTGGATGATAGAAACCTGGGTGCCAGTTTACCATCTTTTTCCTTTTCTCCATTTAGTAACGTTTAGGGAATCCAGGACTGCTGTAGAATCAAGAAGAATTCTCAGAATCCATTTCTAAATGCAAAGCACAACAAATAAATAAGTAAACATGAAAAATAAATAAGGTCGACTCCGGGGCTGATTTTGATGTGTATTTAGCCACTACAGTAGCTGATTTTGTTGGGTTCTCAGGGGATGGCAGAGGGGGACACATGAAAGCTGACTTTTAAAGTTTTCGTTAAAGGAGCCTCTGCGATGAAATGAAATTGCTTCAGAAGGGAAGGGTTCTCTTCCAAAGGCATGAAAAAGGTAAAAGGGGATGAAATCTAAGGAAGAAGGGAAAGCATTATAATAAAAGGCTCACGTGTAAAAGAATGTCATTTGGGCTGAGGGAATAGACTGTGAGTGGTATGGAGAAATACTGAAGATTGCAGAAAACCAAAGGCCTTTGAAGAAGGGACTGGCACCCTGAAAAGAAGGAAGCTGTTTGCTTAAGAAGAAGGATTCGTGTTCTGTCTAAGCACTCATTTAGACGAGATGAAACAGGAAAATAAAGAATTAAGTTCCACTCTGTTTCACTCCTATGGACTGTAGCATTACCTTTAAATCTCTCCATACACCTGCCCTGCAAAAAAGGCTCAACCTTGAACTCTAGTTTAAAAGATCTGATGTGAACCAGTGGCACTGAATTCAAATTCTAGAACTGCCTTTCTGAGAGACCTTAGGTGAATCACAGTGTCTTTTGCCCATTTCAAATTCATTTGCTCCTTTGGCAACTGGGACTTGCACAGAGGTGTGAATTTAAAACTGAGCTGGGGAAAAACGGGGGAACGTTTGTAAAAACTTGTCAGTGGGACTTGGAAAATGCTCCTGGCTTCAATTCTACCAAGACCATATGGCAATGTGGAAATGTTGGAGGCCATAACAAAAGGGATTCAAACTGTTCATATACTATGGATACAACAAGAAAAAAGAGGAAATAATGGATATGGTAGAGACAATGACTATTTTTTCTTTGTGTCATTTTAACGTTTATACAATTTTTTAAAAGTGCTATAGAGTAAAAGGTACACTGACACACAGTTACTAGGATGTAGAAGTGGTGTCTTCTTCCTTCAGTGTATCAAGTCCTCACTCTACACGCAGTTTGAAAATATTTAAATGACAGATTTCTCACACTCATAACATGTCAGAGGGAACCTGGCCCTGACACAGGAGAGGTGAGATTCTTTGAGAAGAAACTGGAGGCAAAGCCATGTATTACCATGGATTTATCCCTCTTGTTTATACCTATGTCTGTTAACAGCCTCTCTGCCCCCAATTTCTGTGCATAATCAAAGCCCAGATCACACACAGGGGATCCCCTTAGGAGGATATTTTGAGTAGCTCCAGGAAGGTGTATTCCTAAATTACCTCTCCTCTTGGGGAGCTATTCCTTTGTCTTAATAATCCCCTTTCTTAAAGGTCTTCTTTGAAAATGTAAATAATCCTGAGAATGGTAATGTAGAAAATCGCCAAAACCGTGGTGTGAAGGAATTCTCCAATCTGACACTAAGTACACCCTGCTTCTTGCTATTAACTCAAAATCTCTTGCCCAGACCACTCTACTGCCTGACTCCAGCTTTTTTAAAAAAACATTTTTATGTATGTATGTGTGTATGTATGTGTTTTTTACTTTTGGCCGTGTCGGGTCTTAGCCGCAGCACGCTGACTCCAGAGTGAATGGGTCCTGCAGTTTGTGGCATGCCGGCTCACTAGTTGAAGCGTGTGGGCTCAGTAGTTGTGGTGTGTGGGCATGTGGGATCTTAGTTCCCCCACCAGGGATTGAACTTGCATCCCCTGAACTGGAAGGTGGACTCTTTACCACTGGACCACCATGGAAGTCCCATGACTCCAGCTTTCCACTTTCCAAACTCTCTTCTCCTCTGTCAGCAGTTCTCTTTCTAAAACTCAGATTAAGTGTATTATTCACATTCTGAAACCCATTCCCTGTAGCAAATTTTCTTTCAAACTGAAGTCACAATCCATTTGGTGGGTTACAACAGAACTTAACAAAATGAAACAGAATTAAACAGGATAGAAATACCGGTATTTTCACAAATTGAAAGGTAAGTTTTATTACACAAAACTTTTATTTTAATTATTACGTGTATATTTGCACCAGGCTACATATAGAGATCATTTCTTTCTGTGTATTGTGGTCTGAAATTTGAAAGCCACTGGCCTATAAGATGCAGTTCACACTTGGGATGGCTTATCGGATGTATCCCAGGTGGCTTCCTCTGTGCCTTTCCAGGCTTGTCCTTCCTACTCTCCATCCCTTAAAACATATGATCTAACTGAGTTGTGTCCCATTCAGTTCTTTGAACATATTCTACATCTTGGTGCCTCTACCCCATTTCTCTGCTTGATGAACCTTGAAGGCCTGGTTCAAAGATCAGCTCCTCTGTGTTCCTCATGGGCAGAATTAAGCACTTCCTGTTGCATTTTGGTGCTCTCTCTCTCTCTCTCTCTCAGCACTCGTCCCATTGTGCTCTATTTTGTCCTTCCTCTCTCTGCAATGAGAAACTCCTCAGAGAACAGCTCTCTGCAAGAATGTTAGGCTCTCAATGTCCACTGAGGTAATGAAGTAGAAACACACATGAAATCATAACTTTTATAAAGTATAGAAAAAATGTTTGGCTTCCTAATTATGGGATTTTGAGGAAAGCTTGAAGAGAGCAACATGATTAAGGTAGTGGTTTGAGAGGGAGTTGCTACCCAGCTGATGGTGGTTGAGAGTACCATGGAGGCATAAGATGTGAGGAAGGTAAATCAGAGAGGGTTAGCTTTGATGGTAAAAAACTTCTACATAAACTACTCATTCTCTTTATTCCAAGTCAAGGGTACTTGTTATTTTCAATATTTTCACTGAGCATTTAATAAAAACATCTGTGGCATTTTAAAAATAACTGGCAATGATTTTTTGATAGACTAGAGATTACCCAATGAATCTTGATATCCCAAATCTTTTGTCATTTTTACTATTTCTTTACTCCTTTTTCCTTAAGTTACAGATGTTATTTTTGTTTACTTTCTTTCCAATTTTTATTGTTTGGGGTATAAAATTAATTTTTATTTAAAAATGTAAGGAATTTCTAAATTTCACAGTTAATTTCTCATGACAAAGGAAACTAACACAGAGTTCATCATTTCTACACTTGACAAACTTAATCCAAATCAGAGCTTTGGTTCCCTAATATCTGCACTTATGAACATTAACACAGTTCACTAGAGATTTGTGTGTTTAGGTGTTTTCACTTCTGTCATTGAAATGTGTTACTCTTTCCAGCCCACATATTGGTAATTGGTAATTAAGCCTATGGTTTAACTAATTTGAGTTGAATGAAGCAGAACTAGATTAATTCCAGAGGGAATTAGAATTAATAAGGACAAAAACCTTGTGCTCAAATGTTATATTAATAAAAACCCGATACAAATTAGAATATAGGTATTGTGTATTGCTTCATTCAAATCATTTTAAGGGGAAAATACAACCTCAGATCTTTGGTAGAAAAATATCTTTCTCTTTCTTGACATTATAAAACATTTATAAAATATGGCAGGACTTTCGTCTTTAATTTTCTTCATTTTTCATTCACCATGGATTCCTTCTTCCTCCTGTTTGCTGTTGTGGCTTTTCCATTTTCCCTCATTTCTGTCTCCTCCTTTTTGTTTATCTCCAATTTTCTCTCTCCCTCCCTGCTCTCTGTTTTCTCTTTTCTTTCTTCCCACCTTGCCGTGTTATTTAAGCATGCTGTAAACTTATTCATTCCCCAAAGGCAAAACCAGCTATCTGAGCAACACTTTGTCAGCATAATACATTTACAGAATGCATATTTATGAACCTTTGAGCTTTTATTGTTCCACAGGGCAAATAAAAAATATGAAAAGTAGCAATATAGTGTTTCAAAGGTCCCTCAAGGAAAACAAAAGTAGCTGGAAATAAATTTGGAAAAAGGTTCTTCTGTAAAAACAGAAACTTGAATCGGTACATGCAAAAGGGTGAAGAGAAGGAATCATTTTTGTTCTTCCTCCTACACTAAGACTTAGGAGATTTTAAACTTTTTAATAGGTCTAGCATCTTACAGTTTGGAAAAGAAAATAATTTTAAAAGAGGTTTGGACATAAATGTTTACAATCCAGAGAATCTTAAAACAGCATGTTGCATTTGGCTGTAATAAAAAGAGGGGACTGAAATTGGAAAGCCCATCTTACCTCCAAATTACCTTCCAGCATGGAGTCTTACACTAAGTGAGCCAGATTAAAGAGCTTGGGAGTAGAAATGAAAATCTTATAAGATGTGTTTTGAGAGTCTTATTTTCATTGATTTAGCAGAGTAATTAAATTCTCATCTTGTTTCCCCAACTCTCCAAAATGAACAGATTATTAATATTTAACGCCCGGTGGGGAAGTGGCCACATGTCCTAGCCGCCGTGTTCAGACAAAGTGGGATAAAAACCTGGAGAAGGTGAGAAGCCTAGAGGTGAGAATTTTGGAAAATTCCAAGGGGGACTCTAAACCTCAAATTCTGATTTAGATATCAAGGAGCTGGGGGGTGCACTTTTTGAGATCAACCCTGTCCTTCAATACATTCCATTTATTGATGCCATACACTTCAAGCTCTTGACAGACTGAATGGCGTATCCCCAAAAGCTGTGTCTAAAAAGCATCAAAATGGAGCCTTCAATTTTGAGCCTGCAACTTTGAGGCTGCAGTTTGAACAGTTAAGAATGGAAGATTCTCTAACAATGGCCCCAAAGTCAACCTTTTAATCACTGGGCAAATAGATTTTGGAAATGAGCTGTACCTAAATTAGGGACTGAATTCCAAACAGAGAATAGAGTGAAACTAGGTTTAAGTTTCATTTGAAGTGGGAAGAATCACAGGCTTCTTGGATTCAGAACGTTACAGGATTTAATTTCTGTTGGAGAATGTGCCCTAGACAATGGCACACCCCCAAGGACTCCATTCGTCTTGCCACCGTATCCCTTATACTTAAGTCCATGAAATCACTCAGAGAGAGGACAGAAGAGAAGACCTGGTCCCAGCCTTACTCCACACTGTCTTCAGCAATAGTTTTCTTGTTTCCACCTCCTTCCAATCAAGTCATTTTCTTCCTCTCCAGACAAAGGAAAAACCCCAGGTGGTGACCATGTGTAAGTCCTAACAGCATCTCAGCCAAACCAAGATGAGGGAGGGCTGATGTTAACGCTTAAGTTCCCTAGAGAAAGTTCCATTTCTTAATGCTCACTTTAGTAGTAAGAAAACTAAGTCTAGGCAATGATTACAAGGTTCCCAACAAACACCAACTGGGAGAGGCTGGTGAGTACCAAAAGAGCGGAAACGAATCTATTTCATGTATCACTGTATAGCTCATGTGTCTATGTGCCTGGGACATAGTTGGTACACAACAGATAGGCTTATGTTAATTAACATAAATTAAGCTTAGCCTTTGTGCATTGCCCTCCCTGACTGCCACTTGACTAAATCTGATTGCACATATTATGTTTGTTTGCTGGGAGGTTAAACAACTGTCTCTGTATTTCACTGAGCAGAAAAAAGGAAGTGGTTTCTATGCCTCTGACAGTCACATTTCCTTCTTCTATTTTATCTGCTTCTTCCCCTTTTTCTACCTGCATGGCACCAATTCCGGTTCTATGTGGAACATTAATAATCCTAACAACTGTCTCCAAGAAAACCCACACGTGAAGCCAGAGTGCATAAATAACCAAAGTGTCCCCACCCCCTAAAACTCAGCCTTAGGAAAAGATTTCAAAGAGCAGTCATTAAATAATATCTGTTAGCATTTGGACCCATTTAATATGCTCTCTGTAGTGTTATTCATTGGAGGAGATGCTAGGATTGATGGTGATCAGGAAAAAGAAATAAAGAAGCCACAGCCTTAAGGAATGGGGCTGCAAGGAGGTACCTGTCCTGCTTCAGCAACTGCTTCTCTCAGTTTTGAAATACAGTGTCCTAAAATGATACATGAAGTCCTGCTTATGTCTCTAGCCTTAGCATCCATCTATTTCCTATATGTACTCTGTTCTTTGTTTATACGGAACTACTCTCAGTTTCCTGAGCATTAACATTTAAAGTTTCTCTCACGTCCCTCACATTGTGTGAGTTGTATGCGCCCAGCAAACTCCTACTCATCTCTCAAAAGACTGGCTCACATTCTCGCTAGGAATGGAATCTAACACGGAGGGCCTGCAGAGGTGGAGGTAACATCTCTGTTACATCACTCCTGAACTCACAGAGCCGTGAGTTTCTGGATGGAAATGACTGTGTGTTGCTCATTTTTACATTACTGGGGTGTAGCACAGTATCCGTCACATAAAAGGTCCTTAAAATGTGTATTGAACTCATGGCTAGATGGATGGAATGATGGATTATCGAAAGATTAATGTCCTAGTGGAATTTTTTAAAAATAAATCTATTTATTTGTTTTTGACTGCACTGGGTCTTTGTTGCTGCGCACGGGCTTTCTCTAGTTGCGGCGAGCGGGGGTTATGCTTCGTTGCGGTATGCGGGCTTCGCGTGGCAGTGGCTTCTCTTGTTGCAGAGCACAGGCTCTAGGAGCATGGGCTTCTGTAGTTGTGGCGCATGGACTCAGTAGTTGTGGCTCACGGGCTCTAGAACGCAGGCTCAGTAGTTGTGGTGCATGGGCTCAGTTGCTCTGCAGCATGTGGGATCTTCCTGGACCAGGACTCGAATCCATGTCCCCTGCATTGGCAGGTAGATTCCTAACCACTGCACCACCAGGGAGTCCCCCCTAGTGGTTTATTGCTACTAGGGTCGGGGAGATTGGAGTAGTCGATGATGATAACGTGTAGAGAAGGCAGAGCTGGGGTTGGATAGGGAAGCACTACTGCCTCCTCCAGCATCTGCTGTTCCCAATGGATGTATTTCACTCTTCTGCTTAAGTCCCACACAATATAGTCATCCTCTCTTTGTACGGGGTTTCTCTCCTCTTCACTTATGAATGTTGCTAAAGTTGACTTTTTGAGATCACGAGTTGGTTAGCATTTCAGAGAGAGTATTCATCAACACAGATGCTAGTCTTTTCCAGAGGTAACAAAGTAATGTTTTAAAGGAAAGTAAAGAATGTTTTAAAGAAAACATTCTTTAAATACTCACGCTGTAAAGGAGATGGCTGTCAATTTTTTGCAGGGTTTCCCATCTAGAAATAAAGTCTATTTCCCGTGCCCTGGAATCTGGGCTGGCACTGTGACTTGTGTTCACAAGCAGAATGAAAGAGAGGAAGTGCCCATCTGTGTCTAGAACGTGGGAGATGCGGAGGCTTCCAGCTGGATTCTCTTGGAGCCCTCGGCTCCCACGTAAAGCGTTCTCTCCCTGCTCGAGAGATCACGTGAATGGAGACAGCCCATGTGCTCCCGCTGTCCCGGCCATCCCAGCCAGGGTGACAGCTCATGCACAAGGTCATCTGACATTTCCTGCTTCAGTCAACGACTCTGGATGACTGAAGTGACCCCAAGTTAGACCAGACGAAGAACCACCCGCCTGAGCCCAGTCTCGGTTACAGAATTACGATCAAGTAAATGGTTGTGGTCTGAACCTCTGAGTTTGGAGGTGATTTGTTGCACAGCAGATCTTGGGAACATGCAGGAACCCATTTGTGATTACATAAATCAGCCTTGAAACGATGCCCCAAATGATGTGTTCTTTAGCAATGAGTCTAACACGTGAGGCATGTAAAACATTCATTATGATTTTTAAAAACCTTTGGTTAGACACATTTCACAGCTCGCTCTTGCGTGCCTTAGGATCTGTCTCTTATTTTTCCACCGCTCTGCTCACCAGCTCCCCTTTAAGCTGTGTCAATGCTTCAAGAGTAATGGTTTTCTGAAATTTATAGCTTAGCCATAAAACTTTGACCTGGGCTGGTATCTAAAGTGTCAGAACGTGGCATTTTTATGTTTATCTTGTAGTTAGCTCAGAGATACATGTACCAGCCTTATGTCTTTTTCAATGCGCGCATTCTCAGAAGAGCAGCTTTCAACATCCAACGACTTGTGAGAGCAACTGAGTTTTACAGAATCACGGATCCATTTGCTACTTGACTTTTCCATGGTGGTTCAGCTCGCTCTTTTAGGTATGTTAAGTTGGAAATTTAACTTAACATTCAGTTAAATGAAGTGAAGAAGCTAGTTACAATTGATATGATTCCCCAAAGTGAGTATACAACCTCCTTCTAAGGAACTGGGTTAAAAATGGCTTCACAGGACTTCCCCGGTGGCTCAGTGGATAAGAATCTGCCTGCCAATGCAAGGGACATGGGTTTGAGCCCTGGTCCGGGAAGATCCCACATGCCTCAGAGCAACTAAGCCCGTGTGCCACAACTACTGGGCCTGCGCTCTAGAGCCCGTGAGCCATGACTACTGAAGCCCACGTGCCTAGAGCCTGTGCTCTGCAACAAGAGAAGCCACCACAATGAGAAGCCTGTGCACTGCAACGAAGACCCAATGGAGCCAAAAATAAAATAAATAAATTTATTTTTTAAAAATGGCTTCACAACTCTTGGTCCATATCCATTCCAGGGGAATAAGAAGGTTCTGTTGATGAAATTTTTTTTTATAAGGAGAACGTTTTTGGAGGGAACTGAGCTGTGAGGTCTTCTGGCCAAGGGGAAGGTGGGCTGGGCAGGAGACATTTCCCTCCGTGCACCAAGCTTAGTGAGGGCACTTGAGTGGACCATGTGGACCATGTGTGCCCTGCAGTCTGTTAGGGACCTGTGACCACAGAGTGAGGGCTGCATGGGGGACTACACATCACACATCATGACCTTCCAGTACAGTAAGTCCCCTATGTACGAATCTCCAAGTTGCAAACTTTCAAAGATGTGAACGTGCGTTTGCATGTCCAATCACGTAAGTTAGTTCACGTGTCTGGCGTACGTTGTCACGTGCGTGCATCCTCTACAAGTGGTTGTGCTTTTGTGTACTTTACTGCACCGTACTGTATAGAGTTACAGTAGTATGGTATCTTTATTCCAAGCCCAGGATGTCTGGAGGCAAGCGTAAAAGCAGTGGTGTTGTAGCTGGTACTGCTAAGAAGCACCCAGAGAGACGAGGAAGAAGATGTAACTGAAGAACTGAAGAGATTCACGACACAGGAAATGGCAAGGGGCTTTTCTTTATTTGAAGAGGCACTGTTAGTTTTTGAGGCACAGGACCTGAACGTAGAATGGTACCCAAAGGTGGCAGCAGCCATTCAGAATGCAATCCAGTGTTACCGTGTCATCTATGACGAGAAAAGAAGAGCTACTACCCAGACATCACTGGATCATTTTTTCAAGAGGGTACATAGAACTGAATCCAGCAAGGAACCAGAACCAGTGCCATCAACGTCAGGCATGAGTGAAATTGCAGCTTGCCTTCCGTCTCCTATTGCTGTCGATCCTTCAGCTCTATCATCTCCCACCTCCTCTCCCTCCTCCAGTCAGTAACTCTTCCTGCCTGTTCACTCGATGCCAGCTCTGGTTGCCAGCTGTTGTGCTGGACTACTGTACTTTTCAAGGTACGATACTGTAAGATTAAAAATGTTTTCTTTATTTTTTGTGTTTGTTTTTTGTGTATTATTTGTGTGAAAAGTATTATAAACCTGTCATAGGACAGTACTACAGAGCCGATCGTGTTAGTTGGGTACCCAGGCTAACTTTGTTGGACTTATGAACGCGCTCTCAGAATGGAGCTTGTCTGTATGTAGGGAACTTACTGTAGCAAGTTAAATGTGAAAGAATATCAGGGACTAGGTGAGCAACTCTTAACCTGGACATCGGTCCCTGTGGAAGGGGGCCCTGCCCCAAAGGGGTGAAGCAGAGTATATGTCAGGAACAACCAATCAAGAGTCCCTGTGCTCTCTCTGCACCAGGGCTTGTGCCCCAGGGAAGGGAGGGGGGCTCAGAGCAAACCTGTGAGCGAACTTCACCTCCAACAACTGTAGCCCTGTGAGCACAGAGGTAGCTTCTAACAGTCCCAGGCAGGTCAGAACTTCCTGCTTCCCCTTTACTTCTCCTCCCCGCTTCTCTGCCCCCAGCTGGGTCAGAAAGAGATTCTAGCAGGGATGAGGTGGAAAGAGAGAGGGAACCTCCTTCCCCACAGTAATGGCAAAGCCACAGCAGGACCCAGATGGAGAGAGGAAAGTTTTCCTTTAAATCAAGTATGAAGTTTTGATTATTACCTGAGCCTGGATACTTTGGCCTGATTCCAGACTGTGCTTTTGACTTGCAGAAATAATAGGATGCTGTGCTATCCAAAGTGGACCAGAAAAGTCATGAAAGTAAGTCAGAGACAAGACAATTTCCACGAAATACAATTTAAAGGGGCCAAGGGAAACAAAATAAAATTGCACTGTGATTACATTCCGTGGAAGCAGATATACTGCAATTCAATATACTGGTTATATTAATCAGGGGGTTCGCTCTGAGGCCCCCTCCCTTCCCTGGGATCCTTTTAAAGAATTGCTAGTTTAATGCATTTGAGATCTAATTAAAATCTGTTCTTACACCTTTTCCCAGCAATATAATTTCTTTTATTGCCCACATCCACATCTTTACTTTTCAAAAAAAGAATGATAAATTAAATGCAGGGCATAGGACCTTTGGAATATTTGAACAATAAGAATTTTTTAAAACCAACTATTGCTTATTGATACTAAAATAATATGCTGACATTTTTTCTTGAGTTAACTGTGGTCAAAAATCTGTCATGATCTCACCTCTTACTAATTGATGTAATTTATTGGTACATTATTGCCAGTGATAAAAATCTGCTTTTATGCAATTTGAGTCGTAATGTGGTAAGTAGTATTCAAAACACATAGACAAAAGAAGCTTCTCATCTTTTCAAAAACTTTAGTAGGAGTTGTTGATTGATTTTGCAATGGAATATGACTATCACCGTGAGAGTAACACTTCATAAATACACAATCAACAGGGTGACTATTTGATAAAACATTTCCCTCCCAAGATTTCTAAATTCTATCCTGAGACATACTATTTTTACACGTGCGAAGAAGAAAAGAGTAACAGTAAGGTTAACTGACTTGCCTAAGGTTAGCTATCAATCAGTGGAAGGAAACACAGAGTCCCTACCTGGAAGCCTTAAACCACCAGACTAAATAGAGGGTCTGGATAAAGCATGGGGAACAGCATAGCTTCCATGTGAAACGGGAAAGGAGGTGGGTACCTCTTGGATGAGGCTGTCATGTCTTTTCTATTTCTTGTATTTCAGCTTATTTGAGTCTTTCTTTATGGAGTTCTAAAAATAGATATATATGCTATGTATTTAATGAAAATAGTCCCTGGGTACACATTTTGGCATACTGTGCCCTGCTCACGTTGTCTATAATTGAGGGTACAGGACTTATCCTGAACTTTGCCCACAGAAGGAAAAGGAATAAAATACTCTCTTGGTAGTAAAACACACAGACTTACTTCATAAAGAGGAAGTTTGTTTGTTTTTTTAACATAAGAGGAAGTTTTAAAATTAATGGAAAATATGCAGAAAAATGGAATTAATGAGGAAAATAGTTCTCGAAAAATAGATTTTAAAACACCACCAGCAAAGGTGTCTGTGTGTAGAGGCAGAAAAACACTGGGTTCCAGTCCTAATCCTGATGCTTTAGTCACCTATGGCTGTGGAGCCAATTACTCTGAAACTTAGTGACTTAACACAAAAAACATTTATGACCTCACAATTTCTGCCTGTGAGGAGTCTGCATATAGATTAGCTGAAGTCTTGTTCTCATGGTCTTTCCCAGAGAGTTGACGTGGGCTGTGTCCTCATCTGAAGGGTCGACTGAGGGAAGGTCTGACTCAGGGTCACTCACGGTTGTTGGTAAGATTCAGTTCCTTGTGAGTTGAGAGCTTCAGTTTCTCACTGTGGTTGTATCAGTTCCTTTCCTTGCAGGAGTCTCCAGAGGGAGCCCACAACACAGCAGCTGCCTTCTGTCAGAGTCAAGTGAGAGGGTGAGCGATGCTGGGCGAGAAGAGAGTGAATAAGAGGGAAAGAAGCCAGAGTCTTTTGTAACCTTGGCCGTGACCTGCCATTGCTCTTGCAGGATTTTCTTGGTTAGAAGCCAGTTACCAGGTCCAGCCTGTACTAATGGGGAAGAGATCACACAAGAGCATGAATACTGGCTGGAGAGGACCATAGGGAGCCACCTCCACACGGGATTCTGCACACCGATGAGGCATAGGTGTCAGACAGGTGAGGTGTGGTATCTATGATAGGAGAGGTCTGAGCCCTTCTGCCCACTGCATCTTGGAACTGCAGTTGTCAAGGAAAATATAGCCCAGCAGAGCAGTGGATAGAAGAACGCTTTAGTCACACAGCAGGGAGAATGAGATCAGCTTCCATGGTGGGAGTCAGTCCCCCAAGGACAGTAGGTCCCTTCCAGTGACCACTGCAGGGCAACTGGCCTGTGCCCACCCCTGCTGTGCTGCAGAAGCAGGACCTCATCCCCTCCCCGTCAAAGACAGCAGTGGCTGGGATGCTGGCCAGGTGCTGTATAATGCACACATTTAAGCAGAGCAAAGGAGCACACAAAGAGTCTGCAGCAGGCAAAGCTATTCCCACACAAGGTGATAAACCCATCCAGGCTGTGACGACTCTTCATCTCTTGCTGAGGAAGTGTTCCAGGCCCAAGGTCCATGCTGATGTGACCTGAGGACGGGGGCTGGGGTTGAAAGCCTGCATGCATGAGACCTCCGTTTCCAGCAATGTGAGATCAGGCAAGTCACCTCAAAGAACAACTTATCTTCCCCATTGATAAAATGAGGGGTTTGGACTGGATGATTCCTAAATTCAGTTCCAGTGTTCTAGTTCCATTGTTCTCTGTTGCAGTTTAGTTAACTAACACGTCTAGGTGGAGGGCCAGCCACACGGTGGGCACCTTGCTGGATCCTGGGAGGACGATCACCACTGTTGCCCTCAAGGACCTCAGGGGCACTAAACATGGTACCTGCCCTGCCTTACCGGGAACTCTGACTCCACATTTTAAACCTGAGGCTGAATCCAAACACTCCATACAGCACATGCCCTGGAACATTCTGTTTCATTCAGAAATACTTTGTTGCTTCTGTATGAGACAGATTCTATAACTCATAAAAGTCTTGCTTCCTGGAATAAACATATTTCTAAAAATATTGAACAAAATTAATTATTCAAGCTAGAACTTTCTTAGTACTGAAAATGCTTTTTTTGTGACACATACACTCCATTCTTTTAACAAAAGGGACTGAATATGTCTGTGGAATTAATTTTGTACAGAAATACCACTTATGCATGAGTGCCTGGTTTTTAGGAAAATCAGCAGCGGTTTCATTCTCTCTGTATTCTTAAAGGGGAGGAACAAAGAGTAATGGACAAATGAACCTGTGGAGTACTCAGATGTGGGGAGAAAGCTCCCAAGGGCTAACCTTTTTATAACTCGTTTATCTTTGGCTTCATCTTACCCCTTCTTTAGGAGTAGAATCTCTTTAGTCTTTTCTTCACCTTCCAAACATATAAGCTCCCACTGCTAAGAGCTACGGTTTAGATCTGGGACCATCTCTGCACTCATGGTTCCTGACTGAACTGTCATGGTACACTTGGTCCAGAGACCACCAGTGAGAAAAGGACAGTCTGAGGGGCTACAGAAGCAGTGGCAGCCGTACTGAGCAGGAATTATATCATAACCCAAATAAATAGGTACCGATATTATTCACATTTTATAGATGACAATACACAATACATATAGCCAGGAATACATAATGCAAATCCATGAGGCCAGATGGTAGTTGTGAAAGGTCGATGGTCATTTCTTCCATATCTCTGGGTCAGGAGCCTTCATTTTTTTAAAAGAAGATGCTGAAAATCCTGCTGCTTTTTGGATGATTGTCAAAACCCATTATTGCCTATTAATTGGCAAAGGGAATGCCTTCTCTCCACACTTTGTCTAGGGAAAAAACCCTTGAGCGCTCTCTTTTTCATTCTTAAGAAGTTTGGCTTTGAGTTTGGGATGCTTGTCCACAGGATATGCAATCTATTAATTCATGGGAGTCGAAAATTCTCCCTTGAGTCAATTCAGATATTAGAAAGTTACAACTAGGATGACAGAAACTTACCCTTACAAAGAGTTCCTTTACTGAATGGAACTTGGGCACTATACCATTGGCTTTTATGGAGAATGTTGCAAAAATAGGAGTTTTATGACATTGTGGAAGATGTTACCCTGTCCCTTAATGTTTCTTTTATGAAGATTCAGGGAAAGAGTTTTTCTTAGTCCTTCCCAAAATCTATCCTCCTAGATGACTAGGTATATTTTAGCTGATGCAATATTTCTTTGAATGCTAGGAAGCTCAGAGTCAAAATCACAAGATAACTCTGGAAACTATATACATCTATGCATGATTCACAACATTTATTTGACACTTGTTTTATCTTACTTTTCGATCTTCATCAAACCTTTTCCAACTGTTTATTTTTTTATCTGGATTGTATTTTTAAATAAACTCTCTCAGATTCTCTTTGGGAAAATGTGAGCCAACTCACGAGAATGATCGAACGTTTAAATTTTTAGGACAATTTCCTAACTTAATAATAATGTGTAATTTGCAATGCCTTAAGTTTATTACAAGCGTTCCTGATAATTTTTAATTTTACTATCCCAAACTGACATGATTTTCCATCGTAATGGAAGAATGTACAAAGTTATCTCAAATCACAAGAAATCCAAAAATAATATATTTGTATTTGGCTTGAAATAAGCTTTGCCGTTTACTCATGACTATGAGTTCACCTGAGGTCTCAATCAAAAGTTTTCAGAAAACAACCTTTAAGTAACTATACAACCCTGACTTAGTAGGAACTGTAAAATTTTTCCAGTAATTTCTATTGGCAATCCCCTTTTTCTTTCCTACAAAGGAGGGGACAGGCCCAGCCTTTTAATCTGATGCCCAAGCATAGCCTGAACTGAACTGATGTTGCTTTTTTCCTCTCTGCTTGCTACTGGTGTGGCTTAAACTTTTCCTGGTTTAGCAGAGAGAATATGTTGGCTTAAAGTTACTGATGAACTGCAAATTGCTTGCAGAAATCAAAGTTAAAAATGAAAAGTGTTAACAAAAGACAAGCTACTTAATTACACTGATAAGGACTTGAAAGCCCCAAATTCATGTTTAAAAGGCACATAAGCAGGACATTTATTTCTCCAATGTGATTCTATCATATTTGGCGTGTCTGTGTGTGCGTGTGTGTGTGTGTGTGTGTGTGTGTGTATTCGTACATATATTTAAGACAGTTTCTGTTCATGTCATCCAAGCTTTTTTAGAAATTAAAAATGGATCAGAATATTATATCCATGGCTGCGTGACCAATAAATTGTATACACAGCATGTTTTCCCTCTGTTTTCATTTATTTAGCTCTTTTCATACAGAGATCATATATTATAAATCACAAGGATGTTTCAGGGCATGAGACAGACCCTCAGTCCTGGACCGAATGGTCTCTCATGCATAACTTTTTTTGATCAACAACTCAGGCCAAATGAGTTTAGGGTGAAAAGAACATGGAACATATTTAGGCCGGGGAGGGAAACAGCACACAGACTGTCCTTTAGTGTAAGAAATATCTATTGTTAGCTCCATGCTTTGTTTTTACTCTTTAGGAAAACAAATGGATTTCTCAATAGGACAGACACATCTAACAGATTTTAAATCTTGTGAGATTCAGTCATTCTTTTTGCGACTCATAAAAATAAACTTCTGAACTGATTTTACAAAAGATAAAGACTCTGAATTGCTTTTTGATGTAGTTCTTGGAAAATTAACCAAACTCGTATCCATCTATAATTCTGAGTTGAAAGGTGAAGGTTTTTTGAAGGGACAACCTATGGTAAGATAAGTCAATAGTTATCCGCAGAGACATTCTTGACTGGAGATATTATAAAATCTACCTTTATAAAAATATTATGGATAATTCAATCCTTGGACACTTAGAAGAAATTCCATACCTGTAGATTGAGATAAAGAGCGTGATTGACTACTATAATGCTGATTAGAATATAATTCCAGAAGCTAGATACAACTCTATACTAAATTTAAATGTTTTAGGTTGATCTGATGTTTTAATGCTTTTGAGAAGAGGTTTATTTTTATTTCATCCCCAAGTATATAATCCTTATGATTTATGCAATATTAGGTGAGTCTTTTGCTAGTAAAGTTAGTTGATGTAATGTTTACAAAATTCTCATTAGCCTAAAACCTAAATGTCATCTCTGTATATTTAATATGAGGTTTAGCCAGAATTTTACTGAAATGTCTACAGTTTGATAATATATTGGCATGATAAAACATACATTTTTTTGTTTGAGTACATGCTCTTCATTTAAAGAAACCACCTAATTATGTAATTACATGGAGAGTTTTAAGTTGTTACAAACTCTGTATATATGTTTAAAAAGGGTGGAAGGGCTAATTACACGTTTATCAGAGAGGCAATATTTTATTTCCAATAACATGTTTGAGCATCTTAGATAAAATGACTTTTGTAAAATAGAGTTGAAAATGATGATAAATCTTAATTGAAATCATTATTAAATTTTATTTAATACTTTATTTGATTAAAAGTTTCAAATAAAGACTGCGTCATTCCAGGAATGTTAAAATTAATTCTCTTATAAATAGAAGAGTATAATTTAATCTGTTTGAAATAGTTTTCTTGCTCTAATACATTAAAGTTCCAAAAATATTTTCAACCCTTCATTGTTATGAAACTAACTCTTTAGTTTTAGTCCTGAATTCCATTGAAGAACAAAACTGCTTTTACCATGGTTTTAATGTTTTATTAAATGTTTATATTTAAATGTATTTATACCTTTTGATCAACACGTCAGGATTATGATATATTTAATTTTTAAAATGTTTTACGTGGCTCTACAAGCAGGGTTTTCTTACTACCAGGGAGATTCATTTATCTCAGGGTGATTTCTGAATGCTCTTATGCATAAATTTTTACCAAACTACTTGAAGACTGTAACTAACTCCTGATATTCAGAAATTGATTTTTCAGGTTATGGATTAGTCAGCATTTTTAGCACAACTCCTCATATATTTTGGTGACTGCTTTTTAGCTCTCTGTTCATCCATCTATCCATCCATGCCTTCATTTGATCATTCATTCTACAGTATGTACCCTGGACCCACTGTGTACCCTGCTGTCGGTACACTGGTGCTCAAGGCAGACACACTACCTCTGTTATGGTTTTTTCATCTAGATGTAAACAAATAAGTAATCATCAAATAGCTATTTAATTTCCATTGGGAGAGAAGGAGCTTAGGGCTCTGAAAGTATTTAGGGAGGAACTGAGTAGCCTGGGGGACAATGTAGGGGGCCGTCGGGGAGTATCCCAGAAACCTGGCATTGATGTTTAGATTTGAAGGATGAGAGTCGTTGGTCCAGAGGACGGGGATGATGGGTTGGTGGACAAACATTCCTGGCCGAGGGAACAGAATATGACAAGGGACAGAAATGGACAGGGGATTGGCCCTCACTGTACAGAAAACTGGAATGGGGTGTGGCTGGCGTGGCCTGTAAGAAGGACAGGGAGTGGCAGTGCCTTCAGGTTGGTTGTATTTCTCACAGAGGCTCTTTGAGAGGGTTCGGAGGAGGGAGAGGAAAGGAAGGAAGTCTCGTTGGGTCAATCATTTACTAAGAGCTTCCATCAGGGTGGTGACAACCATTCTGGAACTTTCTTCTTCTGTGGCAATGGATTTCCAACCCCTCCAGTCTAATTCTCCTCCTGCCCACTCTACTCTCCACTGTCTTGTGAGAATGCCTCTGTCAGGGAGAAAATACAAGGAAGATGGCTTTGGGTAGTTAGCTCTCGGTACACCTGTGAAAGGATACTTCACACTTTCCTCTCCTTACCCTTCTCTCTCCTGGAGCCCACCGCTCAGCATCCCAGTACCCAGACCTCTAGTGCCACCATCTCTACACATCTTGCCCCTATATTCCCTCCAATTATCACTTTCTGTGATCCACTATCTCCAGATCCTACTCTCAAGTGGATGATAATGGCTTAAAGAAAGCGTCGTCAACTGTTTACTTCCAGGACACACGTAGTAGGTGGTGTTTAGATACATGACACATACTCATGGATGCGGACCCAGAGATCTTTCTTTCTGGGCTGAGCACAAGAGATGCAGGCTTCATGATATAGTCAGTTTCCATGGACTTGCTAGAGCTCAGTCCCCTGATTTCCAGAATTTCCACAAGAATCTAGGAGCATTTAAAATGTACATTCCTTGTACCCAGCAATTCCATTTTTAAGAAATTATCTTTCAGATATACTCCCATGTGTGCCCAAAGATATACATACTAGCATATTAATTGCAACGTTTTTGTAATTGTAAACATCACAGACAAATGAAATGCCCATCAACAGGATACAGAGTACATTTTTTTTTTACAAAAATCTAACTGCTTATCTAAATTCACACACACACACACACAAAATGGGGGAAGATACACTTCAGTCCATTAGTAATGATTACCTCTGGAGATGCCTGTGGGTTTGGAATGAAAGGAGGGCAGAAGGGGACTTTCATGTTTTATTCCATGGAGTCAGGTGCTTGATTTTTTCCAGTGAGTGTGCATTTGTTTATAATAAATGTCAATAAAAGATCCCCTTTCCCAACCCCCTCAATGGCGGTAGTTGGGACCTTGAGATAAGGCAGCGAGAGAGGTGTTTTTGGAGGAAGGCCCTTGCAGGCATTGCTTGTATTACCTGGGTGGGGGCAGCTACCTACTTCTCCCACGTACAAGGCTGTGCTTGGCCAGCAACATGATCTGGGGGGAAAACAGACTGGAATGGGATGAAATACACAGGAAGACCCTTCTTTGCAGGGTTGAAATCATGGCTGCTTGGACAAATAAAGACTCCATGCCGTGGCCTCGCCCTTGCCTGCCTTGGTGAGAGAGAAAATCAGCTTCCAAGGTGCTTATCACTGAGAGGGGGGCTGGCAAGATTGGAGGTTCATTGGTCTACTGAGCTGCATGAAACATGGCCTAGTGGCCCTAGGAAAAGGGTTTACGGAGTCAGCTTGGTATTTGGGGTGCGGCTGGTGCTAGGTAGACGAGCTTAGACTTCATATGTCCTTGAAAATGAGTTTTTATTAAAACAAACAAACATGTTTTTACTGGTTTAAGTGGGCCCGTGTGAATTAGTTTCAGGAGGAGCTCCAGTGGGCTGAGACCCTGAGTTTTGCTCACATGTCTGCCACCTCACTTCACGGTAAACGTCTTAAAGGGAGAAACGGCCATATTCTCCTTTCTGTCTCTGTTCCTGAGCCTGACATAGCACAGCAAGCAGTGACACACTCTGAATTTGTTGAAATCATCTACTCTAGTTTAGTCTACAGCAGATTAAAAATATGGATAAAATAGCTTGAAAATAGTGAAGTTGAAAGTACGCTTGGTTGGCCCTTCGTCAGACCTGGGTTCAGAGCCCACCTGTGACACTTACTGGGTGTACATCCTCCAACAATTCAAGCTCTTGGAGACTTAGTTTTTTTCAGACATAAGGTGGGGATGTTGATATCAGCTCACAGTGCTGGGATAACTAACAAATATAATATATGTAAAGGACCTGGGATCTCGTAGAGGATCAGTCTATGGAAATTGTCACGGGGCAGTGAGTCGTGGGGCAGAGAGACATCCTAAGTTATTGTGAAATTATCGATAATGCACCTCAGGTCCCCGCTCAGGCACTAATGCCTCTGCCGCCTTCTCCCTCACCATGTCCAGTGGAGGGCTATTTTGTTTAAATCAGTCTTTATGGCCTGGTACTGAAATGTTGGTTTGTGGTGGGATACATATGCATAGTCAGAAGGAAGATGTGGGCTTGGTGTGACAGATCAATGATTAAACCTTCAGAGATGACAGAATCTTGAGGGGTCCTTTCCATCCGAGGTGTGATCTCCATCACAGCCATTCCCCTGTCTGCCCTGGCTTTGGATCTCCAAGGGGCCCTAGACTCATGTCAATTTTATGAACAGCTGAATTAAGAGTGACCTTTTACTGCAGCAGAAACATTAAAGGAGATTACAGGATCAAATCCACAGAGCAGCTACACTCTAAGATCCCTGTTCTTGAAAGTGGCAAAGCTGCTGGAATTTTGCCAGGAGAACCCCACTGAAGCAAGAGGAATGAATAAATGATCACTTTGGGCATCCCTTCTTCCTTTGTTTGAGCCCTTAGGGACAAAGACAGCAACCACCGATTATAAAAGATTTTATGCTTCTTTTTACTGTTTGAAATAATTTTGTTCTTTCCTGTTTACCCCTTTTCAACTTCTTTCCTTTCATATAGTACCTCTCCTTTATCTTTTCATGGCTCTGTTGATTTTCATTTCCCAATTGTCATCTTTGTTGCTCATTTTTTTCTGTTCAAGCATTTCCTTTTGCGTTCAGAGTAAATTTTCATTCTGAGTAACAGGGTATTCACTGGTTTACCTTAGTCATCATCCTCTTTCATGTCTGCTGCCACAAAATGTTCCATCTGTTGAATGCTTTTCTACACTCCACCTACACTTTCCTCCCCTCATCCACCCCCTTCCTTTTACTTTCCATTTAACATTGTTTTAAAGAAGAGACCTTACGTTTACAACACTCATTCTTTATCTTGACTCCTGCTTGAGAATCGTTGCCTAGTGCAGTGTGAAGGTATTGATCCAGCTCCCATAAGTGTTACATAAGTTTGCATTTAAAGAGTAAAACAAGCCTCAGGATCAGGGAGACCCCGTAAATGTGAGAAGGTGAAACGATTTCGGGGTGGTCTGAAATGCTTTTTGTGGCTCCACGATCAGACGTGTCCCTCATGCTTGGGACTCTTAGGTGACTTATCATCTAACTCCTTACTTTCTTTTCAATGTTTTGAAAATAAAAGATTGTGCAATTTTCTCAAAATCTTGTTAAACTTGTCATTGCTTTTCTTTACTTTTCAGAGCTCAGGTAGCAGGTCTGTCCGTTAACGATGAGGGAGAATTTGTCCTCGGACAGCTTCTAAGTATGAAGGGCACCTGGGAGAAGATAGCGTTGACGGCCTTGTTCCCAATTCACCTTGGGATTTTTTGCATCCCTCATGCCTGCCAAGCAGATTATGGCTTAGTGGTGGTGGGAAACTCAGCCACTGCCAATGTTTTGCATAACAAACTTGTGTTGGCTCAGTGGGAGCACCCCCTCTCCAGCAGACAACATGTTTTAGCAGAGCATGTGTGTCTGAGTGCATAGGCTTGAGCACACACACACACACACACACACAGCTTCTCCTCTGCACAAGTTCCTCACAATGATCAGAAAATTCTGCTCACTTAGGTGTAATCCAGTCTGATGTTGAGGCTTGAGTGAGTGAATAAGAGGCTCTTTAGCTTAGCTGAGCATTTATGAATTCCCACCGAGATGTGCAGACATTCACTGAGACCTCAGCACAAAGAGTACCGGCCAGAACGGCAGTGTGCACTTCAAACCCAGAATCCCAGAACTGGAAAGAGACTGAGAGATTGCCCTCGTTAGCACCTGTCTGATGTTGGCAGCCTCTCTCTCTGCCAGGTCCCCATGAAGCCCTCCCAATGCTGTGGACACTGCCAGTGACTGGGAACTCACTGCACTGCAGTTTGAACAGAATTTCAGTCCACTAGCTGGTTCCAAACCTTTTCGTGGTAGCAGCTCCTTTTCTATCCAGACTCTCTCGGGAAAGAGGAAAGAGGTCTCTAGACACACTTTACTGTTTCTCCTCCTCTTTTGTGTTCCTCTGGACCCCGAGTGTGTGGCAATGAGGTTTGGGAATAGAGCCGGCTCCCTGGTGCAACCGCCTCAGAAAACAGTATGGAAGACCCTCAAAAAGTTAAAACCAGAACTAATGTTTGATCATGCAATCCCATTTCTGTGAGTTTACCCAAAGGAAACAAAAACACTAACTCAAAAATATATCAGCATCCCTTGTTCATTGCAGCATTGTTCACAATAGCCAAGACATGGAAACAACCTAAGCGTCTATTGACGGATGAATGAATAAAAAAGCTGTCATATATATGTATATACACAATGGAATATTATTAAGCTATAAAAAACAAGGATTCCCTTTTCTCCACACCCTCTGCAGCATTTAATGTTTGTAGATTTTGAACCCTCCTGCACTGTTGGTGGGAATGTAAACTGATACAGCCACTATGGAGAACAGTATGGAGGTTCCTTAAAAAACTAAAAATAGAACTACCATACGACCCAGCAATCCAACTACTGGGCATATACCCTGAGAAAACCATAATTCAAAAAGAGTCAAGTACCACAATGTTCACTGCAGCTCTATTTACAATAGCCAGGACATGGAAGCAACCTAAGTGTCCAACGACAGATGAATGGATAAAGAAGATGTGGCACATATATACAATGGAATATTACTCAGCCATAAAAAGGAACAAAACTGGATCATTTGTAGAGATGCGGATGGACTTAGAGTCTGCCATACAGAGTGAAGTAAGCCAGAAAGAGAAAAACAAATATCATATATTAACATATATATGTGGAATTTAGAAAAATGGTGCAGATGAACCTATTTGTAGGGTAGGAATAGAGATGTAGACATAGAGAATGGACATGTAGATACGGGGGTGGGGGGGAAGGGGAGGATGGGATGAACTGGGAGATTAGGTTTGACATAAATACACTACCATGTGTAAAATAGCTAGTGGGAACCTGCTGTATAGCACAGGGAGCTCAGCTCGGTGCCCTGTGATGACCTAGGTGGGTGGGATGGGGGTGGGGGTGGGAGGGAGGTCCATGATGGAGGTGATATATGTATACATATAGCTGATTCACTTTACTGTACAGCAGACACTAGCACAACATTGTAAAGCAATTTTACTACAATAAAAAACCAAAAAACCCCAACAACAACAAGGAAACCCTACCATTCGTGACAACATCAATGGACCTTGAAGGCAAGATGCTAAGTGAAACAAGTCAGAGAAAGACAAGTATTATAGGGTATCAGTTATATGTGAAATCTTAAAAAACAAAGACAAAACCCACCAAACTGGCAGAAAAAGAGATCAGATATGTGGTTACCAGAGGCAGGGGTGGGGGGATGGGGATTTGGAGGAAGAGAGTCAAAAGGTACAAACGTCCAGATGAAAGAGGAAAAGTACTTGGGACATGATGGCTGCTGTTAACACTGCAGTGTGGTGTGCTACACAAGCACTAAGAGAGCAGATCCTGAGAATTCTCATCACAAGAAATGATTTTTTTTCTTGTCTTTTTATTGAACCTATAAGAGATGACGGATGTTAACTAAACCTATTGTGGTAATCATTTCACAATACATGGAAATGAAACCATCGTGCTGTACATCTTAAAATTATACAGTGATGAATGTCAATTATTTCTCAGTAAAACTGGAAAAAGGAAAAGAAAACAAACCAGGCCACCTGGTGCCTCTGTTAGTTCAGTGTGTTGGGGAAGGAGGGTTCCCTTTGGGTGAGGGGAGTCCCAAAGTCTCCATGTGTGGAGCCTCTGTTTTTCTTGGCTCTGCGGGGCCCCTCTTTTCTCTTCCTAGTTTTCCAATTCTCCAAGGAGAATTACAGAAGGCTTTCCATCGGGCATTAGCTCATCTCTTAACTTATGTTTCACCTTCAGGATATATTTAGCTAATGGTCCTTCTATGTCACCTTTCAGTGGGGGTGTATAGAGGTGAAATTTTCATATATGTGGTATCATGTATTCTGAATAGCACAAATGACTTCTTACTATGTAATTGATACACTGAATCAGTACTCATAAACAAAGTCTCTGCAGCTTTCCTGAAACAGAGTCATTTCAATGCAAAAAGTCTGTAAACAGTAAATGCTGGAGAGGGTGTAGAGAAAAGGGAACCCTCCTACACTGTTGGTGGGAATGTATACTAGTACAGCCACTATGGAGAACAGTAGGTTCCTTAAAAAACTAAAAATAGAGCTACCATAGGATCCAGCAATCCCACTCCTGGGCATATATCTGGAGAAAACCATAATTTGAAAAGATTCATGCATCCCAATGTTCACAGCAGCACTATTTGTAATAGCCAAGACATGGAAGCAACCTAAATGTCCATCAACAGAGGAATGGATGAAGAAGATGCGGTACATATAGACAATAGAATATTACTCAGCCATAAAAAAGAATGAAATAATCCCATTTGCAGTTACATGGATGCAACTAGAAATTTTGTACTGAGTGAAGTCAGGCAGAGAAAGACAAATATCACATGATATCGCTTATATGTGGAACCTAAGAAAAATGGTACAAATGAACCTATTTACAAAACAGAAATAGAGTCACAGATGTAGAAAACAATCTTATGGTTACCGGGGGGATAAGGGGGGAGGGATAAATTGGGAGATTGGGATCAACATATACGCACTACTGTACATAAAATAGATAACTAATAAGGACCTACTGTATAGCACAGGGAACTACTCAATACTCTGTAATGACCTATATGGGAAAAGAATCTAAAACAGAATGGACATATGTATATGTAACAATATAACTGAATCACTTTGCTGTACAGCAGAAAGTAACACAACATTGTAAATCAACTATACTCCAATAAAAATTTTAAAAAGTACATAATATGTAGTCAAAAGGTTGGGAGAGAAGAGGCACTAGAAAACTGGGGTTTCCCTCAGTTTTCTCTGCCATACTTGTCACCTCTCAAATGCATCTGTTGAGGTGGCTGGTTGAAAAGTCGTTCTCATATGGAGCTGAAATTTATCTTCGTGAGTTTCCTACCATCTCTTTACGTTTACCGAGAGTGAATTTAATCCCTCCTCCACAATCTTCCAGGTAATTGAAGACGATGCCATGTTCCTACTTCTTTTCTTCTTCAAGCAAAACAACCTCAGTTCCTTCAGTCCTTCCTCTTAGGACATGACTTTGAGTCGCTGGGACTCTCAGGCTTCCCTTCTCTGTATGTATACGGTCTGACTGTAATTCCTTCTTATAAATGTGACACCCATGCCTCAGTTCAACACTACAGGTGTTTGCTATTGCAGATGTCACATATTCTGGATACTGGTCTGAAATTTTTTTAAAAGATACATTGTTTCATGCTAAGCATGCTGTTGCTGAAGACACACACAGCACATTCCCTGGTTCTACCCTCATAGAATTGGTTTGGGGTGTTCAAACCCAGGATCCTATTTCATCATGGGAAATTCCACTTTCCTAGATGCAGGTCATTATTTCAACCTAAGAAGTTCCTTTTGGATCCTAAGTTAATAATTCAAGGAGCTGACAATTACTCTTAGCCACAAATTGGACAGGCATGCCCTCAAGACCTTCATCCAAAGCATGCACGTTGATGTTTAATAAAGAAAGATGATGTCAAGGCCACTTTGACACTGGGAACACACTTTAGGGCTGACACCAGCACATTAACTATTCAGTGCCCTTTGGATACCATAGTTTAAACTGTTAGCTTCTTAACTGACGCTTCTTATATCCAGTTCATATGGCTTCATCTTTCCCCCGAGGATGGATGTCATCTAAACCCTGACAAATGCATTGCTCCAACATTGAAGATCTACCAGACGCTGCAGTTTGTGAGGACAAGAAATGTATGCTAACCATCTTTGTAGCCATAGGACCAGCACATTGTCTGACACCCAGTAGATGCTTAATAAATTATAATTCAATAAATGTTGTGAGGAAAACATTGTTAGACTCTATGAAGAATTCAAAGTAATTTAAGACACAATGTCTGTCTTGAGGGATCTTAGGAAGAGATGAATCTCATGCATGAAGATTGCATTGTCCAAGCTACTATTTAAGTACATAAGAAGTGAAACAGCAGAGTCGGTGGAGACAGAGACTGCCTGGGAGGGGCTGGAATGTCTGACAGACTTTCAGAGGAAGGAAACTGGAGGACATTGCACTTGACTAATTCACAGTGCACTTCCAAAAAGTCTATAATTCTAGACTACAAAAATGTCTAGGAATATAAGAGGGAAGGAAGCCCTCCACCTAGATGGAAAGAGAATGGGCAAAACACATTGAGAGGGAAGCAGAGCTGTCAAGTTGCTGTTGTAACTGCACTTGATAACGTCTATTTATCCGAAGAACCAGGAATAGCTTTCCTTCCTGGCACCAAGATCAGAGGGAGATTCCCTCAGGATCCACCCTTTAAAGTATTTCTGGCTCTGATTTCTTCCTCCTCATGGTTACAAGAGCAGTGGGAGTGCAAATATTCTGAGTCTCTCTAAGCCAATTACGGGTCTTAGAATTCTACCCTGGGTGGGATTTAAGAAATCATCTCTACCACCCTCATTTTACACATGGCAAACCAGGAGCAAGAGAAGTGAAGTGGGAGCCCCAGGCAGCCCTGTACCTGCAAATCCTTGTTCCACCCACACTTTAGCCCCGGGAAGAGGAGTTTTATCGCCACATTTCTTAGCTGGAGTATTCATGTCTGGGTTACCGTTGGTGCAATAAGAAAGAGATTCCCTTCCCATATATTATTCTTGAATACCAACTCATTTAGGGAAAGGCGATTTTTTTTTTTTAATTTCCCCCAGTCCTAAAAATTTTAAATGCTCAGAAAATGTTTGCAGAATGAAACTGGATTGAGTGAGAGCTGGCCAGTGAGTCTGTTGAAGAAGATGAATCAACACATTGTGTGGTCCTTGGCCTTCGAAACGTGGAAAGAGATTTAGATGGAAAATCAGAGGAGCAAAGGTTGTTCTTCACCTCATTCCATCAAACAATGTTTACCTGAGAAGGATATTCAGATGGCCTTGTTTGTTCAACAACACTTAGGAATCCTGGAAGAAAGTGAATGGAATGTTCTGAGATGTTCTGGAGGAGGGATCAGCTCTTTGCTGTAGGCCTCACTCAGTTTGAGAAAATGATTTCCACCCACATGGACCTAAGACCCCCCGTTCTCTGTCTGATCCGGGGCTCTCTCCCTTCTCTTTCCTAAGCCTACCTTTCTTTCAGGTCATGTAAAATTTCTGAGACTCACACAGGACCAAACACACCTAGAAAAGTGGCAAAACTCACTTTATTCAATATCCTGTGATAAACCATAATGGAAAAGAATGGTAAAAAGAATGTGTAAATATATATATATATATATATATATATATATGTATATACACACATATATATAACTGAATCACTTTGCTGTACAGCAGAAATTAACACATTATTAATCAACTATACTTCAATAAAAGAAAAGAAAAAAAGGAAAAGTGGCAAAACTCATCTCTCCAAATCCCAAATATCTGAGTCATGAAAAACGCTTGCATTTATACACTAGAAATTTCTCACAAGGCTTCTCTTTCAAAACTGGACTCTGGCATTCAGGTGGTGGTAAAACTGATGCTTGATATTACATATTTGGATTTTTTTATAAAGGAATCTGAAATTTGTTGTGTCTGCTCTTACCAGCGTGGACACACAGCTTCCTTCCTTGTCCTTTATGACCACCCACAGGCTGAATCTCAGATGGTGGAGCTTGCTCTGTCACTCCAGGAGGACCTGACTTCAGCTACAGATACCAGGATGTGGCAGGCTCACACGCTGCAGTGCCACCAACCCGGGGGGGTCGGTGTGATTGAGGTGCCCGGAATTTCTCCCAGGCATCCCCGTCTTATTAATGCTTCCGTGTAGCATAAAGCCTCATTCATTATTCATAATAATCCAGTCACAGGGCACTCAGAGACCTGATAAATTCTTACCTAAGCGACAATGGCTGACAGGGCCTAGGGTTTTATAGCCCTTCTCCTGCCATAGCAAGGTGCACTGGGCAAAGGTCCACCGTGATCCTCCGCTAATGACCAGGGTGATATACGAGCAGCTGATTTCTTGACACCGAGACTCCTCGGCTGAGGCTCCCACCTGCAAGCTGTGAGCAGAGATGAATATCCGTCAGACTGGAGAGTGCAGGAACGGGCCACGGCGAGGGCAGGAACAGGTTAACACTGACAGCCGAAGCAGGAACGCTAAAGCTGGGAAGAAAGGAAGAAAAACCACCAGCCCAAAGCCCACCACGGAACTGGTGTAAATTTGGGACTGTATCCATGGGCTCGATGGAGGGAGGTTCTCAATTCTGCAAACTCTATACGTGGTGGCATCCTGAGGGCTGAATAATCATGATTTTTAAGATCTGGTGAATTGCCTTATAAGCATCAATAATAAGATTTTGAAGAACACGAATTGCAATCTTCATAAAGGGTAGAAACTCTGGAATATTTTGTTAGTTTTTGAAGCCATCGTTGCTATCACAGGATGTGAGGGAATAGCTATTTTCTTTTGTTCAAACCAGACCTCCTACTTTCTTTTTTACTTAAAATTTTCTAAATTGAAGTACAGTTGATTACAGTATTGTGTTAGTTTCAGGTGTACAGCGCAGTGATTCAGTTTATATATATATATATATATATATATATATTCCTTTTTAGATTCTTTTCCCTTATAGGTTATTACAAAATATTGAGTATAGTTCCCTGTGGGATCTACTTTCTCAAAAGTACATTTATCTTCCCCTTTACTGTTGCAAATTCCAATTAGGCATAGGTGAAGCTGTTAGTGTTTTCCCTCGGCTTTTTATATTAAGAGTGCTGACCACTGTGAAGATTTTCTTAATTCACATTTTTTTCTTTTCATTTGCACATGATGTGTGTGTGTTTGGCTCTCTCTCTTGACTTTAAACCTTCTGGAGATTATTTGGACTTAGAAGTGGGATGCAAGAAAGTAGACATGACAAACAGGGGTCCTAGGAAGAAACTACTCAATTCTGGTTGGTCAAGATGTATATATTTTATATTTCTGATATTAATATCTATTATGTTAATATTTAAGTATGTATATTTAAAAGGAACTGTTCATGGGGACAATGCATCTCCACTCATCAGACGTCTGTAAGAAAGGATTTTTTCTAAATACCCTTCGCTTTTTATCTTGCCCTGTCACTCCCCTCTCCCTGGAGAAGAAAGAGTGAATTGACTGGTAAATTTGGGAGGTGGACATGAGCATGTATTACTCAGCCCTGTCTTCTTCTCTCCTGCCAGGAGCCTGCCTTTCTCAGCAAGCTGCTGCCTAGTCTGGCCTGCCATGCAGAATAGTTTGCAGGGGACAGGCCCTGCACCTAAACAAGGTCTGAATCTGGGCAGGTAAGTTCTGTACTGGGAAGCCCATGATTGCAGAGCTCAGCTACATCTTCCAACTCAGTTTCCGTCTATAATAAAGCTGCTCTTTTCATTTCTTTGTGCATTACTTTTTGTTTACTGTTGGGCTTAGAGTTCAAGGGGGGGAAAACAGTAGTATTATTTATTGGTTCGCCTTAAAATTCCAACGACATGGTATTATTAATGGCCATTTACAGAGAATTGGTGAGGTGCCAGGCAGAACCTATGGGACACAGTTCTTTCCATTTAGTTGATAATCTAGAGTTGCCACCATAGAAGTGTCTTCCTGATAATTGGTAGACATGTGCATTTGGATTTAAATGTTACTTCAATTGGGGTAACTGGAACTCACCAGGAAAGCAACTGGACAGCAAAGAAAATTCTCGTCTGAAGACGAAAATCTCTCTGTAGTCCTCTGTGTAGCATTCTGCATGCCGTTGTTTTTTCTACTTGCCTATAACCTTCATGTGTCAGACACAACTTCTGTTATATTCTTGATTCTCCTTGAAGAGTAAAGGCTTATTTTTTGGTTATTCTTATATTTTAACTTATTTGGAAATAAGAACCTATGTGAAAAATACCCCAGGACCACAAAAACAACAATATGGCTGAGAGCTTTGAACTCTGGTGCCAATCAATAGATTTCTTTTCTCCTATGGTTAGTATATGGCCAAGCACATAGAAAACCTCTTAAAAATAAAAACTGGTTTTTATATTCAGAGATCAATATACAGGGAAGGAGGTATATTCTATCCCCTCTCTTTCTCTACTTATGATGGTCTCCAAAAAAAAGTCACCATCACTTTCTTTTCTCTTGTCTGCTCCTACAAGGAAGAATCTATTTCCCTTCCCTTTGAGTCTGGAATGGGCTTGTGACTTTCTCTGACCATCGGACGTGGCAAATGTAAGGCTGTGCTAGACAGTTCTGGGACTGGCCTCAAAGCAGACTGGTGGCTTTCACCTCTTCTCTCTTAGCAGCCACACATGTAAGTCCTATAAGGAGCCTTGACCACCATCCTGTGAGGACACCCAAGCTGACCCTGTGGACACATTGCACAAGGAAGCTCTGAGGCATCAGCCATGCAGAGGAAGCCTTCTTGGACGTTCCAAACCAGCCAGTTGACCAGTTGGATGCAACTAAGTGGCTCCAGGTGATGTTATACAAGTTAGGAGAACTTTCTAGATGAGCCCAGTTAACACACAGAGTCCTGGGTTATTTTATTATTATTATTATTTTGGCTGCCCCATGCAGTTTGCAGGATCTCAGCTCCCTGACCAGGTATTGAACACAGGCCATGGTAGTGAAAGCACCGAATCCTAACCACTGGACCACCAGGGAACTCCGCTGGGTTATTTTAATAAACATTATGATTTTTAGTCTACTAAGTTGTGGGGTGGTTTTCACAAAGGAAGGTAACTAAAGCGCTGCCTAGCTTATGCCTGCACTGCCTGTAAAACCTAATTCCTCAGAATTAGACTCAGAACAGTCCCTTGATCAGGAAGAAACATTCCTTGATTGGAAGGAACGCCCTGCTCTCCTGACAAGCCAAGACACTTGTTGTTAATTCACCTTATCTGACAGCATCACCTACAAAGGTTACTTTTCCACGTGTTCAAGTTTTAAATCACCAACTAGGTTATACACTTGTCAAAGGCAAGGACTATTTGCTTTTCCTCTTCGTGCATCTTTTAAAGCCCAACTAGGAGTCTGTGAATTGTAAGCATTCAATAAATCTGCTGATCATTGGTTACTGCACGTATTTGATAATTTTTTTCACCTTAAAAGGATATCATCGACTGTTTATCACAATAATTGATAAGAAATTTGAGCTGAAGTAATCTATCTCATATTTTCCCCCCAATATCCTAAGCTTCTGAGATATTAATGCATTCAGTTAAAAGTGTTTTTAAGCATATACTCAAGTCTTAACACCCCCTTGTTCTTAACCATTTTCAAAGATTTTTGCTGAGACTTTTATTTCTGCTTTTTTTTTTTTTTTTTAATACTGAAAAAGGACAAAACTGAGTACTCTAGAGAGAAGAGGGACTATTTAAAGTAGAAGGGAGTATTCTTGACAAGGATGTTTTACTGCTTAAAAAAAATTAGATAAACAATGGTACACTTCAATGGAGAAATCACTGATTTCTTCTAATAGATGCTCTGTAGGTAAATGTTTTCTACAGGATTCTGGAAGCTTCTGGTCCTTTGGTAGAGAAAGGAAACAACTCATTGTTGGTACACATGTGTTTTAATTCCCTTCAGAATTTTTATAGACCTTGTGTCCCCGCAGGACCTGAATAAACACATTAAACAGGAATAATTCTCTTTCTCATTCCATACTCTTCCCTCATTTATTAGGCTAATTAATTTATTTTAATCAGGAAAACTGCCTTCTTTATCAGTTGGGGCCCCAGGCCTTCCGAGCTGGGAATTCTCTTTTATTTTTTTTGAATTCTTGTTTTCAGCTGTTTCCTTGAGATTTTCTGGACTGGCACAGCTCCTTTAGTCTTTATCTGAGCAGGAGGAAAAGTGTCTTAGGTGGGGAAATTCTACCTTTTCACAAAATAAGTAGAAAAAAAATGCCTTCTTGTTATGGAAGTAATGGCTAAAAGTTTTTGAGTAAGAAGTTTTACTGTGAATTTTCTAGAGAGAAGAGTGTGTTCATTCACTCTTGGAGTTAGCCCTGTGCCAAGCTGTTACTGTAGTTTGGAAAGGAAAACCTTTGAGCTGAAGCTAAAAACCTGAAGCAGCGTTGTTTCAACTTCCCAGAACTCAAACTATAATAATCGTACATAAGGATTCCAACCAAACAGAGTAATAAACACTTGAGTGGCCCATTGGTGGCTTTCTAGACATCCATCCCAGACAGACGCTGCTTTGTGGGTCCTCACACTTGATACGGGGCCGAAATGCCTGGCCTCCTGACAAGGCAAACCTTTGCTGTGTTTCCTCTTCTTGTCTTGTTTATTACGACCTGCCTTTCCTGGCTCATCACTGATGGCAGGAGAAAGTCTTTTGTGGGTACTGAGCGGACCCAGAATTTCATTTCAAATCCCACAACACAGAAAGATAAAGCTAATAGAAATACTTCTTTTTGAAAGTCCCTGGGTCTGCCTGAAGGTACAGAGGGTGCTGGTTTCATTTTACTTTATCAAATCAACTGCAGTATCTGGACATAAATCCAAGCTCAAGTTCCTTTCATGGCAGGTCCTAAGTACAGTTGTTCACACTTTGTGTTTGGGGGTGGGGGTCACTTTCTCAGAAAATTCTCATTTTCCCAGTCCTTGCCTTGGGCTAATAGTTAGTTACAAAGCTCAATCTCAAAGATGTCAAACCTAATGAAAAGAAAGAGAAATCATAAAAGAGAAAGATGGCCACAGTTATCACCCTGGGTCCCTCTGGCTCGGGCTCTGTAGATCCATCAACCAGTTAGAAGGGCAGGCGACTGCCTCTGAAGCTCTGGCTACCATCACCTGCTCGCATCACTAGGGTACCATTCGTCAAAGAGCACTTCTGGAGGAGCAGTATCACAAGACCCGGCTGCTGATGCCAAAGGAAATCGAACCACGTTTCCACATTCCCCTGTCTATTCACTGCAGCATTTATATCAGTCAGGAGTGTTAAAGGCTATGAACTTTTAATTTATAGAGCAGATGGCCTTTTTCTCCTTCTTTGCCTGGGATCCCAGGCCGGGATACCTGGATTTAAAGGAAGTCTAATGCAACAGAATGAGGAGAAAGAATCTGAGAGCTTGCTAGAGTTTTAGGCAGATATTCAGCTTTTCGAAGCCAGATTTTGCCACTGTGAGAAGGCTGATACCCAGAGAGAGAATCCACTGGAGAAGATCCCTGGGACTTACAGGAAATCAGCTATAGTTGTCCCGACAAGGAGACAATGAGGGCAAACGAGATTCTTCCCCTTCCTTCTCTCCCTCCCACCTTCCTTCCTTCCTTCCTTCCTTCCTCCCTTCCTTCCTTCCTTCCTTCCTTCCTTCTCTCCCTCCCTCACTCCCTCCCTCCCCTCCTCCCTCCCTTCCTTCCTTCCTTCCTTCCTTCCTTCCTTCCTTCCTG
>NW_021703774.1:3711368-3835925 GCF_005190385.1 Monodon monoceros | reverse complement strand
CTCCCTCCCTCCCTCCCTCCCTTCCTCCCTCCCTTCCTTCCCTCCTTTCTTCCTTCCTTCCTTCCTTCCTTCCTTCCTGCCTTCCTGCCTTCCTTCCTTCCCTCCTTCCTTCCTGCCTTCCTGCCTTCCTTCCTCCCTTCCTCCCTTCCTTCCTTCTCTCCCTCCCTTCCTCCCTTCCTTCCTTCTCTCCCTCCCTCCTCCCTCTCTCTCTCCTTCCCTTCCTTCCTTCCTTCCTTCCTTCCTTCCTTCCTTCTCTCCCTCCCTCCCTCCCTCCCTCCCTTCCTCCCTCCCTTCCTTCCTTCCCTCCTTTCTTCCTTCCTTCCTGCCTTCCTGCCTTCCTTCCTGCCTTCCTGCCTTTCTCCTGATATATATTTCCTGATCATATGAGGCATGGTACTATGTATCTGGTTTATAATAGGGAGCAAAATAGGGACAGTCTTTGTCCTCGTGGAGCCTTGGGAAGACATATTTAAGAAAACATTCACAAATAAATATAAAACTACTAACGTGGTAAGTGGCAAGAAGAAGAAGACCACCGTGCAATGCAGGTGTATAATAAATCAGGGGAGTGACCTTCATGTGGCTTCTGAGAACTGCCTGGAGATGTTCTTGTCTTTCAGAGCCTCTAAGTCATGCCTTGAGCTGGGATTTGGTGGAGATGTGTGTGTTCATTGGTAAAACCTACAGGTGAATAAGAGCTACCGGAGGTGCACTTGTTCTCGTGGAATCTTGACTTGTTTCCTACCTCACATTGTATCCCTAATCTCAGTCTGTTTTGAAACAAATGGCATTAAAAAAAAATTTATCCCTGGAGACCATGCTTTCTGAGACCATATGATTGAAAGATAACAATTATCTGGTAACTGTAACCAGCAGTAAAGAACATACATAAATTACAGAGGTTAAACATAATTTTAAATTATGACAAAATAGGGGTTTGGAAGACCTAATTTATTCAGCTAATCTCACTCTTCTTCTATATTTCTAGTTAAATAGGCACACTCCAAAAGGCTGTTGGTGGCTTTGGTAAGTATATTAATCATTCTTTAAAACTCAGGTTCTGGGAGGAAAGCTAGAAGAAAGTATTCCTACTATGACTGCTGTGGTAAACACTACCCACTTTGTATGGCTTCCTTACTCGAATCCGCTCCAGCTGGTGTTGGTTAGGTGCTGCCCCTGGAGGCCCAGTATGGACGGGGAGAGGCCCAGAGCATTTGCCACTCTCTTGGGCATCGGTAAGCGGCCCTTTGCAAGATGCTATTTATTCATTTGGCAAACTATCAAGCACCTTGTACGTGCCAGACTCACTTCTAGAGTCTGAAGACATAGCAGTGAACAAAACAGATGAATGCTTGCCCTCAGGTAGTTTGTCCTCTAGTTATTCCATAAACAAGATCAATAATAGAATCTATAATACTCTAAACATTGACTCTTGGGAAACAATGCTTCATGAATGTTTTCCATTTCTGCACATCAGGGCTCTCTTAGCAGAAATTCCTGTCAACCTGGGTTAAAGAATGATGAGGTAGCAACTCTAAAGAACACATGCCTGGGGACATAAGGGCACTTCCCGCCTCTCCCCAGAGCCACTCATTTCCACCCTATGGACAAGGAAACCAGCCTGGACCCATTTGCTTACACTCTAGGGTAGTAAAAACCCAAGGAACTTCCTTCCTGCTCACTGAGGGGATTTGTTTACATTCCAGAGCAAATATTGCTGCATCTCCATTTCTGAAGGGGAAGAGGGGCCATCGTGGCCCCCATCCTGTATAAACTCCAGTTTTCATAGTTTCTGAGCTCTTCTATGATACAACTCTACCGTATATGAGGTGCCTTTAGGACCTCTCTCGTCTCCCTGTTGGGAGCAAACACAACACCTGTGAGTGAGGTGGGCTGGACGGTGGCCTCTAAAATGACACATCCACGTCCTAATACTGGAATCTGTGAATATTCCCTTAGATGGCAAAAGAGGTTCACGCTCCCTTATATGAAAAAAGGTGTGATTCAATAAGGATCTTGAGAGGAGGAGTTGATCTTGGATTATCTTGGGTCTTGGATTATCTTTCTGTTGTTGTAAGCTGATAAATTCTTGGTTATTGTTTATAGCAGCCATGGGCAACAAATAGAGTGAATAATTAAAAGTCTGTCTCTAGTCCAGAGTCTCATTATTCTGTGTGTGTGTTTATAAAACCTACATATTTATATATCACAAGTAAGGTAACCTCTAAGGTCCTATAGGACTTTTAGAATTAAAATTGGCAAGCTTTGGAGAAAAATAAAGCAAGGAAGGAGATTAGGGTTAGTGGGGACCATCCTGAGGAGGTGCCCCAGTGATCTGAAGAGTTCGTCCGACTTCCAATAGGTGGTATCGTGTGGGTTTCTCTGATGCCAGGGCATGTGAGCCCTAATTTGAACCTCATGCCAGCACATTGACGGACTCCAGTCTCCTGTACCCTTTGTCCCCAAACTCTTGGTCCTATAAGCAAACACTGCTTTCTAAATCTTTCAGAGACGGATAAACTGCATGCAAATCTTTTAGCTGCCAGCAGATAATATACAATATGTAAATAAATGGAAGCAGGGCTTGAGATGCATTTTGAAGAAACAAATAGTTTCATGAGAGAACAACATTTCAAATTGCAGAAATAGTCAAATAATCTGCTTTATTTGAAGCCTCTTTTAGAGAATTTAGATACTGTCTTCTCTAAATTATTTTCTTAGAGAAAGCACTAAATGTTTTGGATTTTATTTCTCTTTGAGAAAAGTACACTCTTCTTCTACATTACACAGAAATATAGCATGGGGAACAGAAATAAAGATGAAATGTCTAAAACTTAAAAATAAGAACTTAAACCAAAATTAGGTTATAATTCTTAATAGTAATGATAACCAGCAGATGTGGGTTCAGTTTAATTTAGCTGTTAGCTGTTGTCTAGTAAATGTTTGCTACCTGTGAGGCACCCTGAATGGTGCTTTGTCTTTAAGGGGCCAACTTCCTAGAAGGGAGAAAGAGATAGATAAACAAGCAAATAGTTTCATTTCTTTTGGATATATACCCAGAAGTGGGACTGTTGGATCACAAGCCAATTGTATTTTTAATTTTTTTGAGGAACCTTCAGACTATTTTCCATAATGGTTGTACCAACTTAAATTCCAATACTGTATTGTATATATGAAATTTGCTAAGAAGGTAGATCATAAAAGTTCTCAATAGAGGAAAGAAAGAAAAGAAGAAAGAAGAAAGAAGAAAGAAAGAAAGAAAGAAAGAAAGAAAGAAAGAAAGAAAGAAAGAAAGAGAGAGAGAGAAAGAAGGAAAGAAAGACAGGAGGGAAGGAGGGAAGGAAGGAAGGAAAGAAAGAAAGAAAGGAGGGAAGGAAGGAAGGAAGAAAGAAAGAAAGAAAGAAAGAAAGAAAGGAAGGAAGGAAGGAAGGGAGAGAAAGAAAATGATCACTGGGCGAGGTAGAGTGGAAAGTACAGTAGATATGGTAAAAGATAGTCTTGGCTGTGAAGATGTTTAAAATCTGGTTTGAAAGATTAATATTGTAGTCACATTAAGAACCAGCAAACTACATCCTTAAAAGTACTTAATTACACATTAACCAAATACATTGCATGAACCTGAATTGTAACTCAAAGACACTATAAAAAGACATTTTTATAATGCTGTTTGCAGCAACATGGATGGACCTGGAGATAATCATACTAAGTGAAGTAAGTCAGAAAGAGAAAGACAAATACCATATGATATCACTTATATGGAATCTAAACAATGGTGCAGATGAACTTATTTACAAAACAAAAATAGACTCACAGACATAGAAAACAGACTTACAGTTATCAAAATGGAAAGGGGAGGATAAATTAGGGACTTGGGATTAACAAGTGTGCATTACTATATATAAAATAGGTAAACAACAAGGACCTGGTGTATAGCACAGGGAACTATATTCATTATCTTGTAATAACCTATAATGGAAAATAATCTGAAAAAATATATATATATGTATATGTATAACTGAATCACACCAGAAACTATCACAGCATTGTAAACCAACTATATTTCAATTAAAATAAAATGACATTTATAAGAAGCAGACAACTGCATGGAATGCTGTAGTTTGTGGAAGAAGAGGGAGCAAACATGAGCCCGTGTATCTACTTGTCTGCATTTCAAAAGGAACAATGAAACGTTAAACGGAACAGTCACAAAACTGATCATCTACAGATCTCTGGACAAAAAGTAGGACCCTAGAACTCTCTGTACTTTGTCTTGAAGCTTTGAATACAGACCCACTTAATGTTTTACAAAGTTCAAATCAAATCAAATCCAAAGAATTTTCCTCAAATCAAAAATCCACTGAAATAAACAAACCTAACTCTATAGCAAGTTACTACAGAGGGAATAATTATTTTATTTTTAATAAAATTAATTAAATAAAATAATTAAATAATTTATTTTTAATAATTATTTTAAGTTATTTTAAAACATAGCATTTGACTGTGTAAACCTAAGACCAAAAAAACAAAGCAAACAAAACAAAAAACCAAGAAGTCTTAAACTGTACTCAGAGGGCTTAGTTGGTGACAGTGTTGGCATTATTATTTTGTTAAAATACATATTTGATAAAAGTGTATAAATAATTATTGTGATATTTTTAGGAATCATGGTTTTCAGAATAAGAGGAAAAAGACCAAATATAAAATACAGCATTTAAGTAAATGCTCTATAATCCTTAGTAGCAATATAATAAAGTAGCTCTGTAATAAAGTAGCAATATTAGAATGAACTCAGGATTTACTTTTGTCTTTATCAGAAATATACAATTCTTATTTGGGGGGGAAGTTCTTACTTACAGTAAAGAAGAAAAACAGCTAAAATAAAAAAATAGAGCACTCAGACATCAGAACCTCTTGACTGATGCAGTAGACGGTCCACAGCATGATCTCTGGAGTAATTTTTGCCCCAAAGTTCCAACTGAATCTAATCAAGTTTCTAGATAAAATGACTAGTTTACAAGAAATATAAGGAGTAAGGAAACGTGGTAAACAGAGCCATGAGGACATAATCTGCCTCATTCACTCCCTGGGGTGACTAGAGGACAAATTAATGGTTTTGTTCCAACAAATAAACATAATTAGGAAGCACTGTTATAGACTTAGGAGATGCATTGACAGAATGCAATGTGTGGACTTTGGATTCTGATCTAAACAAATCAAGTATAAAAAGACATTTTGGAGAAACTGGAGAAAATGCAATAGTAAGTGCATTAGATTACATTAAGAAATCACTATAATTTGGGGGGTTTGAAAATGGCATTATGGAGAAAAGAACTTTATCTGTTAAAGGTAAAAAATAGATGGAGAAAAAAAGGCTAAATGTTAACAATTGTTAAATCCAAGTGATGGGTATTTGGAAACTCAGTATACTGTGCTCTCTAATTTTGTGTGTTTTAAGTTTGCATAATAAAATCTGAAAATCAATAGAAAATGGTGTCTATCTATGTATGTATCTATTTAACAACTATAAATTAAAGAACAACAACATCCTTGAGGGGTTTAATCTGGTAAGAATTAATAAAGCAATAATGCTCAGTGTTGGTGAGTACATTGCAAGATGGGTCTGCTCCCTTTTGCTGCTGGTGTATGTTTAAATTTAATTGTAGACAAGCAAACATTTCTGGAAAGGAATTATAAGTCTTAAAAATGTCCATGCTTTCCCTCTGACTAGATGCTAATACATACTTTTACTAGTTATTTATTTCGTAAGTTCCATTTAGTCTCATACAGGGATGGAGCAGTACTTCATTGAATCAAATTGCATTAACGTAAAATCTGCAGTGTTTCAAATACACCAGACACAAATGTACTTCTCTTCTGCCTATACGGTCAGGTTAATAAATTAACCTGTGGTCTAAATAAGATGACAAAGCTTATTTAATTTTTAAGACAAATAAGGTTAAATAAGCTGTTTCCTTTTTTTGCAAGTTATCAATAAAATGATTCTCTCTCCTATTTATACACTCAGAATTTAACACTATAGTAGCTTGAGTCATTCTTTTTTTCCTGTTGGAATAAATGTATTTGTAACTAGGGGAATTTTATTTTCATTTTATTTATATCTTTTCAAACATTCTGAAATACCCAATTACAAGCAATTTAAATTTTTTAAGGACAATTGCTTGTCTTAAGGAATGTCAAGTGAGAGGGGTTGTTTGTTACATGTATCCAATATTCTGTATTTTTTATCTGGCATTCTGGCCCTCAGATTCAATTATTCTCTTACTAGAGTTTTATTTTACAAACAAGGCAGAGAGGAGAAAGCTATATTGTATTTGTTTCCCAAATTGCAATAAGAAATAATGGCTCTGCTCTGTGGCATCGTTAACAGAATTCTTGCCGTCCTCCACCTACAGTGGCATAAACAAGGAACCGCATTTGTTCTGCATTGTGATTTGAATTCTGTATCACTGCTGCATTACAGCCACTTTGTTACCGTTGGATTTTGGATGTCTTTCTCCTCTCTCTGGTCTTTCTTCTGGGTCTTCCTTAGCTTACACTCCCCTCTGTGGCAGCGGGAGACAGTTCACAGGGGAGAGAAGTTATTCTGTTCATTAAGCAACCTGAGAAAAACAGAGAGAAAAAGTTTTCTTTACATTTCAGACAAGAGAATTTCATTCTGCCTTGGGTAAATAAAAATGGAATCCCCTCACCTCGTATTGTGTTTAAAATTTAAAGCTTTGAACACGTTTCAAACAAAAGGACTCATTTCTCTTATTTTTTAAGGGCTACAGAATTGGATAAAAATACTTGTTTCTAGCACCCAGAATATTCTTAATAAACATTTTCACTCTTGGGGATTGGACAGTTTTCATGGGTTGAGTATGTTACCTTCATACTCACAGTGTTTTTTAAAAGTTTTATGAAAAGACAACCCACAATACATACATCTTCTCTAGAGAGAGCTTTTCTGTAGAAAGAAAGTAGTTTCTTTTTCTTAAGGCCTAGAAACAACTTTAAACTTGGATTGCTCCAGCTGAGGCCTGAATAATGAAGTCGAATGTGCAGGTCATCATGGTGGTGACATCTCACTAGAAATGTCACGTTTTGTTGAGATACACAACAAAGGCTGTAGGTTTGCGTGCGTAATTCACTGCCTTCTTCAGGTACTGTGAACTTCCTGCGACTTTCTTGCATCTATTTTTCTAAACATTTTTTCCTTCAGTATCCTTTTTGGAAACTAAGCCTGAAGGAAGTAAATTTCCGAGATTGACTATGTGAAAGTCTCCAGGGCCAGGAGAAAAGCAAGCCTGCTCTGAAATCCCAGCCGCAAGATGGTGAGGTGAGACTCATAAATCCATGGGTCAGGCTGGTGATCTCTTGCCTTTGGGACTTCAGACAAATTTAGAAACAGGAGGACCCGGAAGAATGCTGATCTAGGGTCTCTCTCCCAACTCCAAATTTTGAAAAAGAAAAAAATGACATACTAAATGCGATCTCCAGTGTTTGCAGAGAAATTAAGCACGTAAAGTTTGACTTTGTGACTGTTCACTTCCACACGAAGACCCCCCTCCCCCCTCCTGCCCTACTGCCCTTGACTTCCTGTCCTGCCCACCCTTTCACCCACAGCCTGAATTCTCTCTTTTGCAAACAGTACCTACCAGGCTTATTGGAATCTTTCCAAGGTGCAGGTTAACATAGAAATAAGCCAATGAGAACAAATCCTGCCACACAAACTATATTTCCTATTTTTTTTATTGGGTTATTATACTTAAGAAGAGGAAAATACTCTAGGCATTATGTTTCCATGTTTTGATATTTTGGTAGAGAAGTTGGAGAAATACAGAGTAAATGATTGTGGAGTCACTTAAATTCACAATTTGTTGAACTCTGTACCAGAAAGATTGTTGATTAACAGATTTATATCCAATTGGGAGAGTCTTTCCTAACATTACTAAAACTCTGTTCTCATTTAGTCCTAGTCAGCCTTTTTATTAATGACTTGACTGAGGATAGAACACATCTTGCGATATATTAGCACCTGCGAGGTGTGCACCTTGTTCTAAGTGCTTGACATCTTTTAACTCATTTAATCCTCACGTGGCCCTGAGGGTTAGCTATTATTATTAGAGGTGATTATTATGTCCAGTTATAGATAAGTTCTACCCATTTGTAGATGATTTTAACCGCTACTAGGGCAACCTTTAGAATCATGATTCTCCACTGTAAAGAAGAGGAACACCTAGGAGTAAGCTGCTGCTGGCTTGTGTGTGTGATGGGACTTGGTGGGGACTTTCCTCCTTGACTATTAGGGACAGCTCAGCTCGCCTGGCCATCTACCCCGGTGAACATTTTCTCTCTCCTTATTCCACATGTGTCTCTAGAAACCATATGCACGACTGAAGTGTTGAATCCTGGTTCTACAAAACATCACCAAAGTAATCTGAGATAAGGTACAGCAGGGTTTATTTTTACCTCGGTAAAAGAGAACGCTACCTGGGCAGAGACAGCATCAGTGCTACATCAGTCAGGTGAGGGGAAACTGGGACATTTATCCAGGTGCTGAAGCCTGATTTGAGGCAGGTCTTTCTAGGTTGAGACTGAGTTAGGACTATGTAGGGACCATAACATAACAGCTTATGACTGGTGTTTGGGGACAGACATAGAAAACAAACTTGTGGTTACCAAAGGGGAAAGGGAGGGGAGGGATCAATTAGGAGGTTGGGATTAACATATACACACTAGTATTAACATATACACACATACTATACTAATATATACACACTAGGGCTTCCCTGGTGGCGCAGTGGTTGGGAGTCCACCTGCCGATGCAGGGGACACGGGTTTGTGCCCCGGTCCGGGAAGATCCCACATGCCGCGGAGCGGCTGGGCCCGTGAGCCATGACCGCTGAGCCTGCGCGTCCGGAGCCTGTGCTCCGCAGCGGGAGAGGCCACAACAGTGAGAGGCCCGCATACTGAAGAAAAAAAAAAAAAAAAAAAAAATATATATATATATATATACACTAGTATAAAATAGATAAGCAACCTACCATGTAGCACAGGGAACTATATTCAGTATTTTGTAATAAACTGTAAGGGAAAAGAATCTGAAAAAGTGTATATATATATACATATACATGTATAACTGAATCACTTTGCTGTACACCTGAAACGAACAGAACACTGTAAATATTTCAATAAAAAAGACAGTTATTTCAGAATAAAAAAAAGAGTTTGGGGACATAAACTCTCATTTGATGCTTTCTATGGAAAAGCTGATGAATGCTGAGGAAGCTTGTGGAATGGGCAATGCAATTATCTGCAACTGCTGTTTCTGAGCAAGATTCCTGGGGTATGAAAATTATGTTGACAAGGGCTAAAGTCTTGTCCATGTAAATGGTAAGCTCTGTAAAAAGTCTTCATTCTCAAGCTCAACTTCCTATGACATATAAAATGAAGGAATGAAGATATTTTTAAAAAATCATAGGCTCTAAAGTGAGATTTAACCAGTCAAATGCAAAGTTAAGTAAACCACACGAGTACAGAATGAAGATGACAATACTAATTCACGTGTCGAGGTTGGAGAAGGGAGAACCCACATCAAAATCTTGATGCTTCATTTGACTTTCATGAAAGACAGCCATGTGTGGTGGCCCCATAGAGTCTGATACATTTTGGGTGAGGCTAATGAGGTGTATTATAGGGCATGCACAGTAACAACCTGGCACTCAGCTCTGAGTCTGGCTCACATTAATTCATGCAACCATCCACTCACTGATCCAACCGTCGATCCTCCATCCATCCAATAATTAATTAATTTGATTAATAATTTGAGCAGGGCTTCCCTGGTGGCGCAGTGGTTGAGAGTCTGCCTGCCGATGCAGGGGACATGGGTTCGAGCCCTGGTCTGGGAGGATCCCACATGCCGCAGTCAACTGGGCCCGTGAGCCACAACTACTGAGCCTGCGCTCTAGAGCCCGTGAGCCACAACTACTGAGCCTGTGCATCTGGAGCCTGTGCTCTGCAACGAGAGGCTGCGACAGTGAGAGGCCCGCGCACCACGATGAAGAATGGCCCCCGCTCGCCGCAACTGGAGAAAGCCCTCACACAGAAACGAAGACCCAACACAGCCAAAAATAAATAAATAAATAAATACGTAAATAAAATAATAATTTGAGCAAATTGTGTTTCATAGGGACCTTTGGTTCTCTGGGACTAGATGTGAAGAAAGGAAGAAGTCAAGCTGAACCAGCCCCCTCAAATGTCCAAACAAGCAGTCCCACCCTACTGTTTGCCAAAACGCTTGTGCAGCTAAGCCCAATTTGTAAATAATTGCCTTGGAGCTTATAGGTTCAACTTCAGGCCAAAAGGATGACTTTCTCACTTGGAGAAACAATTTCAAATGGTTACTTATTAGTGTAGGCCAGAAAGGTAACGTGGTGATAATGGGAAATTTCAAAGAGGGGAAAGACTATGTCGGGTATATTTTTATGTTTGATATTCACTGATAATCATTTCACTAAAAACATGAGATCTGGGTCCTGCCTTCAATTAAACTGCGAGTTCCTTGGGGACAAGAGCTGTGTCTCATTTATTGCAGTATGATCATATCTTGTGCAGGTGGAAACATTTCTCAGGTGTCCAATGAATTGTCTTTGGTTGACTGAAACTGTGATATATACTGGGATTATCGTGGTAAACTGAGCATAATCCTTCTGCAAATAAGTGTTTTATGGAGACAGATTTGTAGAGAGCGTTGTCATATTATGATGTAAGGTTACAGAGTGAAGTAAGTCAGAAAGGAAAGACAAATACCGTATACTATTTCTTACATGTATGTGGAATCTAGAAAAATTGTACAGATGAACTTATTTGAAAAGCAAAAATAGAGTCACCAAACTTATGGTTACCAAGGGGGGAGAGGGGAGGGGATGAACTGGGAGATTGGGATTGACACATACACACTACTATATATAAAGTAGATAACTAATAAGAACCTACTGTTTAGCACAGGGAACTCTACTCGATGCTCTGTGATGACCTAAATGGGAAGGAAATCCAAAAAAGGAAGGGATATATGTATACATATAGCTGGTTCGCTTTGCTGTACAGCAAACTAACACAACTTTGTAAAGCAGCTATACTCCAATAAAACTTAAAAAAAATAAAGTTATAGTGTGATACAAAAAGGATGAATACATGATGCCTGGAATTGGAAGCAGTTACGTCTGCTTCGATATGGGAAGGGCTTGACATGACAACAGGCGTTGATGGGGTTCAGCATACGCTCCCCCAAACTATGACACCTTGGCATATACTGAACATCTCAATCCGGAGCTTGAGAAAACAGCCGAAGCAGGAAGGGCACGCCCACCTGTTCCCCCACCCGCTTCTTCCCTGAAAAAGGTCATGAAAGTCCGCTGTGAAAGAGACCATAACTGTACCAGGAGGAGGGAACACATTCTTATCTGCAGAGACAGGGAATTGGGGGCTGAAAAATCTGTATCAATAAACGTTGTCAGCCGCACCCGTATCTTCCTCGTTACTTCTTCACCATTTAGTCCCCTTCACCCAAACCTCTTTGTCTAGTCAATTCGTCACAAATTTCTTGTTTCTTCCTGCTCTGGTCACTTCTTTGGATCTTTATTCTCTTGTGAAAATTTCAGTGTACATGTAAAAATTCATTAAAATTTGTATGCTTTTCTTCTGTTAACCTGTATTTATCCGTTTAATTTTCAGGCTTAGCCAGGGACCCTAGGAGGATCGGGGAAAACTTTTTCCTCCCCTACAGGATCTTCTAGACCAAGAAGCAGAGAAACTTCATGGGGAAAGGAATAACATTAAAACAGCATCCTAGGGCTTCCCTGGTGGCGCAGTGGTTGAGAGTATGCCTGCCGATGCAGGGGACACGGATTCGTGCCCCGGTCCGGGAAGATCCCACATGTCACGGAGCGGCTGGGCCCGTGAGCCATGGCCGCTGAGCCTGCGCGTCCGGAGCCTGTGCTCCACAACGGGAGAGACCACAACAGTGAGAGGCCCGCGTACTGCAAAAAGAAAAAAACACAAAAAACCCAAAAAAACAGCATCCTATGTGCAAATTTCGGCAAGCGGTTCAGCTGGGGCGTAGGCTGTACGGCGGCAGGGAAGACAGGATTTAGTTAGGAAGCAGCTCGTCAGTGGCCAGGGATGTCACAGGACGGAGTGTGGACTTGATCCAACAGGCGCTAGGGACACTTTTTAAGCAGAGGAATTAAAGAGAATTCTCAAAAAAAGGTAAAATCACGACTCTTACACAGGTATAAAAGTGAACACATGTTAAGAATTTATCTAACTCATGGGGGAATCAGGCAGATGTTAGAAATGATTCATAAAAGAAGGCAAGAAGCACAAATTTATATGGAGTAAAGGAACTTTGAAGTGAATGCATAACAGAGAGAAAACTGGCTTTTCCACAGCTGGAGAAGGCGAGTCAATTGAGCCACTATCTGACCGGCCAGAATGTGAGTGTCTATCAGTTACCCAAAACTTATGCTTAAAAGTAATTTAAAAATAATGACGGAGAGTTCCTTGGTGGTCCAGTGGCTAGGACTCTGTGCTCTTACTGCCGAGGGCCCAGGTTCAATCTCTGGTTGGGGAACTAAGATCCCGCGAGCCATGTGGTGAGGCCAAAAAATAAATAAAAATAAAAATTAAGAAAATAATGAAAAACCAGAATCGGGTGATCTAGAGGGGCATCCTTCAGGAAATTCTTAGTTTTTCACTGACACACAAGTTATTTTTTCTACAGTGAGTTTTCTAGTTTGTATTTTGAAAGATTACTCAGGCTGGGTGAAGACAAGGAATAGGGAGATAAGAGAGAGAACATCTGAGGCAGGGTAGTGAGGATGGAAAGGAAAAGAGGGAGCTGAGAAATGGTGGAGACAGAAATGACATGATTTAGAAAGTGATGTAGAAAACAAACTTATGGTTACCAAGGGGGAAGTGGGGGAGGGATACATTGGGAGATTGGGATTGACATATACACACTACTATATATAAAATAGTAACTAATAAGAACCCACTGTATAGCACAGGGAACTCTACTCAATATTCTGTAATGGTCTATATGGGAAAAGAGTCTAAAAAAGAGTGGATATATGTATATATATAACTGATTCACTTTGCTGTACAGCAGAAACTAACACAACATTGTACATCAACTCAACTCCAATAAAAATTAATTTTAAAAAAAGAAAGTGATTAAATGTGGTTGCTGAGAAAGAGGACACCGTCTCCTTGGGCCACTGCATAAACTGTGATGCTGAGACCCAGTGGTTAGAAAAAGCAATTAGAATAGGTGTAGAGAGAACAGTAACAGGTTTAGTTTTAGGGTCCACAGAGTCTGTTATACCTTTGAGATGTCCAAGAGGGGACATTCAGTGGGCAAGAAATAGATCAGCACTAGAAATAAATATTTGGGAACCATCAGTGAATCAGTGACTCGGAGTCTTGGGGATAAATAGGGACTTTCAGAAACAGTGAGAAAAGGAGACGTCTGAGATAATATTTCTGTCGAATGTCAACCTTTAAATAATGGTAGAGGAAGAGGACCCTGGTAGGAGTTTCAGATAGAATTTAGAGAGGACAGTGGGGAAGGACGGGTGAAATCCTGGAGCTGAACTAGTTCCCTGCTGCTTATTTATTACTGTGGAAAAATTACCCCCAAACTTAGTAGCTTAGAACAGTAACATCGAACACAGTATCTCACGAGGTGGCAGTAGGATGTTGGCCACGGCTGAAGTCATCCCAAGGGGTCCCTCAGTTCCTCACTGGCTGTTGGCTGGGGGCGTTTGTTCTTGGTGGTGTGAGCTTCTCCATGGATGGTCTGAATGACCTCAGAGTCTGGCAGCTGGATTCCTCAGGAGTGTGTGATGAGAGAGATAGAGAGAGAGGATGCCCAAATGATACAACCCAAGACTGAAACTGGAGTCTTTTAAAACCTAACTCTGTAGTAACTTATCATTGCTTCTGCCATATGCTCTTCGTCACCCAAACCAACCCTGGCCCGGTGTGAAACGAGCCCCAATAAAGATGTGAAAACCAGGAGGCAGTGATCATGGGGACCCATCTTGGAGGCTGGCTCCAGTCTCCAAGTTAAGAAAGGAGAGTTATAAAAAGGAAGCACTCCATAAATATTTTTTTAAAATTCCCATCATATTCTATATTTCAAGAATGACATTAGAGCACGACTAGATGGTAAAGACTCTGTAAATCTGATTCTACAAAGAGCAAATTAGGGGTCCATAGGGAAAAGAGAGGAGTTAGGAAGCACATGCAAGCTGTATTCAAATATCTGTAGGGTTCTCATTTAAACAAAAAATGATAATACTTACCATTTCACTCAAGGTGCTAGCTAAGATCATGAATTAAAAAATAAACATAACAGGGCTTTCCTGGTGGTGCAGTGGTTAAGAATCCGCCTGCCAATGCAGGGGACACAGGTTCGAGCCTTGGTCCGGGAAGATCCCACATGCGGCAGAGCAACTAAGCCCGTGCGCCACAACTACTGAAGGCCGGGTGCCTAGAGCCCATGCTCTGCAATGAGAAGCCACCGCAATAAGAAGCCCGTGCACCGCAGCAAAGAGTAGACCCCACTCGCCACAACTAGAGAAAGCCCGTGCACAGCAATGAAGACCCAACACAGCCAAAAATAAATTAATTAAATAAATTAATTTAAAAAAAACCCCAAATACCTGTTATTATTAATACAGATCATGGGATAGTGTACCTGAAAAAGCCAAAGTTAGCGACTAAAAAAGTCATTGTACTAAAAATCAAATTGAATTAGTTTCAGAAAGAGAAAGATAATAAAGTTCATCTGGTTAAAAAAAAAAAGACAATTTTGCCTTTAAAGCGCAGCTTTTTAAGTCCTTCAAATTTCAAGGAACAGAGAAGCACTCAGGCTGGTAATTCACGAGAGTCACAAGAGAAGAAACGGTCTTGATAAGCACAGAATTTAAGCCTCACGGGTAACAGAAGAGCGTGCTGGTTACAGTTCCAGTTGCATAGTCACGGCTCATGGCAGAGGATGTTCTGACCTAATCTGGCTGTCTCCTAGCATCAAGGGGTAATTGATCCCAATCATTACGGTGACTTAGAAAATCCAAGTCTGTCCCTCCACCACTCCAATCCCTCAGCTGAATCCCATCTCTCTATTTTTGTTTAGTCACATGCACTGCCTCTCACGTTTGCTTTTTCTTAACTTATGCTCTGTTACGTTCTTCCTACTGCCTGTCAGTGTGTCTATGGGCATGTGCCCACCATACCACCTAAATATTTCTCTTCACCACCTTTTCCTCTCTCATGGCTCTCCACCCCCTCACCCTTCTTTATTCCTCTTTCTAAAAGTTATCTCCATCTGACATGGCAGTTAGTTTGTTTGCATAATGATCCTCTCTACTGGAAGGTAACCCCACGAGATCAGGTTTTTAGTTTTATTTATAGCTGTGTCCTGGCACATCAAGGACTCAATTAGCAGTTGCTAAATTAAATAATGTGACTGGATTTTAGTGACAACAGGGACACTGTGTCTGAACAGATTGTCTGGAGGTAGTTTCAATGGGCATGTGAGGGGCCCCTACCCGCCCTAGTGCTATGGGTTGTCGGAACTTTATCGTGGGAGGCGTGACCATTACAGAATGTCACCTTTTTTAATGGAAAGAAAAATCATTTACTTTCAGAAATGTTTACTATTTAAAGAAACATGTTAGAATTAAAAGCTAGAAGTGTAGAATAGTAGTGTATCTTTCATCGTGAAACTTCAAGAATTGTAACCTGTATTATAGGATAAAATATTTTTTATTCCATGTCTACGAAGGGAAAGAAAGTACTACCTGTTTCCCTTAGTATTAATAGAACCTTAGTTTGAATGTGTCTTCTTGAAAATTCAAAATAAAGGACAACCAGCAAATAATGAATGTATCATGAAACAATAGCTGGATAAAATTGATCGCGTTCATATTAAGTTCCACTTTTCTCAGGAAACTTCTGTAACTACTCCAGCACAATATAAGGCATTCTTTTCCTAAATCTATATATCTAAAGTTCGCTTTTGATGTTTCTCTAAAACACACACACGTTCTGGAATACTTCTTGGTTATTTTGGAGAGAAAATAAATTTTTTTCTGAGTATGAGCCCCATTTGCTGAACACGTTATAATAATTCATTCTTGAGTAAAATTTTTATTCTACAAGTAATTACTACTGTGGTTACCTCACCTTCTTTTGAAGTGGATTAAAGTGGCTTATTGATTAATTCACAATCAGGATGAGTTTTTACTGAAAAATAAGACAGAGAGTTCAGCTAGAAAGCACATGCCTAGAAGGTTTTAGGAACCATGTGTGGACAATTTCTCTCTAAGATTTTTAGAAACTAAAGCCAAAGGGAAAATCTATTGTCATTTGATTTTCATTTTTCAACAAGAGAACCAAAGTACACGGAAGTTTGTAAAAATGGTTATTTTTCCGCCTTGGCTTAAATGTCCCCCCTGTAAAATAAAGACATTAGGCAAGATAATCTCTTAGTTTCCTTCTTGTTCTATTATTTTATAATCTTCAACTACAATATTATAAAATTAAAACGAAAAGGCATTTCTTAATGTAACCATCTGTAAAGGCACAGAACAGGGGAGAATGATGGTCTTTCTCTGATGGAATAATGTAAATCAATCCACATGCTTTGAATTTGGATGGTCTCTCAGTTAGTACAGGGTTGAATCATCACAAACAAACGGCGGTTTTAATAAATTCAACTAAGGCTTTCATTACAACCCACGATTATTTCAAAATAACCAGTAGTTCGACAATTTTTTAAACTAAGGATTGTTTGCATATACTGTATATATAGACATAGCTTGCTTCAGTTATCATGGAAGGCAAAGATTCAACTTTTCTGTTTGGTTTTTTCCGTCTTTTTATGAGTCCTGACTTTTGATTGTTTCTTTAAGAGTAATAAAGGCAAATGTGACAGTGAAAAATACAGCATTTCCCTCCCTTGCTCCCCTGATCTCCTCCTCTCAAGAATTTCTGCCTTCAGAGACCCCTCAACAATCGCTTACTTACTGTCTTCTGTGAGTCGGGTCCTGAACCAGGAGAGGAGGTGACTCCCATGTCTGCATCCGTGACACCAACTCTGACCTTTCTTTGGTTCCCACACAAATCTTACAGCAACTTGCCAGGTAACTTCATTTGGTTCTGCTGATTTCATCTCAAATTCTACACCCTGCCCCCAAATTGAGCTCTTTCTAATTCTTCCTCTGAAATATGCCCCCGGATCCTAGTTTCCTATCATTGTCGATCCATTAATTCATTCAGCACATATTGATTTACCTCCTTCTGCATATCAGGCACTTGGCTGGGTGCTGAGTACAGGGAAGAGAACCAGAGTGGCAGAATTCCTGCTGGTATGTAGCCTTCAGGCAAGGAATAAGAAAGTCAATGTAAAAAAATACGTAAAGAATTTACATCGTGGTCTGTAGCCAGAGGAGGCCACTTCCGTGGTCTCAGAGAAGGCCTCTCTGAGACCCAAAAAATGATGAGGTATGCCCATTCTCCAAGTCACTCAGTGTGTGAACCATGAGCTCATCCTTTTTCTCATGCATATATTTGTTCACTCATTCATTCATTAATATCCATTTCATATGCCTTTGTTAAATACCCATTAAATACCAAGCCCTGCGAAGATGCAAAGATGAATAAAACACATCCTCTGCTCTCCCTGGGTGTTAGATCCTAAAGGGAAGAGGCAGATCAATAAGCAAATAAAGTCAATACAGTGTGTGATTATTATGATAGATACCTACAGGGGACTCAGTAGGAGTGGACGGGATGAAGGTGCTTTCTAGATTATGAGCTTAAGGACATAAAATATGTTTTATTCCTCTTAGGATCCCCAGCATGAGACCTGGAAAGAGGCACTCAAAGGAGTACGGTGAATGGATATATGAATGAAAACCCACTGCCATTTATGCTACAGCTGAGATGGAGAAGAATCCCACTGACTTGCTTTTATTTATCCACGATTCTATCGTCCCAGATATGGTACATTTCCCTCAGTATCACTCTATAAGGATTTCATTATTCATCATTCCATACCTGGCATTTTAAAACTCTTTTCTTTCTCTAGAGATACCTTTCATGTGCACACAAGTTCCCCCATGAATAGGGTTTATAGCTACACCTCTGAAGCAAATGCCTAAACATATCCTCCAACCCCAGACACTATACCGGCCAACGTCCAATCCAGAATCTCAGTGTCCTGATGCCTGTTCCAGTGTTTTCCCCAGATCTCCAAAAGGGACGTGCCAGTGCTGGAGAAGCTTTTACACTTTTAATCCAGGACTTATGATGGCTTCAGTGGTACAAAAGGTAAAATATTGTGTCACGTCTCAAAACAACAACAAACAGACAAACCCCACAAAACCAACCCCCCCCTCAAAAAAACCTAAGGAAATTTTAATTGGCTGTTCCATGGGTATGTCGTGGATTCTGGCACATGTATTTTCTAATTTATTCCTCATAGCAACCTACAGAAGTAGGGAGTCCCATATGTCAGATGAAGAAACTGAGCCTCAAAGGAATCGAGTGGTCTCCTCAAATCACAGGACTTACAAATGACACAGTTGGTGATGGGAACGCCAGCAGTTGACGTAGACTAACAGACGATGCTTTCCTGTCCACATCTGATGTTCTGCAGAAAGCTAAAAGCTTGAGTCTTACCTCCATTTCCAACCCTGTAAATTCTAATACCATTTATCTTTCACCATAAGCAAGTTCATAACTGTTTTTAAGTTTGCTCCTTGTTATTAAGTATAGCTGGAAATGGTTTCATCTTCCCCTTGCTTTGGTGTATTGGAAGGATAGTAGATTAGCTTACATTTCTAAGACCTTTGCATAGGTGGAAGATGAATTTGTCCTTCAAATGTCTCTTCATCCAGTTAAGTAATCCTTTTTTTGATGTTTTGTTTTTCACTGTTTCTTTAGCTTTGAAGAAATTGAATTATTTCTTGTTGAGACAAAGGATCTCTACCTTACATCTTCTGCTGGCAATACGGTTTCAAACAGAAATCATGTCTGTTGTGAACTGTTCTCCAATGTGTTTATATTTTGGGGAAGTTATTTATATTGTTCTCTGGAAAAATTATGACTAATCATATTCATATTTTCATTTATGATTTGATTTTTATAATGACCTGAAAATTCAGTAGATTTAGATTATGTAACAATATGAATGTTTAAGGCAAGCAGTGCTTTTTAAATTTCTTTTACTTTAAAAGATTCTTCATTTTAATTTCACAGATTACTATATTCACCATCTTTATTCAAATGGGAACACTGGAGTATGTTTTTATACCTCTTTTTAAATGATAAAGGCAGGGCTTTATCTAATCCATCTTAGTGTTTCCTATAACCACACTTACAATTTTTTTTCAGAATGTACTTCGTCTCTCTGATATATTTTATCTTCTAGGACAGCAACCTGATATGGAATTGATAGTCTTTTTTTAAATCTATTTTTTAAAAATTCAAACATCTGTCTGATTTATTATGTTCACTGTAGACCATATACATTTGATGGTTAGGGAAACCAAAAACCTTTCCAGAGATCTTAACACTTTCATAGACAAGAATATTTTTTAATTGGGTTTGTGAACAAGAAAATTAGTTTGATAGCCTGAGAGTTTACAGGCAGTTCAAATGGTGACTGGAAATCTTGATATTTTAAATATGGCAAATGGAGCAAAGCTCTACCAAAGATGACAGTTACTCAGGCTGTCACTGTTGGCAACTAAGAACTAAGTTGCCTGTTGAACATGTCTCGTGAGGGGCAAAAATACACTCGTACAGAACTGAATTCGAAAAAACAATGCAGGATTCATTCTTTTAGTGTGTCCCTTTCTTAAGCCTTGAGGTAACAGAGTCCGAGGGCAAGTCAGAATCTTGATGCTATCCCTGCAACGGGTATGAGACAGTGTCGCTAAAAGAAGGAAGAAGATACCAAATTGGAAATAATGACGGAGGAAAAGTTATAGTTAGAGCATCCCAAGAATGGGATGTCACTCACTGTCAGTCCTGCAGCCACGAGTGGGCATAGAAAGTACCCGAGCTCTGAGGACCTCTGGAATAAATCTTTGGTGATAACAACACAGTCCACAACAGGGCTACTTTTATATTTATAGTTTATTCTCCATTATTGCCAGAGGCCTCAAATCCCACATAGTCAAAATCTCCATTCACTGCTGCCTGCTGGGCATCTAACAAGGGCTCTTGTAACAGGACCCGGAACAAGTGTGAACATGAATAAGGAGTGCAGGGGCCATCCAGGCACCACAGGCTGCCAGGTAGCCAGGTGGAAGCATTGGAGAGAGACAGAGAAAGCACACAATGACCCTGAGTGCCTCAAGGCATGGCTTCAAAAGGTGTCAACACCAATTAAATTGTAAAAGCCCTGTCAGCTTCTGAGAAGTCATCCAGACAGGGACAAGACAGTACATAATCAAAGGGCCAGGACGTGATTCTGTAGGGTCCACACTGGACCCGGCACACACTTGCATGCTTGGCAGTTTGTGATCCATCCGTGAGCCTTCAAGTTCAGGCTGTGCCCCAAATACCCTTCCTCTGGGAGCTGTCCAGATTTACCACTGGGGGACGTTGAAAACCTTTATTAGCAGGTAGATACTGGTGGCTCCCACAGGTAAATTGCCCCAAATATAACTCTAACTAAAACATGTACCACTGATGATGCCCATAGATGAGCTGAAGGACAATTGCCCAGTCTCCTGACTTGAGCTGACCAAGCGGATACGCTACCTGCAACAACCAACACTGCAGAGAGCTTTCTTTGTCAGCAAAAGGCTCCGTGGGATCTACCCTTTCTGGCAACAGACGTCTGACAGTAATGAATTTGCAGGGGGTTTATTTGAAACAGTTACACCCATAAGGAGATGACTTTGCATTTCCTGTTTGGCCTTTCAGAGTGTTAATGTGGCTTTAAAGAATTTATTAGATCTTGACAAAGGTGCACTAATCTCAATTCATGAAATGATGTCTCTCTCTCTCTCTCATTCTCTGTCTCTCTCTTTTTCTCTTTTTTTGCCTATGGGTAACTATGATAGGTATGACCAATTTATTGGATGGCTTTCAAAGTGACAGCAGAGTTGGGGAGGAGAAGAAATGCGTTTTATAGTCGGGGGAAAAGCTCGGGAGAACTGTCAAAGTATTTCTCACATATTTATTGCTAAGTAATTTTCTTCGTTTACAGAACTTTTTCACTCACCAGATCAAGCAAAATGCCTGGGGTCTGAGGTAGATGAATTCATGCTGAAAAGTAGGCTCTAATGACACTAAAGTTCCAAGTATGTTCATTCTTTAAAAAAAATAACTCAAAAAGATTACTCTTGGGCTTCCCTGGTGGCGCAGTGGTTGAGAGTCCGCCTGCCGATGCAGGGGACGCGGGTTTGTGCCCCGGTCCGGGAGGATCCCACGTGCCACGGAGCGGCTGGGCCCGTGAGCCATGGCCGCTGAGCCTGCGCGTCCAGAGCCTGTGCTCTGCAACGGGAGAGGCCACAACAGTGAGAGGCCCGCGTACCGCAAAAAAAAAAAAAAAAAAGATTACTCTTGTCTATTGTGGGTTGTTGTTGTTGTTGTTTGTTTTTGAGAAAGAGCCTTACTTAATATAAAGATTTAGAATATAAATTTTCTTTTTGAATAAAACTATTTGATTGCTCTTAATGAAGTTGAAATTACTCTTTTATTTTGAAGGAAAGATTAACCAGACTTTAAATAATGTATCAGATTTTTGAGAATTAGCTTGAAGCTATCATTTGTTAGATTATCTATCAGATAACTTCTTTTAAAATAGAACAATAGAAAGTGAGTTCAATAACCATAAAGGATAGAAAATTGATGAACATATTTTTTCAGATTTTAGTATTGACCTTGGGTTTGTCAAGGTGGTCTAAGTTATGCTACAGTAACAAAGAAAGAAATCTAAGTGGCCTAAGACAGAATCAATTTCTCACGTATATAAATCTTCTATGGACCTAGGAGACAACAGAGCAGTGTTCCTCCGCTTGATTTTTGTATGACACATCTTTACCAACAGATGCTTCCAAAATGATCCTGCCAGGGAAGAGAGTCAAGTGCTTGCCATTAAATTTGTCCACCCAGAAGTGACACCATTTCTGCTCACATCAAATTAGCCAAAGCAAGTCACGGGGCTCCCCCAACCTCCCAGGAGGGTGAATACAATTCTCTGTGAGTCTGAAAGGAGAAGGGATTGGTATCAGTAAACAGTTGTGAAGTCATCCATAGACCACTCTCCCCATAGCCCAATATTCTTTCCTTTCTTCTTCCTCAATCCACATTCAAGGAAAACAACCCCAAATCTCTCATCTACCACAAGGTCCAGGGTCTCAGATAAGAATGTGGCTCCTCTTGGTACAGAGACAGACAAACTTAAAAGAAAGATTATTTTCTCCCTCCACAATCCATAGACTATAAAGAAATAAGGACAGTTCTGAGACTCGCAGTCACTGTGAGGACCACATGGAATGTTGATGATGAAGTCCCACTTCCGGTCCCCAAGAGGAGATGCCCTGTCTGCTGTTCTTGGTGACTCCTGGTCCCACACTGCGGAAGGCGAATTCTTCCTTTATTCTCCTTTGTTGCTTCTGGAATGGGCATTGGGGAAACATTCTCCTTGATAAGAAACTTTCTTAGCCCTTTACCTGCCTGAGAAGGGTTAGGTCCCAACGGTGACTTCAAGTCACAAAAGCCAGTCTCTTTGAGTCCGGGCTTGGGCTTCCTTTGGCATGAAATCCTCTCAAAATTTCACAGGTTTCTCATCTACTTGATTTTGCATGCCTCCATGGATCAATTCCATACCCACGAGGTTTTCTGAGATTTGGTTACTGAAATATTTTCTTTCTTTTTTTCTCCTCTCTCTTCCTTCCCCTTTCCCTCTCCCTCCCCCCTCCCCACCGCTCCCCCACCCGCCACTTTCTATATTTGCATTTGCTTTTCCATAAGTCTATCGAGGTTCCAGTGAAAGTCACACACTCAATCTCTTTGCTATTTTTGTCCAATTGAAAGGATGGATGGGCTGCCCCACTTTTAATGATATCTTTATTCTGAGATACTTTAATCCATTCCCAGATTTCAACATGGTGTGGCAGCCATACCCTTGATTTGATCCCTGCTTTTATTTTTTTTCTGTAATTTTTAAATTTATTTATTTTTTTATACAGCAGGTTCTTATTAGTTATCTATTTTATACATATTAGTGTATATATGTCAATCCCAACCTCCCAGTTCATCCCACCAACCCCCCCTCCCCCCACCATGATCCTTGCTTCAGTGTTTAAATTTCACTTTCCTGTTTTGCACGAAGTTGTCTCTGAGAAGCAGTTGATTTTCTAACCCTCTGGTCTCCAAATTTCTGTATTCTTCTGTTTTGAGTTATTCCTGATGGCAAACCATTCTGTTCTTTTCTGAATTCACCTCTTTTTCTTTTTTATGCTACCCTGCCAAGTGTGGCTGACATCAACCTGCAGATGCTCTAATTTTCTGTCTGATCTTTCTTCTAGAGCAGCGAGTTTATTTCTCTTTTATAAATTTTCTTAGGTGATAATATTACCAAATGATTTGCCACTGCCTTGATTGAGTGCTATCTTCCAGCCTCCACGGGGGATAGCCATCCATAACTACCCGCACCCCTGCCCCGTAGGATCAACACTAAGCCTTGCGACATATTTTAGAGTCTTTGTCATGGCAGCCTATAATCCTGGTATAAATAGCTGTTTTAGTCAGCGTGCATTAGGTTAGCCTGAACTAACAAACAACTTCAAATTTCAGTAGTTTACAGCACAAAGATTTATTTCTCTCTCATGCAAAGTCCACCAGGAGCCCAGAGAACTCTTAGGTCAGCTGAGCTGTCCTCCGCATGAAAGCTCAACGCTATCCTTCCTCAGCAGTGTGGTTTTCCAGTTTAGCCATGCCAGAGAAAAAGTGGGGTACAAAGTCGAGCTCCAGTAATTAAAATGCTTCCTCTGGAAGTGACACATATAATTTCTGCCACTCTTACCTTCTAAGAGGCAGGGATGCATATTCTTCTTACGTATCCTTAAGACAAGGTGAACTGGGTACCAGGGACCAGAGGTGGCAAATCTGCTGAGTTTGCGACTTGATGAATGAGATCGTGAGTTTAAGTAGTAGCTCCTGAACTCCTAGTACTATAAACACTGTATTTCTACTTCTTTAGAATCACAGGTACAGCCTTTACTGGTAAATACAAGGTTTTAATAAATACTTTTGTGAAAGGCTTATAACTTCTACTTATTCAGATTCCAACTTACTTTCCAAATGGCCACTATAAAATGCTAGTTACTCAAAAATTTCCAATTATAGTGCTCAGGTATTGTGTAGGAACACAACATGTCCTGTCTTCACTGAGAAATATTCAGGGATCAGCATCTGTAGTGGATTGAATGGTGGTTCCCCCAAAAGATACGTCCACGTCCTGGAAACTGTGAATGTGACCTTATTTGAAGCAACTCTCTTTGCAGATGTAATTAAGTTCAAGCTCTGGAGATGAGGAGATCATGGTGGATCCTAACCCCATGGCAAGTGTCCTTATAAAAGAGAGGGGAGCAGACACACAGAGCAGAGGCTGCGTGATGAAGACGAAGCAGAGGGGAGTGATGTGGCCACAAGGAAGGCAGGTGCCCCAGGAGCTGGCAGGGCTGAGGGAGGGCTGTTCTTGGTACCTGCAGAGGGTCCAGCTCTGCCAATGCCTTGATTTTGAACTTTGGCCTCCAGAGGAGTGAGAGAACAAGTTGGTGTGGTTTTAAGCCACCAAGTTTGTGGTCATGTGCTATTGCAGCCCTAGGAAATGATACAGGGTCCATCTGAGTTCTAGGCTTTTAAGACTAATGGATGCAATAAATACATATTATTAAATATTATATTTACTGAGCTAAAAGAGCAGTAGAGAGTGAATTAGACACTATCATGACAAAGTCCCATGATTTAGTACAAAGCGTCCTAGCTTTGAATTCAGATCATCTGAGTCCCAGGATTAACATTTTGAAGTGGTTATATCTTTTTTGTTTGTTTGTTTGGTTTGGTTTGGTTTTGGCCTTGCAGCATGTGGGATCTTAGTTGCCCAGCCAGGGACTGAACCCACGCTCCCTGCATTGGGAGTGCAGGGTCTTAACCACTGGACCTCCAATGAAGTCCCGTGAAGTGGTTATATATTTTAAGCATTAAAAAAATCAGTTTCCTCACCTATAAAAAGAAAATTATAATAAACCCTGCCCTGCAAACCTGGGGGATTACTATATGAATCAAATGAGACTATTGATGTGGAGGATCAATAATACATCAGATAAAGGAAATTTTAATTATGAGGATTGCGAACATCAAGGTAACGATAAGAACAAACCCTAGATCAGGTATTATAATTTCTAAACAATTTCCATTTAAAATGGACTTCATGTAGTGAGCTTCTTAGATTTGCAGAAAAAGAATAAATGGTCTAAAGACTGGACAAACAAAAGCCTTGCCCTCTTTTGAAAAAGGCCCATTAACTGCAAACCTTTCATTTCTATTTATTATTGTAAACTGCATCTGAAGAATGGAGCTAGAAAAAAGCCCACATTCTGGTCAGGTACTCAAGGAAAATGTAAATAAAGTTCTATGGAAAAAGCCCTAAAGGCTGATTGAAAATCTCTTGTTACATTTCAACTCATACAAATTATTCCTAGAAGATGAACATCATACCACAATAACTATACTCTAGGAATAATACTAGTTTATTTCTAGGACTTCCCTTCTGCAACTAATTTCAAATATATGAATGAAGATTAACTCATAAATTCTCATCTTCATTCACAGACATGGTCTCCATCTTATAGATAGCCCAGGGAGGACACTGCAAATCACAGACCCAGCTGAGAATAAAACTTTGTGATGCAACTTTGAAGTAATGGTGGTGTTGTATGTGTGTGTGTGTGTGTGTGTGTGTGTGTGTGTGTGTTTGCTCTTTTGCTGCTAAATGGAAGCATAAAAATCAAAAAGGGTGGAATGTGCATCTTGAAGGCAGAATTTCCCCCTCATTCAGTTGCTTTCTGTCTCCTATAGCTGAAAGGCTATGGCGGGTATTTGATGCTTTTCTGTGTCCCTGATGAACTTGGATGGCCGAGTCATACATTGCCCTTTGAGCAATGATTTTTCCTGCCTTATCGCCAGGGGGCTGTACCAACCCTGGAAATCTAATTTCTCCCTACTTCTTCAGTCCTGTCACGAAATATCCCTCCACTCCTTTGGTGCAAATCTTACCTCTGTGGATTTAGTATTAAAACCCATGCATTAGCGGTGTCAAAATCCTCTTCTCCCAGAAAAGCGCTAAGGAATACTTTCTTGCTGCTGCTGTAATCTAAGTTTTATGGGACCTCTAGATGCCTTCAAGGAGACAGAGGCAGTTGGATTACTGGAAATGCTTTAATATTACATGATAAAAACCTTGGGAGGATTTAAAACCAATGCTGTCAACTTTAGTTGAAACAAACCAGGATGGAAGGCATATTATGACTTCAGGGAATTTGACGAAAATGAAGAAGAAATTGCCGTTATAAGATGCCAGAAGCTCGTGTCAGCTGCAGCCGAGTTATAATGACCTGCTGGATGTTGATTCAGTTCTTGCTGGCAAGAGCTCATCTGTCTAACACGCCCTGCTCCTGGGTGAGCCATCATGCCTCACTTCTCTGTGTTCAGAAGTTCAGTGGTACCTACTGATCCATTATCACGGAAGCACTCAACTCCTCCAATCTAACTAATCCCTCCACTTGTCCTTCCTCCTCCCCAAAGCTTCTGGAACCCAACTCTGTGCTTAGCAAACCCATCTATCCCATCAGCCTCTTCCTGGAATATTCCCTCCACTTGTGACCCAGACTTGGCAGCCTTCCTCTTCCCTGGAAAATCTTTCAAGGAGAGGCTAATTTTCCTCTCCTGCCTCTTTATTTCAAGGTCAGGCAGTGGGATGCGCATGGCCTTTGGTTCCCATTGTTGTTTGGTAGCTACCTCCTCCCGCTTTGAAACCCTTAGCTCAAGGTCTTGGTGCTGATTACCCAAGTAGATGCTGGCCTCCAGCAAGAGTTCAAGTGGATGAATGTTCCCCGATGTTTCTGCCACCAGCTTTCATGACCTCAGAGAGAGCCACAGCCATACACCCCCTCCCCAGGAGACCCTCCAAGACCAGCAGGTAAAGGTAGAGGATGGAGAGCTCTACCTGTTGCTCTAACAGCTCACAGGAGACATCCTGACCAGGCTCACCGCTGAATAGCTGCAGGAAAGAAGAAATTAACACATCCTCTCGGGAGAGTGGCCAGAACCAGGAAATATTTGTAACAGCTCATCATCCTTTTTACTTTACTTCCTCACCTCCCCCTCTTAGTTTTATAAGAGAAACTAGCCTCCAAACCTGGGCAAGATGGTTCTTTGGGACACTAGTCCACCATCTCCTTGGCCCGCTGACTTTCTGAATAAAGTCATATTCCCTGCCCGCCCCCTCCCAAAAAGAAACCCCTTGATCTTTGAAGTTCACACCATTCTCCTTTGTCACCTCTTCTCCTTGTTTCCATCTACAAACCATGGGTCACTCTTCCTTCCTCATAATGACCTCAGCCTCTCACTCACTGCCTTATTTTTCAGTTCTGCTACTGTCATCATTCTGAGATGTCACCTCTACACAGGTAATCCATTTAATTAAGTTTTCAATTCCTTGATTTCACTTTGAAAATTCTTTTTCTCATCCTCGCTTTAGTTTCCAACTTCCATGACCAAACCTTGGGCTTTGTCATCAGTAATAGCTCCTCCTCCAAAACTTCTGGTTTCAAGCATCTTGTTCTTTGATCACCAGCTCCTAGTCTGGCGCACTCACAAGACAATTAAACAGGTGTGGGATTTTGGGAATGGAGCCACTGGATACCAAGCCAGGACCAAACCTAGAAATGATCTTTAATACTGGAGCACAAGGAAAGCCTCATTTCTATTTCTTACTGGCTCTCCCAAGTCCTCTGTGCAAGTAGATTTGAAATTGACTCTTTCTTGGGAAGAAAGAGTTTCTCCTTTTCTACTTTTTGTTATTATTTTTTTTCTTTTTGCCTCCCAGAACTTCCTCCCCTTTGGATAGAAAGGCAACCAAAAATGCCTGAGAAAAAATATGACAACATTTTCTTTATGAACACATTCTTGTGTTCTGCGTATGTTTTACTCTTCTCATTTCAAAAACACTGATATTATTATAGAAATATAATAGCAACAATGCATATGTAAAGTCATCTTTTTGTTGTTGTGGGTTCTGTTTAAAAGGAAACTGGTACCATGTAACAAATGCAGTTTTTCATTTGAAAACAATATTTCCTGTACTGAGAACTGTCAGGGAAGCAAATGATGCCTAATGAATGGAATCTCTGTGTTCCATTGTCAAAAAATCTCCAATCTTGGAATGTTAAAAAGTAGCACCTTAAAATTCACTTTAAACTTTGCAAAATGAAATTTCATGTCAATACCTGTCAAAGAAGGGGATAATAAGAGTTGAGGTTCTCAGTGGAGGAAAAGCATAAGAGTTACAATGGATTCATTGCCTATTATTCTACATCCATGGGTTCACTTTCTATTGCTTCCTCTTCCCCACCAAAGATGCCCTTTTTAATTTTCCCTTACCTGTGTTTCATTTTAATATGCATAGCTCACAGCCAGATGAGGACCAAATTAACATAATACAAATGCAGAGAAAATGCCATAACTTTGTTCTTATAAGGAAGTTATGAGTATGATATGCTGTCACCCAGACTGCCAGATACTTGTGACAAAGCCTGTGTGTTTTGTATTGACTGAGTTTACATTTTTAAAAATTAATTAATTAATTAATTAATTAATTTTTGGCTGCGTTGTGTCTTCGCTGCTCCACAGGCTTTTCTCTAGCTGCAGCGAGCAGGGTCTACTCTTCATTGTGGTGTGTGGGCTTCTCATTGTGGTAGCTTCTCTGTTGCAGAGCATGGGCTCTAGGCACGCGGGCTTCAGTAGTTGTGGCACGCGGGCTCAGTAGTTGTGTTGCACGGGCTTAGTTGCTCCACGACATGTGGGATCTTCCTGGACCAGGGCTTGAACCCGTGTCCCCTGCACTGGCAGGCGGATTCTTAACCACTGCACCACCAGGGAAGCCCCCCAAATACACAATTTTTATATTGATTTGTAATTTAAAAAATCTACTTTTCTTAAGGAACATCTGCCTATTCTAGTTTTTAAATTTGACTAATTTTTTTCTTTTCAGTGATATTGAGTCATCTAAAATAGTAGCATATTAGAGGGTCAAGAATTGCTCCCCTGCCCAAAAAATAAAAGAGCAATGTTCTACTGTGAAATAATGGCCAGTGCAGGGTATATATCAAAGCAACATGAGATGTTATGGTTTGCACGAAGGTAAAGCAGACTCTCACTGGGGACTTCCCTGGCAGTCCAGTGGTTAAGACTCCACGCTTCCACTGCAGAGAGCACGGGTTTGATCCCTGGTTGGGGAACTAGAAGCCCACATGGCGCACGGTGCAGCCACAAAAAAAAAAAAAAAAAAAAAATACTCTCACTGTCACAGCTCTGGTTAAGAATCCACACATTCTCAGGTAGATGACGATGCAGAGGCCAGGCCCGGGAACTGGGGAGAGGGTGTGGGTGACAGAGGCTGCAAGGCACGGGCTCTGAGTCAGCTAATGACAAGTCTGTGTGGAATCCAGGGAGGAAGGCCAGTGGGATGGAATCAGCCGTGGAGGAGATTGTTGGAGAGGGGATGCTGCACCTTGAGTTTCAGTTCCAGCTCTAGCACTGAAACCCACTAGCTGAGGGTCAGTTAACCTCTCTGCCCATTTCTCCATCTATCAAGTGAGAAGATTAAGCTCCAGCAATAGATTTTATGCTTTTGCCTTTTGTGGTTCTAGGGACCCACTGTGGAAAATCTGAAAGGCTACATCCAGCAGGAAAACCAAACAAAAACACCCATGATGGGACCCGAGCAAGCCTCTAGGATATCAAATTATCCTAAAAATGTTAATAACCATTGTTCTGAGAGCTGGTTTCTTCTGTCTCTCATGGTAGGGGAGAGGCAGTCACGAAGTAAGAAGGTTGAAAGCGATTAGAGGTCAGCTCAGCCAACAGCTCAGAGCACTAGACCTTTACTGTTTCCCTTTCATATTCATAAATCTGTTACATAAAGTGGTCCATACTTGCAAAATTTCTCTTCTCTTTCAGTTTCTGCAGAAAAAAAGGTAGACACAGGAGCTAAAAATTATCTGCCTGTAAATATTTGCAATAGAAAATGGTTGAAAGTAGTTTTCAATATCCAATCATTTAATCCGTTTGTTTTAAAAATAGCTTGTAATTTGCATGGAACTAGGTCAATATTTCAAATCCATACAATATTATGGGGCATTGGTTCTTAATGTGCCTGTTTTAAAACATGAAATATTTTCTGTTTAATTCAGCATTTCTATAGATTTGGTGTCAGTATTAGAAAAAAAATTGATATATATTATGATTGGAAGGAGTACATATCAAAGGAAGTGACTATGGGACCAACAGCTAGCTCCCTCCATTATGGTTCAAATATCATAAACTTCAAAATGCAATGTTTCAGAACAGAGCTCTTCTTACTACTATTAAACCAGAAACGTTCTTACTCTTGTAGCAGATTTCTATTAGGTGTAGAAACATTTCAGAAAAAAAATAAAGCAAGTCTTGAGATTCTCAGGACATAACGTTTCCTACTGTCAAATTAAAGCCAATAGTAATTAGCAAGTACATTTACTGAGGTCAGATTTATGAAACTTGAGAAGGGAATCTGTTTTCTGGAAAATTCTTGTGGAATATTTCAGAGTTGAGGAATTATGCTTGTTAAGAAAGAATGTTCAAATAAATAGAGACTTAAAAGACTGAGTTGATGAACAATGACCACTGCCCACATATTGGGAGAGACAGTCTTTTGGAATTAAAATTTGTTTCTTCACTCAACTTATACCTTAGAAGAAAAATCCTAATTTTTGGAATTTGGAAAGTGTGACTACAAAGTAACACACTGATTTTTATCATTCTGTCTTTTCAGTGAATTCTTCTCATAGTAGAAATTACTCTGAAGTAATAGCTAAGGAATTCACTGTGGCTTGGTTTACCTCCTCTTCTATTCCCACGATTGAAATGAGACAGCACAGCTCATGAGATTAGGCGCTCCCAGAAGACTCTGAGAGCTTCCTGGCTTGAGGCTGGCCAGGAATAACAACGCAGGGTGTGTTTTACAATAATCCCGTTTTGGGGTAAAAACAGGAAAGGGAGAGGCTAGTTAAAATTAAATATTTTATACGATGAAAAGAACCAAAAGAAAATAGAGCAGTTTCCTTTCAGTCTGGGGAAAATTAAAATCGACTCTGATTATCCAAATTACTTACTTGCTTATTTTTGAATAGAAAAGGTATCCTGATAGGCCCTTAAAAGATTATAAAATTTCTGTTCACTTTTTTTCTCTGAATCTAGGCTCCCAAACTAAGGTGACAATATTTAATTCACTACACTGCCCTACTTAGAATACTCAGTTTGTTGGAAAGATACATCATGGTCTGCTGACATCAGTTCTCAAGATCAGATCCAATATATTGTCTACTTGGAGGATTTTTTTTCCAATATTTCTTAGAATTGAAATAGGTTATTAATACCTTTTTATTTTGTTATACCTTGTCATCAGCAATCAACAATTACCGAATACGTATTATTTAACATTAACTGCATATGTTATTCAAATACTTTCTAAATGACAAAAAAAAAGCCCCTATTGTTAATAAATACAGTATTATTTCACAAATTTTATAGGGGAAAGCATTATTATCTAAATGGTCTCTCAGGAAATCTCAGATGATCCTTTGCCTTTTCGTGTTTCCCTTTCGGGTATCTGTTCTTGGGGAGGACAATAAATAGCTTTCCTGTCTCTGACTATCATGGTATTTTCCTCTGTTCCTTTTGAAATGGCATCAATTTTTCTTCTGACACTACTGTTATTCTTTCCATCATGGCAAGCTTGGGCTAATGGCAGACATCAGGAAATATTATGCTTTTTCTTTAAGGCTTTTCTAATTTTTAATTAAGAAGAAAAGACTCTTGCTGATCACCTACAGGAGTGTGACTCTCCATGGTTACCTGTCACTCAAAGAGCTCCAGCTCCGAGGAATATGCTAATTAGCCCCGCTAAAGCATCATAATTGAACTGGAGAGAGGCTGCCGAAGGTGCACGTCTGCCCTTCACTCAGAGCAGTCCTGCCGCCTGAATGGAGGGAGCTGTCCCACAATGCCAGGGAACAAAGGGAGATGGGGACAGAAAAAAAACAACAACATTCCATCTGCCATTTGTTACTCTCACTTCTAAAGTGATTATCAAGATGTAACCTGGATACCATGTCGATATTAAAAAAAAAATAAAAGAAAAAAGTTTTCTTTAGGCAGAAGAGAATGAGCCACGGCATCTGTTCCACAATGATCTCTAGGACGGTTAATACATTTGAACTGCGGATAATCATAATGATAACAATAGGTGCATGTTTGGGGGGAAATAGTCTTTTATGTAAATGAAGGTGATGTATGAACCCAGACAAGGGACCTTACAGGAAAGCTTCCTGGTTACGTTTTGGAGAATAAAAGACAAAGTTCTTGACACCGCAATGTCCCCCAGATATAGACAAACATGAACATTGGCATTTAGACAATTTAAAGGAGAATATAAAATCTTAGACCATCTTTTACAGCGGAAGAAAAAAACCAAGCTAATTGTGTTCCAGAGGGGTTTCATCTTCTCTTCAACTCGGTTCTAAATGTTAATGTTGGAAGAAAATAGTTGGAAAAAAAAAACCATACCTGGCATAGTAGAACCGTAAACTCAGTTTAAGGAGTGAAGTGGTTCTTAACTGCAAGCTTTCTAACCTCAGATTTTTTTTTGTACTGAAAATGGTGTTTGGTATAATCATGGAATCACAGAGTTTTGGAGCTGCAGGGACCTTGGATAGAACACGTACAACTTGGGAAGTATCAGAGAAGCCACCTCTAGCTCCAAACCACATACTGATCGGTGGGTTGAGCTGGGAATAGAGCCCCAGTCTCTGGACCCCATATTTCTCATTTGGAATTAAGAGTACAAGGCAATAGATAAAACATTATTTGATTCTAAGATGAGGTGTTGCACAGTGCAAGGTCCACAGGTCAGAGGATTTTGTCCTGTCCTTCGTTACAATCTGTATCTGAAGCACTTTAGTCGTGCCTGGTGCCCACCCATCCCCATGTATTTGTTGAATGAATACATGACTGGGCACATTCTTATATGATTTGAATATTTCCATTAACTTTCAGTACTTAAAATGCTGGACCACCCAATAAGATAATTCTGCCCCCTTTTCTTTCTTTCTTATGTTAGGTGTGTCTCAGTCTAAAGGTTTCATTGGGTGTGGTGACTTTGACAGATGTGTGTTAATACTGGGGAACCACTGTTATCCTAACTTACTGTGTTATAGACTAGTTACCTTTTCCTTCAGAGAAGCAATTACAACATACTTATGCAACATTCATAGAAAGCCTGACATACAAGAATAAAAGAAACAAACAAAAGCACGAAACTAGCCTTAGTAAGTAGCTACTCTATCCCAGGTATATAAGTTTATGCAATTCTTACAACAAATCCATACTTTTGATATTGTATACACACTATCTATTATATGAGTGTGACTCTCCCAACTCTTGGCCATCTTGCTTTGGTTGGGGTGATCAAAGAAGACTTTCTGAGGGGGAAACCTTAGAGCTGAGACCCAAAGAAGGAAAAAGGGCCAACCAGGTTGCCATCTTGGAGAAAAGGTAGAAGGAAAGGTGCCCATGAAAAAAATAAGATTTGTGTGTGTGAGAATTTTATGGAGGGTCCAAGTACCTGGAGTGAACTGAACAGGGTAAGGGAGAGAGAGAAGATGGGATAGAAAGATAAGAGTCATTCAGCGCTTGCAGGATCTGATAGGCAAAGTAAGGAATTAGAGTTTTATTCTAACAGTAGTGAGAAGCAACTGCAGAGTTTTAAGCAGGGACAGGCTATGATACCATTTATGCTTTAAAGAGGTCACTGAGAGGATAATGCTTTGTAGGGAGGAAGAGGGAAAGCGAGAGCCCCGCTGGGAGACTGTTCCAGACACATGATCAGAGCTTCAGCGTGGAAAGGGTGGGAGTCACCAGGCTCGGAATACACGCTGGAGGCTGTGCTGAGCTGATTGTGGGTGATCGGAAGTGGGCATGGGAGAAACAGAGGATGCGAGACATCTGTTTCATCCCGAGGATGGGTGGGTGATATTTAGCAGGTGGTAATGAGGTAGGACCAATTCGAGGGACATAGTAATGGTGCTTTTGGCATAGAATATTCTCAATACACATTTTTTTAAAAAAGAGTAAAGGGTGGTTGGAAAGGTAGGCTGCTTGATTTGTGGATACTCAGTGAATACCTCACTGTGACAGAAAACAATGGTATAACTCAATGTGAAACACGGCTACTGTTTTGTTTTATTTTATTTTATTTTATCCTATCCTATCCTATCTTATTATACTTTTTGTGGCTGCTATTTTCAACTAAAAAAAAAATAACAAAATCACCCCAGAGTCATAATGAATGGTAAGGTATATATCACTGTACCATTTAAGAAGCAATATATATTTAGAAAAGAAACAAGTTAAATGGCTGTGAAATGCCTTCTTAGGATCATTTGGATAGGCTTTAGGAAAACAAAAAAACAAACAAACAAACAAAAGAAAAAGAAAAGCCATAATTAAAAGCATGTCAAATGGACCTTTACCACACCTTTTCCGAGCTGGCAAGTAAGAAGTCACATCGTGTCGAACCTGGTGGTTCCTGTGAATGGAGCTGTAGGGAGACCAGCCCTTTCCCACGCCCTTAACTCTTTCTCTTCCACTCTAGAGGAAAAATGCATAGAAATGAAATTTGACTTTTGGTAAAAAGAAACTGGCCACAGCATAAGAGCCTGAAAGATAATCATTATTAAAAAGACTCTAATTTTGCTGCATCCTATTTAAAATTTGTATGTGAATGTGTGTGTGTGCATGAGTGTGTGTGTGTGAGCATGTGTGTGTGTGTGCGAGTGTGAGTGAGTGTGTGAGCGTGTGGGTGTGTGTGACTGAGTGTGTAAGTGTGAGTGTGTGGATGTGTGACTGTGAGTGTGTGTAAGTGTGTGTGTGTGTGTGTAAAGGCTTTTCCTTGCCTTCCAGTAACGGCTGCCATTATTTTTATTAGACACAGTGTGTAGGAGTTTTAACCTTTTTATTGAACATGAGCATAACACATACAAAGGTTGATTAATAACCAAAAATACCAGCATTTTAAGTTTGTTCTAAAATTGGTGAAAAGTCTTTTGTTGAATTTACTTATTAAGACCATTTTATCAGCACTGAAGTTTCTCTCCTGGTATTTAGCCAAGAATTGCATCGCTATTACCCACATTCGTTCCCCTTATCTAACTTATTGTTCTTTCCTTCCTCTTGCCTTTAAAACTTAAATATGTAATTGCTACTGTATTCATTTTTACTTTTTAATACTTTGCTTGTAAGTATTCTTTATATGTACTTTTATCTGTTTTCAAGACTTCTCAAATCTCCTCAGCTCCAGAAATGTATTGGGGCAAAGGAGGGAGATGCAGGAAGAGATTTCTCTGGTAGGGTGTACATGGATCAATGTCACCCGAGCTTGCTTGCTTTTTCTTTTCTTACGACTCAGATGTTGAGGTGAGACCTCAAGCTGGGTGTTGTGCATCCTCCGAATTCATGTCGTTTCTTCAAGGCTGAGTGTGGACGGAGCATCAGATTGCTCGGCCTTCAGGATGTCCACCCAATGGATCATTGCACTGTTTCTTTTATTTATTTCCATGTTGAGTATGTCTGATCCCTTTCCTTTCATATTTCTAACCCCCTGAACTCTTTCTCTGATTTTCAGGATTATAAAGGAATGGAAACCAATTAAGGAAGTGATACTCCTATGGATGAATAGTCTAAGTCACAAGGGACACTAAGAAATTAACCCAAGGCTACTGAGAGAAATGGGCCAACAATTTCTGGTTTCTGAAATCAGCAACGTTTAATCTACACAATTATTGCCTCCATGCATTCCATTCCTATTATGTTTGAAATAAAGAAAAAGTAAATAAGTTTGGGGGAGGATGGATACCTATATATGCATGGCTGAGTGGCTTTGCTGTGCACCTGAAACTGAACTATCACAGTTTAGTTTGGCTATACTCCAATACAAAATAAAAAGTTAAAAAAAAAGTAAATAACTAACAAAATAACATATTTGGGAATTTGTTGATTTTGCTCTTTGTTTATCTTTTGAAAATGGCAGGAATGCTGAGTGGCAGGTACTGGTGGTCCCCAATATTGTGCGTCCTGATAGAAAGATTACACTTCCAGCTTCCCATATGGATCTGGTGACAATGTGGCTAAGCTCTGGTCAATGAGATGCAAACAGACGTAACGTGTGCAACTCAGTCACGCTTTAGGGGGATGGGGCATGGTATCCCTTCTTCTTTACCTCTCCTGCTGGCAGGGGTGTGGACCTGATGGTGCACCATCCTGGACCACATGAATACAGCCAACGCCCCAGGGTCAGCAGAACATCATGAGAGGAAAGAGGCTGAGCCTCTCATGACTTCATGGAAAAGAGCCATAGATAAAGTCACTCAAACCCCTATGAAGGATAAATAATCCATCCTTAATCTTTGTCACATGCAGATCAGCCTGTATTCCAACTAACACAGGCTGTATAAATATGATATCAAAATATCCTGTTGAAATAGTTTAAAATTCAGACTTACTTCACTCAGTACGACAGAGAAAGAAATATCGTATGGTATTGTTTATATGTGGAATTTAAAAAAAATGATACAAAGGAACTTATTAACAAAACGGAAACAGACTCATAAACTTATAGACCGAACTAATGGTTACCAGGGGTAAGTAGGGAGGGATAGATTCAGAGTTTGGGATTGACATGTGCACACTGCTATGTATAAAATAGATAACCAACAAGGACCTACTGTGTAGCACAGGGAACTCTGCTCAATATTCTGTAACCTAATTGGGAAAAGACTTTGAAAAAGAATAGGTGCATGTATATGATAACTGAATCACTTTGTTGTACACCTGAAACGAACACAACATTGTTGATCAACTGTATTGCAATATAAAATAAAAAGTTAAAAAAAAACAGTGAAAAGTTCAGACAAATCGATTTCTGAAATTAGATTAAAAAACTCTAAAATGTTAAGTTCAGTCTCATCGATTTGTGTGAATGGTCCCAGCTTAAGCTATATTGACTTTGCTACGCATGAGAGATGCATTTCTATTTAGATGAACGAGAAACGTCTTACCTTAACTACACTTATAGGTAAGTTTACGCTGTGCATTATAGAATTAGCAATGTATTGAAATCACTACATTGAAACAAAAAATTGTTCTTGGTGACAGCATTCACATTAGAATCACATACTTCATACAGAAATCAGAAGGGGTTTTGAAGCCAGAACTTCCCAAATCTCCTAATTTAGGGATATAATTTCTACATAAAGCATAAAACTGGAAGAGCTAAATATAGTAAGTAGGCTTTTTGGACCCTGGAAGAGAATAAATGTACCCATGAGGATGGAGAGAGAACAGTAAAGCCAGGAGATGCCGTAACTGCCGGTAGGCGCTCAGGCTAGTAAGCACCCCATCCCCACACATCATACTCAAACAGTACAGAGGGATTAAATCTGCACTGTAGGAAACCACACATGGCTTTATGTCAACGACTTTGGAGGTTTCTTGAGAATGAAAGCCTCACATCTCAGATTTGTGAAGGCCAAGGGTCTGCTCCGTGGCATTTTGTGCTTTACTGTGTTGGAATATCTGGGGAGCATTTTTTTTTTTTTTTTTTTGCTGTACGCGGGCCTCTCACTGTTGTGGCCTCTCCTGCTGCGGATCACAGGCTCCGGACGCGCAGGCTCAGCGGCCATGGCTCAGGGGCCCAGCCGCTCCACGGCATGTGGGATCTTCCCGGACCGGGGCACGAACCCGTGTCCCCTGCATCGGCAGGCAGACTCTCAACCACTGCACCACCAGGGAAGCCCTCTGGGGACCATTTTATGGCAGACGTTCCCTAACAGCCCCTTTAGTGATGAAGCCAGGCACAGCTAGGAAACACTCTGGTCCGGAAACACCTCGGCTCATATAATAAAAGACAACGATGCTAGTGGCTGGTTGTAAGTATTGGGCCCATCCAATAGCAACAGTGTGATTTCTTGCTTTGTTGCTCACATCTTTAAAAGGTACTGCTTGGGAAGTAAATATTAAGTGCTCAAGGCTTAATCACATATAATCGAAAGGCTCTAGGTACACATTGTGCTTACAAATAAAACATCTTAGGTCACTCTGGGAACACGCTAGCTAGTTTTAGTGCTAATTGGAATCCTCAGATATTAGCCAGAAAATTATAGTGGATAAAGCTCATTCGACAACAGTAACAGCAGAAACTCAAGGTAAGGTCTATGTTAATCAAAGGGCTCCAAGCAGAATTATTGTGGGAAAGGAGTCTTTCTGGGGGAACTGGCATAGGTCTGCTAATGTAGCTATCATTTATTGAGTACTTACCCAGGTCCAAATATGTGCCGAGTACTTTCTAAGGATTATCTCATTGGCTTTTTAGAGGAATCCTATGGAGTAGTTACCGTTTTTGATTTCAAAAGGAAACCAATTTAGAGAGTTTAAGTACATTGCCCCAAATCGCGTAATTAATATTTGACAGTGCCAAGTTACAAACCCAGGTTTGTCTTAGACCAAAGCTCATGCTCTTAATATGAAGAATCAATCTATTTATTAACAGAACAAATAATCATATTCCATTGATTATAAGAAATTGAGTCAATGTGATATACATTTTTTTATGACAAAGTAGATCAGTAACTTGTATAGCAAAGGTCTTTTCCAAATAAGCAGTTAGATCTATTTAATATATATGGCCCCTCTTGAAATCTCCCTTTTTCAAAAGCTCTACTTGTGTTATGGAAGTTTCTGACAAAATGCACTTGGTCTTTCAAACACATGGCTCAACATCCTGGTATGCTTTGCTGTTTCCAGGGAGATATTCAGACAGTCATCTTAATGCTCCCCCAAGCAGTGGAGGACCCTCTGGAGCCCTGGACAGCTTTATGATGTCATTGGGTACCTGAGGGTGCCTAAAAAAGAAGAAAATGCAGCTGGTTTCATCTTATCCCCTAATTGGACCAACATATATATGTTCAGAAGTTAAATCCATGTTTGAGAAATAGTTAGAATTTGGAATTGAAATCTTATCTCTGGAAGCTGAAATAAAGTAGCCAAATCAATGTTTAAGATAGGATATATCTGTGGGCTGGAAGGCTTAGAAAAGAAACAGAGTTGGAGAAAAAGAGAAGAGAAATCTTCACTTTATAGGATGTTATGGCACATATACATTATTCTGACAACAACTAGATGAAAAAGATTTGACATTTTGAATTTCCCTGAGGAACTCCCTACCAACGACATACCACTTAAAATATAGTCATAATGGTATTAATATACATATCATATTGTTGTCTCTCTCAACCACTTTTAAGAAATCTAAATTTATTTGTATATCGGATTCTAACACTTTTCATTCAAAAGTAATGGTTTGAAACATTTTAGGATTGATTACACAGGAAAGTTGTAAAGGGAATTAAGAGAATAGGTATGAAATTAATTGAACTTCACCAAAGAAAAATCATAGGAAATTAAAAGTAGGTCATATCCAATTATTAAAAATATTTCATTGGGAATTCCCTGGCAGTCGAGTGGTTAGGACTTGGTGCTTTCACTGCCGAGGGCCCAGGTTCAATCCCCGGTCTGGGAACTAAGATCCCACAAGCCTCGTGGTGTGGCCAAAAAAAAGAAAAAGAAATTCATTTATTTATTTTATATCAATTAAAGTGTAAAATGTTCAGTCTTTATCCATGACAACTGCATCTTAATGTCAATGGATTGTGACAGATTCATAAGCATTTCACACATTTGTTTAAAAACCATTAAAGTGACCCTCTGAATTTCAAAATTGCTTGCTCACACGTAGTAGGTGATCTAGAAACACTTTAAAAATAAAGGAAGGGATGAATGGATTAGTATGAAAAACCTTCTTGAATAAATAATCCCCAAATATAAGGCTTTGGTTTATAAGTGAAAAGTAACTCAGCTAAAAATGTTTGTCTCGGTGGAAGTTAGATAGAACATCTCTTTTACAGTGATTATTTTGATTAAGTACTTGATAAATAAAAGAGGATATGACAGTCTTACATTTATACATGGCTAAAATGGGGAATAATATTATGCAGTCATTAAAATAACACCATAAAAGAATATTTATTAGTATAAAAATTTAGGAAGTATTATCAAGGGGAAAAGATCATAAGATATTAGTTAATAATGTGAAATGTGGACATTGTAGTCCCATTCAAAACATCTCCCCACCTATCAAGAATAATATAGAAAAAAAGGAAGTATTTATTATACACTAAAATTCAACAATTCATTCTGGATGGTGCTTTCCAAATTTTGCAAAATTTCTACAATAAACATTTGTCTCTGTCTCTTAACAGAAACACTTTATAAAATAAAATGAAAACCAAAATTTCCTAAGCTGGGAATTCCCTGGCAGTCCAGTGGTTAGGACTCGGTGCTTTCACTTTCAGGGGCCCAGGTTCAATTCCTGGTCTGGGAAGTAAGATCCCGAAAGCCATGTGCATCACCGCCAAAAAAAATTTCCTAGGTTAATAATAAGATGAGATAGTGGAGAGAGAGTCCCTCTTTGCTTTAAGGAAGCAAGGAGGCCATGGGGCTGAGGAGACGGTGGCCAGCCCAGGACCAAGCAGGTGATTCGCTTGGTTAGGAGGTTGGTTATATACAGAGAGGTTGAACAAATAAGTAAACATATTGGGTCTTTCTAATGATTACATTCAACTTTTGCATTTTTGGCAGAAGTGGAACAGAAATGACACTGAGTTTTCACTGCATCCCATCTGGGGGCTCACAACTTTAGTTCCTTTCATTAATGGTGACGTTAACTTAGGACTTAACTTGATTAAAGCAGGTCTTTCAGGTTTCTTCACAGTAAAGCTTATTCTCCTCTTCATAACTAGCAAGGGTTCGTGGGGCAATACTTTGAGACTCTGTAAATATCTTTTTCCTTTTCAATCTTCCAATTTAATTAACCAATATCAGTATGAGTTCATGAATTCCTATTTTATGCAATGGGTTGAATTATCTATACCATCATGTCTTCATGATCAGATTATCTCAGAATTTGTCCCAGAGAGATTCTCTTCAAGTAGATTCCTGTGTTCCTACAGCACATCCTTATCATTCTTTGAGCACTTCCTTACTTTCTGGCAAAACCAGATGTTCAGACTCATCTACTGTTTTCATTGTCCCAACCCTGGGATAAGCCATTTCTGCAGGGAGTCCGGGAGAAGCATGGTATTTAGAAACCAAGATCTGGGTGTTAGATGTGTTTGTTGCTGCAGGGACTCCCCTGCTTCCATTCTCATCTTGGTAGAAAAAGCAAGGGAATATATGTTTACATATATACACAAGCGTTCATACATTTTCACACATTTATATCTATACTAATTTTTCTATCTATCTACATATTCTAAAAAAATCATGAGTTCACACCAGTATTTCCAATTCCAATTTGATACCACAATGTTTATTCTATTATTTTCCTTTTCCCTATTTCTAATTCCCCCAGCATCGTTTCCACCACTCTTGGTAAGTTTAGTCATGTAATCAAGCCCCTCTGTGTCACCAGTCTCCTGTTGCCAGCTCTCACCCTGGCATGGATATCCTCCTCTTTAGCTCGGATCTAGAACACACAGCACTTTATCAGATACATGATTTGCAAATATTTTCTCCCATTTTGTAGGTTGCCTTTCCATTTCGTTGTTGGTTTCCATATAGATGTATTTTGTGAATTAATATTCAAAGGTAATATCCTTTAAACTATAAGTCATGGTGTTAAATTAGTGGGTCTCAGCCAGAATTTAATAAATGAATGAGAATTAAATAAGAAATAACAGATGAGTGATTGTACAAAGGAAACATATATACCGTCTTGTGAAATTTCTGCTTCAGTTAAATGTATGCGTATACATGTGTGAGTTACTGGATCACTATATAAAATGTTTCGTACTGTTGTTCATTGTCAAAATAATTCAAAGCCACTGACTCAAAATATGATCGAAATTTTCTATAAAGCATCTTAGATGAAAGAAACTTCCTAGTATATAAGTAAATGAATAACTATCAAGTAGGTAGACAAATTTAACATCACAAATGTACTGAGAGCTATAAAAACAGGTAATTGAACCTTTTTTCTCAGTATTAATGAACTTGCACTAAGCATTGCCTATTAGGTATTGCTGGAAATGAACGCTCTTTCCCTCTATTGCTGACTAAGGCACATGTCATGTTTCTGCCCTTGGATTGGTACATTGGTGGTGTTTCTCATTGCCAGTGCAAGCTGCAGAGTGAGGAAAAAAGAATCTAGAACAAAACAATTGTTTTTTGCAATAACAAACCTGTCCCTGGGTGAACAGTCCCTTTTCAGTTGTTCCTAATGAGGACCAAGTACACAGAACCAGAGCTCAGAAGACCTGGGTTTGGTGTGAGTTCTGCAATTCCGCTGGGCTGAGCACGTCCAGGGGGAGCCATTCGCACGGAGTGTGATGTACAGAGAATACATTTAGCAACACGGGCTCGGGACGGCCATTCTTCTGAGCCAGTTGCAACCACAGTAGCAAGCGTCCTGAGCCTTCACTTCCTGGATGTAGTAAGTATCCTGTTCGTAGTCACTATTCTTGGTAATGGGCCATGTTAGCTCATGAAGAAGAAGGAATCCCTCTGAGTACCTGCTCACTTCTACCTACCTTCTAAAGGTCCCTGAAAGGAGCCCTGCTTTGTGTGCTGTACAATAATGACTTAGGGTGGTACCCTTGGTTTTCATGTTTTATGAAGATTTGGGGGAACTTAATTGTCTCCTATGAATTCCACTGAGGTGCTGTCAACCACCTCACCAAGGCAAACACAGGAGGAGCTCAATTCACATCTGTGGTGAACATGATGTGTATCTGTTTCTCACCTATGTCCCTTGATCATGGATGAGCCATGGCTCTTTTCCCACGGTTATTTTATAGTCACTTTATTGTGCTGTGCAGATATGGTACGTGGCACCACGATGCCTAGGTATTTGTTTTCAAATTGAAGTACAGTTGATTTACATGTGTAGGTATTTTTGAAGCCAGAGTTCAGGTCAATTTTCTCCCCTTCCTTCCCCCCTCCTTTCCTCCCTTCCCTTCCTTCTGTCCATCATTTTTTTTCTTCCTTTTAGAGGGTGGGTAGAAGGAGAGAATATTACCACATTTACAAATAGTTTTTGAAAAGATAAAACATTAGTTTTATTCAAAATGATAATTTGTGACTCAGATTTTTAAAACTTCCCCTTTTAGAATAGTTTTATATTTACAGAAAAATTGCAAAAATAATACAAAGAGTTCTTATACATCCCACACCCGATATCTCCTATCATTAACACCATGTAATAATATGACACATTTATCATAATTAATGAACCGATATGCTTCCATATTAAGTAAAGTCCATATTTTATTCATATATCCTTGATTTTAACCTACAGTCCTCTTTGTGCTCCAAGATCCCATCTGGGATGTCATGTAACACTTAGCTGTCACGTTTCCTTAGTGTCCTCTTGGCTGTGACAGTGCCCTTGTTTTGATGACCATGAAAATTTTAAGGACTCCTGGTCAGATCTTTTGAACAATGTTCTTCAATTTGGATTTATCTAATGTCACAGTTAGACTGGAATTTTGGGTTCTGGGGAGGAAGGTCATAGAGATAAAGTACCGTCAATACGACTTAGACTGTTAACCTTGGTCACCCGGCTGGGGTGTGTTTGCAGGTTTTTCCGTGGTGCAGTAAGTCTTCTTCCCCTCTTCCTATTCTGTGCTTTTTTTTTTTTTTTTTTTTTTTTTTTGCGGTACGCTGGCCTCTCACTGCTGTGGCCTCTCCCGTTGCGGAGCAACAGGCTTGGGACGCGCAGCCTCAGCGGCCATGGCTCACGGGCGCAGCCGCTCCGTGGCATGTGGGATCTTCCTGGACCGGGTCACGAACCTGTGTCCCCTGCATCAGCAGGCGGACTCTCAACCACTGCGCCACCAGGGAAGCCCTATTCTGTGCTTTTTGGAAGAGGTCATGCCCAGCCCTCATTGAAGGGGTGGGGTGTTTTGTTCCACCTCCTTAAGGTGAGGAGTTTCTGTATAAATTACTTGGACAAGAGATTTATTTAATCTCCCTCACTTACCTATTTATTCAATTGTTTATTCCTACTAATGAGGACTCATGAATACTTTGAGTGTCACAGATTTTTTAGATTATGCAAAACTCGTCTGGTTCAATTTGGACCCCGTCTTACCAGCTCAACTACTATGATCCCTCACCCAACACCCCAGATTCTAGGCACAGGAAACTCCTGTGTGTTCTCAAACATGTATCTCTCCCAAGCACCCTGCTTCTTCACCTGGATGCTCTTATCCACATTTTATAGTTGAATGCAGGTCAATCTTTAAGATGTAGCTCATATGATTGCCTGGAAGTTAGCTTCTCCCTTTGCTTCCTTGGTAGTTTATGTGTCCATTAGTGTGTTTGTCATATCATCTAATAAATTTTTGCCTGTTTATGTCCCTAACGAGCTTGTAAAATCACGTTAGGCCGTTTCTTAGTCACTTCTCCATCCTTGGGCATCTGGCGTCCCACCTGTCATAGAGGAGGTTCTTAACAAGGTATTTGACTGGCTGAACAAGGAATGCCACTTGGCTAGTTGACTTTGGAGCTGATTTTGGAATCACCCTCTGAGTCCTTTCTAGAGAAAAATGGCATCGCAGATCTGCTGTTATTAGGATACACATTTTCTGTTGTTTTCACCTTCTTGTAATGATGTGTTTATTTTGACCATCTAGGTTTCTGAAAGTGGTCATTTTTAAGCTCAGTCATTGGTGAGATGGCTGGTCAGAGTAAGGGTCACAATTCCTGGCCAAGGAACAGCCCTAAACCCTGTGAAGAGGATACACCCTCCCCCAGGCAAGGATGGAAACGGGGTGACCTTTGTCTCATTAGCAGGCGGCCCTAACCATCCGAGCTAACCAGCCGGACTACAAAGGAAGCAGGCACGGAATCGAACAAACACAGAAGCTCACTTTGCAACCTAAAAACTGGGGCCCATCTTGACACACACAAACTGGCTTGACTGTTTTGACTGTCAAGTAGTCAAGAAAATATTTAAGTCAGTGAAAAAGCAGTCGAGTTAGTCAAAAATCATGTCTGACTTTTTTTTCCTCTGACTAGACTTTGAGTGCAGATTTGACTGGTCTATGTTTGTAGAAACAGTCACATTTTCCTTGCCAAAAGAGGAGGCTTTTTTTTTTCACTGAAACTTAATGAAATAACTGTTACATCATATAAATTCATTTCCTCAAGAATATGTGTCAGACTATCAAATCAGTTAAGGAAAATTCTCATCTTTTTTTCTTTTTGAAATTATGGGTGGGACAGTTTGGTTCCAAATTAAGTGAGTTCATAGCGCCATCTAGTGCTTCAAAGCAGAATGTCAGCACAAAGGTGGAGAAATTTTAAATCCAGCGTTCGTTGGCTGCAAACGCAACATCCTCAAAATCACTTGTCTGATTCAGGCTAGCACTTTCTGGTTTTAAGATTATTACTCACAGTTGACTGGGTATTGACACTTTATCACACTTTATAGTGTGAGTGATCATTGATTAAAGTTCAGCTTGAAAAGAATCCCCAAACAGAACCAGGAACATAGGTCCATTTTCTTCTAAGAGTATTAAGCATGAGACGAACCCACAAGTAAAACCCAACAGGACCGCGCAAGACAAATGATGAAAATCACAACCTTAAGTCTCCTCCCACCCAAATAGGTGAATTAAAGTGGACGAATCTGGGGACAGATGTCATCTTATTCCATACATTTCTGAAAATATGTATTCTCTGAGTGTGTTTGGCACTAAAACACAGAAAGGAAGATGTTCACTGGAGAGAAAAAGCAACTTACTTTGCTCGACTTCAAGGAAACAGGCAAACCTCTATTTACCAAACAATTTCTGCCTCGATCGCCTTCCCCTCCTATAGAAAATTGTATGAGTTTTGAAGCCACTCTTGATTTGGAACCATTTCTTTTTTTTTTCAATTAGTTTTTATTGGAGTATAGTTGCTTTACAAGGTTGTGTTAGTTTCTGCTGTACAGCATAGTGAATCTGCTATATGTACATATAATCCACTCTTTTTTTGATTTCCTTCTCATTTAGGTCACCACAGAGCAATGAGTAGAGCTCCCTGTGCTATACAGTATGTTCTCATTAGTTATCTCTTTTATACATAGTATCAATAGTGTATATAGGTCAATCTCCCAATTCATCCCACCACCACCCCACCCTTGGTATCTATACTTTTGTTCTCTACATCTGTGTCTCTATTTCTGCTTTGCAAATAAGATCATCTACACCATTTTTCTAGATTCCACATATATGCATTAATATACGATATTTGTTTTTCTCTTCCTGACTTACTTCACTCTGTATGACAGTCTCCAGGTCCATCCACGTCTCTGCAAATGACAAAATTTCTGGAACCATTTCTGATCAAGGTGCAAGTGTGACAAATTTACAATTTTTTCTTTGTCTTTGAAATCTAATAATATTTTATGTTTCTCTGCACATTAGAATTTTGGAAGCACCTGGATGTGTTATTCTGTCTCAAGCAGCCCTGGAAGCATGGTCAGCCCCACTCTCCAGTGAACTACCAAGCTGGCGTGCAAAGCCCATCTCCTCCACTCCAGGGCACTCTCATAGCTGCACGTGCTTTAGTCCCCTTCTCTTAGTGGGATTTTGAAAGCTTGGATGAAACAGTGAGAAAAGGGAGGAAGAATCAAGAGCACTGGACAAGGAGAGAGGGAGGCTTAGACTGGGGCAAGAGAAGCAGGCTGGGCAAGGTTTATGCACCACTGTATACAAGGCATTGTAACTCATAAAGTTATACTTTTTAAAGAATGGGAAAATAATTATGAATATTGTAAGCAATCCCAACATAATGACATGTCGCCACGTAAAAGTTTAATAATGATCAAACACTGAATGAATATTGCTGATGTAAAGAATGGATAAAAATTCACTCGGGAGCTTGTTCAACATCGTGACTACCATCCTATCCATCCCAGTTACTCGCACACAACCAAAACAAAATTTTTTTTTTGGCTTTTTCTTATCCATTCCGATTCATTTCAGTTCATTCACTTTGGGGTTTTAATCTGGCTAGAGCAGCAAAGTCATATTTTGTAAATAATTCACAGTTAAAAAATACTTAAACAGTGTTAATTTTTTAAACGTGATAATAAAGCTTCGTTTTCAGTAGTGCTTCGGGTTCATCATAGCAGATCAGCCATTGAAGGTACTCAATAAAAGGAGTTTTCTCAGTCTCAGGAATGTTCTAATCATTGCCCCTACCTCTCCTTAATTGCCCATCCTAGGAGAAAATCCTTCACCCCTGCAGGATTATGTCACTGTGGATGAAAAAGATGCTTACCTGTTAAAATATTTATGACTTCGTCTACCTGCATTATCAACTCATCAAGACTTATTGGTAAGAAATCGCTGTGCCTCTCGGCTAAAAGAGCAACGCCAGAAGCGGTAAGGATCACGCTGACAGCTGGACCTGGTCCACCGCTAGCGACTTCAGTGATTCTTGCCCTTGGCAAAGAACTTAGCGAGAGAACAAGAAACATATTATTATAAACCACTCAAATGTACCCAGTTTGCCAGTTTGCATATTTCTCTGCAGGACCCATGATCCAGGTAGCTGTGGGCAGAGCTGCAAGCTCTGCTAGCCTCCCTGGCTTTGAACGAAAGTGTTTTGTTTTGTCCGTTCTCTCAGGTGGTTTCCTGTGGGTATTTTGAGGAAGAGTGTGAGGAAAGAGGTATTTTTTGTTTTGCCTTGTTTTTTTTTTTCAATCACAAACAAAAAACCATGAATTCATTTACTCCCCACAAAATGGAAACAAAGGGAAAAAGCCTTTGGGAATCACCTTTGAAAGGAGCTGGCAGCAAGGAGGAAGAAAACATTCGCCACAGCCATTAGAAGCACACATTTGTTGGGTTGGATTAATTTTTGTCATCCTCCAAAAGCCTTCAGTTGACTTAGCTGCTGTGTCTGCTAAGTGGATGAAAAAGACGCTTACCTGCTAAAATATTTACGACTTCGTCTACCCGTCATGAGGCCTGTCCACGCCGGCCCTCCTGCCTGGAGGGTGGCCATGGCTGTCGCCTTGGTCCTGGTGTAGACTCACCTTCATCGTCTGTGTCTGCGGTGCCTTGGCTGTGCCAGCAGAAAAAGTGAGCTATCTCCAAGCAGTTCCAACCACACAAAATTAGGCAGAAAGAACTTGTCATTCAGAAAGAGCTAATAAAGGAATAATTTCTGTATGCCTCTGGAGTTATTATTAAATTGTATATTCTTGCTTTCCTGAAAATATCAGCCTTCTGCCTTGTCTATGTTCTCACAGTGCTTTACCCGAAACCACCGTTGGCACTGAACACTTTAAATTGTATTATATTTCTGTCCTTCTGGCCTCTGTGGGTAGTTTCTGAGAATCGTTCTTCTCTGCATCACCTGGAGGGTAGCACAGAGCCTTGCATGCTGTACCTACTGAATAGCTACTTGTTGAATGAATGAATTTACAAAATACCCTAGCAATATAATGAAGAGACTTCTTGAAATTAAATGAAGGTGAAGGATCATGTTATACACCGATCAAATATATTTTTGAAGTGTCACAGTGTAGGTAAATATGTGATTTGTGTAAGTATTAACATGAGCACCCAACCAAGTTTCATTTCCTATACCTGTCAGGCAATCTGTTCTTCCTTAATCATATTTTAGTTTTTCTATAAACCATCCAAAATGGCCAACCCTCTATGTTTTAAAAAGATAGTTTTGTATTGTTTCCTTTCTGTAGAATGAAAATCTGTTTCTAAAAATAGAGAAAAGAATTTTTTTTCAGAGGAAATTGAAAATTAACATTGGTTCAGGTCTAACCATGTTCAAGAAATGTAATTTTGTGTGAGCTTGTGTTGCCTGTAAGTAAATTGTCATGCCGTGATTAAACAGCAAATTCAAGCGAATTAATACAGCCTTCTTTAATTATAGCTGCTGCAGGTATAAGAAACATTAAATGGTACAAAACAGGAAATAATCTTTTTTTCCCCTTCCTTACCTCCCACCCTCCTTCCTTCCTAACTTCTCTCTCTCTCTCGGTTTTGTACTAAGAGATTTATAGAGAGAGCATTAACCCAGAAGTTATTCTTTTCCTATCAAAATTCCTGGTTAAAATAGTAGTGTGTGAAGAAATAATTCCAAATGTTTGTTTGGAAGACTGGGCTGTATTTTCAGTTTTCCACAAATGCACAGATCTATACAGTAGTACATAGGAAAACAAAAATGAAAAGCTCAAGTTATGGAAATACCATAGTTGAAGAACATCGTTAATTGCAGACTGAAAGATTGATAGCATTTTGTAATGAACACATCCAAGCGGACAAGACAAAGTGTACAGTTAAGATGAAACAAGTCGTTTAGCATAAAACACGGAAGAACAGAACGCATGCATCATTGCACCCACATGGACACGCACACACACGGGAGATAAAAGAGGAACTGTGCAGAACAAAGACCAAAACATTTTGTTTAAATACATCTGGCTAAAAAGTGCTTCACCTCGTTGAGGCAGGATTGGCGTCTAAGACAAATACTACAATGTAGTTGTATCTGAACAGTTCATTAAAAAATAATTACTTTTTAGTTGGCATATGAACATATACTTAAGCTACCGCTTAGTAAACATTTCATGGTGTGAATTAAGTTGTTCTAGACAAAACTGTTATACAATTTTCAAATTTAAGAGACAACCAAAACTAAATCCTAGGTATATTGCTCAGAAAGGGTCCCCCATCCCAGTAACACCCAACTGATAACTTACCACAAAACTCTCGCCATTGGAGTGGGAAAGCCAGTTAACCAGCGCCTGTTGGTGGCTCCACACGGGCACTTGCAATGCTGTGTTTGCCTTGACACCCATCATTGGCATTTCTTGAATATTTCCCCTTCTCTCTGTTTCCAACCCTTCCACTTCTGTGGCTCTGGTCTTTCTCATCTTTCATTTGCTCTAATATGATGCAAATTACTATACGTTTGAAGAGCTGTGTTCTCTGGCATCCACTTTATACTTACTTTCCTTTATCCCATTCCCTCACAGTATCCTGTATTTAAAAAAAAATTTATTGAAGTATAGTTGATTTACAACGTTGTGTTAATTTCTTCTGTATAGCAAAGTGACTCCGTTATACATACATATGTATATATACATATACATATGTGTGTATATATATATATATATATATATACATATATTTTTTTTCATATTCTTTTCCGTTATGGTTTATCACAGGGTACTGAGTACAGTTCCCTGTGCTAGACAGTAGGACCTTGCCGTTTATCCATCCTGTATGTAATTGTTTGCCTCTGCTGACCCCAAACTCCCACTCCATCCCTCACCAAACCTCCCCACTCCTGGCAACTACCAGTCTGTTCTCTATGTCTGTGATTCTGTTTCGTAGATAGATTCATTTGTGTCATATTTTATTTTATTATTATTATTTTTTTGCGGTACGCAGGCCTCTCACTGTGGCAGCCTCTCCCGTTGTGGAGCACAGGCTCCGGACGCACAGGCTCAGCGGCCATGGCTCACGGGTCCAGCCACTCCGCGACATGTGGGATCTTCCCGGACCGGGGCATGAACCCGTGTCCCCTGCATCGGCAGGAGGACTCTCAACCACTGCGCCACCAGGGAAGCCCGTTTGTGTCATATTTTAGATTCCACAGATAAGTGATACCTTTGTGGAGTATCTCTTCTCTTTATCACGCAGGGACCACTCTCAGTCATCTTATTATTTCTTCCACAGACTTTCAGTCCTCCCAGAAGGGGAAGGGACACCAGCTCTAATGGTAGAAAGACATGAGTTTGGAGGATAACTTATTCCTCACTAACTGTGAAACTGTGATAAGTTTCCTCAGTTTTCTTATCTGTAAAATGTGGGTAATAATACCTACCCTACAATCTGTTGTCAAAATTCAATTAGGAAGTGGATGATGTAGTGGTCAGGGACTGGTATCCGATAGAAAGTTCCAGGTAAAAACTAGTTCCCATCTTGCAAAATCACCCCACGCCCAGGATATTCTGTTGGCTCTTTGAGCCAAAATAGTTGCATGAATCACATTCATTATTCCTTGTTGAAACCCAATAACTGGTAAGAGAGGAAAAAAACAGGAGTGTGGTTTGTCAACTTTGTGGGTGGTCATTCTCTGTTAGAAAAATAGTCACTTTATGCTGTAGATCAACTGGGATAGGAGAGTTTAGGGAATATTGCAGTTAGGGAAGGACTGGAGAATCCTTGTATATGGTGAATTTACCCTGGCTGTGAGAAGAATTGCAACCCAGCAAATAGAAGCAAGAGAGCATTAGTGAATATATATATATATATATATATATATATATATATATATATATATGTAATTGGTCTTCATCATGTTTCCAGCCCAGAGCTCCTAAAACCCTTAGAGTTTCCTCAGGGATGAGGGTGATAGGGCTGTTCTTGCTGTGTTAATGAGGTTATTTTTGGAATGGCCCTAGATCACTAAGGATGGGGGCTGATCACCAAGGGAAGCAACCCATGTGATGAGAGGGCTGGAAACTTGAGTTCTCACCCCTTCACCCCTACCTCTGGGGAGGGGGAAGGAAGCCGGAGATTGACTCAATCACCAATGGCCAATGATTTAATCAATCATGCATATAATGACGCTTCCATAAAAAACCCCAAAGGATGGGTTCTGAGAGCTTCCTGGTTAATGACACATGGAGGTGCTGGAGGGTGGAGCATTGGGATAGCACGGAAGCCCTGCACCCTGTCCCCACACCTTGCCCTGGGCATCTCTTCCTTCCAGCTCTTCCTGAGTTATATCCTTTTATAACAAACTGGGAGTCTAGTAAAGAAAACGCTTCTCTGAGTTCTATGAACTGCTCTAGCAAATTAATCAAACCCAAGGAGAGGGTCGTGGGACTCTCTAGTCTACACTCTGTAGCTCAGAAGCACAGGTGACACCCTGGACTGGGGACTGGAGTCTGAAGTGGAGGGTGGGGGAGGGGGAGAGGGGGGAGAGTGAGGAGAAACACCTTCATTTGGTTGCAGAGGTCGATGTCATGCTCTTAGACAATACAGTCATCTCTAATTGATTTTGATTAAACATATATTCTCAGTAGGAATTTGGAGACGTAAGAAATGTAATGCCTCTTATATCTGTGTGGCATTCAGTAGAACAGGATGACTAATGTGATTAGATAATTTTTCCCTTTAAATATTAAAATGTATGTTGCTACCTTGTGAAATATTCAAAGGACCTAAGTATTTCCAGTGAATGATTTGACCTACAGAAAAATCCTCCCAGAAATAGAACCCAAACCTACAGTGTAATTTGAGAGTTACTTATAGCCCTCCCTGTCCCATATAGATCTTTCCCATATTTGCCAAGGGGTAGACTATTTCTCCTATTGGTCTGAGTTTAACACAGGGCTTTAATTGTACATAAGAGTTTGGATCAATTATTCATTAATTCATTCAACAAATATTTATTGAGAACATACTATGTGCTTGGCACTGTGCTGTACTCTAGGAGAAACAGTAATAGCAGAGGGAACTGCAGGCAATGCCTGTGAACAGAGAAATAATTGACATGGCTTTAAATAATGAGATGACAAGGGTGATGGAGATAGGGACTCCTTTAGATGGATGGTCCAGAAAGATCTCCTTGACGTGGGGACTTAGGAAAGGGATAGCCTGTGCCGTTGAATAACGAGAAAAATAGGAGGAAAAATCCACATGTGTGTGGTAGGAGAATGGGCCACACATGGTAGTATGTTTCCCATAAGAAAAGGTCAGCATAGATTTCATAACCGAGCCTTAGTACATCTTTAACAAGAAAGAATAGCATTCCCCCAAATATAACAAACTGACAAGGAGGCATGACTCTCCACGTGAGATCACGTCCTATAAATGCTACGTTTATTGTTAACAGTATTCCAATGTCATATTTACTTTTTATTTGCAGTTTTTATTTGCAATAATGATGTTGGATCATGTATTCATGGCCAGTGGTACCATTCCTTAGGAATTTCCTGTGGTTTAAATTGTCTTTTACTATTGTAAGGTGAAGGGCAATAAAAGATAGAAAGCCAAAGCAACTGTGATACTAGCTGTAAATGATACAACTAGTGTACTGGATACAAGGCAGTCACCTTACTTTGTGTAAGTAGGAATTACTGAACTGGCACTGTAATATATAGAAATCCAAAGTCCACTACACAGTGGTCTGAGCAAGTAGATAACAAACTCACAATTTAGGAAATTTAAGGTGAATTTCACACACACAAAGTGTAAAAATACTAAAACAGATTAATCTTATTAGGTTAATCAACATCAACTATAAATCTGACCATTATAATTTAAAAATTGGATTGAATTCTTAACACTTTTTTTCTAGCAATTGTATCAAATTTAATTCTGACACACTATAAAATTTCTTAATTAAATTAAGTAAGAACACTGGAAACTTCTGTAGCTGTCTGTTTGTATCCAGCTTTTGGAACGTTGTACTCAAAAGGATATGGATCCTTTTTTCTTTTTATATAGCTCACTTTTTACTGAAGTATAGTTGATTTACAATGTTTCAGGTGTACAGCAAAGTGATTCACATATATATGCATATATATATATATATATATATACATATATATGTTCCTTTTCAGATTCTTTTCCAGTATAGGTTATTACATGATACCGAATATAAGGAATACAGATTTTGAGAAAGACAAAAGAAAAGCCAACCACATTATAAGCTTTAGATGGACAGGGACCCTGTCTTTTATTTTCTTTGAAATCCATATGCCTCATGATAAGCATGTCAAAGATACTTGCTAATATGTCAAGGAATTAGGAGATGTTTATTGGTCCTATTTACAGGCAAGGCACTATCCTACGACCTGGGGGTAGAAGTCTGACTTCAAAGACCTCACAATCCAGGTGGATTCCCTGGTGGTCCAGTGGTTAGAACACAGCGCTTTCACTGCCAAGTGTGCTGGTTCAATCCCTGGTTGGGGAACTAAAATCCCACAAGCCGCATGGCATGGCCAAAAAAAAAAGAGAGAGAGAGAGGGAGATCTCACAATCTAAGTGGAGGATTGAACACACGTGTTTGGACACACGCGCTTATCTTGCAATATAACAGTATATAATTTAATAAGGTGCCAGCAATAACTCTAGAACATGTACAGATATGACACTTGATTTATTCGGACATGGATTCATATTGACATGGATTCCTATGGTCAAAGCACCATTCTGATGGAGCACCCCTTTCCTGGTTTCCCTATTCTGTGGACTAAACTCTTGACTAAAATTGTAATGAGTGAGGCCCATCTATTTCAGGAATCAATCTTTAAATGGAGGATTTAATGTAAAGACAATCCAAGAGATTAGTTCAGAGTCCCATATTGTGATATCAAATTTATACAGTTTACCAAATAACTAGCTTGGACAACAAATAAATGTATGAAATGGGATCTCCATGTTGACTGATGCTATCTCCACGGTCAAAAACTGCATGGTGCAGTCCATGGGGTAGGGCTATTTCCTCTGTCCCGATATGGGTGGAAACGCTTCCTTTTAGATTTCTGATTTGGATTCTCCTTCCACACTATCACCTCCTACGCCCTGTGGATCACAGTACAGTGTCGTGGTTTGGACCAGGGACGCTGGAACTAGGCAACCCGGCTTTGAATACGGCTCATCCTCACTTCAGAGCTGTGAGTCTGTGGGCAAGTTGCTAACTGTCTTCAGGCTTCAGGATCGTTTTGCAGAGTGAAGATGCTTGTGTTACTGCCGTGGGATGAATGGGGGTCTCCTGAAAGATAACTCCACATCCTACTCTCTGGAACCTGTGAATGTTCACTTATTTGGAAAACAGATCCTCGTGGACGTAATTCAATTAAGGATCGTGAGATGGGACGGTGGTGGATTGGGCCCTAAATCCAATGACAACTGCTTTTAAGAAACAGAAGAGGGAAAAGTGACATAAAGAACAAGACAGAAGGATAAGGCGGCCACAAGCCAAGGAGGCCAGGGAGTGCTGGCAGCCCCAGAAGCTGCAAGAGGCCAGGAGGGTTCTTTCCTAGTGCCTCCAGGCCGGCTGAAACCTTGACTTCAGACATCCGGGCTCTGGAGCTGTGAGAGAATACATTTCCATTTGTTGAAGCCACCCAGTTTGTGGCCATTTTTCACGCAGCCTCAGGAAACTAGTACAAGTGCCTGCATCTGAAATTTATGGTCAGGATGCAAATTCGTTGGTCCCACGTCTGACATGGAGTAAGTGCTCAGTCTAGTTGAGCTGTCATTGTTCTTTCAACGATGGCCTTCTGTAGTGAGGTGTGCTGTCTTTGTGCCCGACATTCACGCTTGTAACTTTTTAACATCACCTTGACCTTCCTTGAGGGAACTTCTGATTTTTAATCTTGAATGAATGATACATGGGCACAAAATGATTGATACCAATTCCTCTAGGTGTCCTAAAGGGACCGTTCCTTTTCTCCTGACATCAGGCCTTGAGATGCCCCATTTCTTGGCGTTTTATTCCAGTTGGTGGGCTGCATGGTAGCCTGTTTTCCTCTTAAGTTATACCTGTGTACAGTATATAGGTAATCTCTGGAAAGTACTTAACCAGTTATCGGCACATGCTAACAGCTAAATAAAATAAGATCTATTAGCATTACTTCCAATCTTGCTCTCCAATTTTGAGTCTCGTTTTTGAATTTCTTGTTGGATATTTCGACTTGGTTGTCTTGAGATGATTTCACTCCCAGTATGGGTAAAATAAAACTGTTTATCTTCCTCAAAAGCTCTATTTTTAGATTCCCCTTTCTCTGAGAATTACATTATTTTCTTATTCAGGCTTCATTTGACTCATCTTTAACTTACTTCTTTTGTTTGTTTTCAGTGTTATTTGAGTACACTACTTCTCTTGTTATTAAGCCTTCCTTATATATTTCCTTGGCTTTCTCAGCCTTAATACCTGTTGATGCCCATATGGTAATCTGCATATCTTTTTTTAAATTGTTTTTCAAATTGAGGTATAGTTTTTATTGTTGTTTTGTTTCCTTTTTTTGTTTTGTTTTTTGTTTTTTGGCTGGGCCATGCGGCTTGCAGGATCTTAGTTCCCCGACCAGGGATTGAACCTGGGCTCTGGCAGTGAAAGCCCAGAGTCCTAACCACTGGATCACTAGGGAATTCCCCAAAGTTGAGGTATAGTAGACTTACGATATTATATTGATTTCAGGTGATCTTTAACTTATTTCTATCTATCATGACTAATAACCTACTAAAGCCATGTAATATTATTCAGAACTCCTCAACAGTTTTTCTTTTTTTTCCCAATACTCAGCCTAGTTCCAACTCACAATTGTTCATACTGAGATTATTGACAAATATTAGCTGAATCTAAGATTTTTCTCCACCTCATATTTAGAATTCAGACTCCTGAAGGTAAGTCTTTCTTAAATACAGTTTTTATTCACAATATTTTCCACTAAAAATTATAATTCCACTTATTTAACAATAGAAAAATCCACAAAAGCACATGTAAAATAATTTGTCAAAATTATGGTACAAATTAGAAATAGTTTAAATTTTATGCAAGTCTTCAAACTCCTTCTCCAGTGTTTTATTTAAGCCTTAATACTTGCTGCCAAATTCAAAGAAACTATTATTAAATGATAAATACTAGAAAGCTTTTCATGTTCAATTTCTGTTTTTTAATAGGTAATCTTTTGAAAAGATTAACATATCAAAAATTACTATATTATCACCTATAATTGTCATAGAATAATATTGGTTTTGGGGCATCACATTTACATCTGTGCAATTCACCACAATATCAAGAAACATTTGGGATGAGATAGAAAACCCAGGAATTTGTAGTCTAAAATGAGCTTATTGTAAAAGAAATTCTCTCTCAGAAATAATAAAGATCGCTTTTAACTGGACAAAGTTCAATTTCCATATTTTAACTTCTATGCTGTTGTCTTTCCTCTTTTTTTCTTTCAGTGTTAGCATGATACTAGAGACTCCATATTGATGAGTCATGATTCTTGGTTCAGATCTTTTTTATTTTCTGTGACAGCCAAGTCCTGAGGGATACAGTGTAACTGACAAAAAAAAAAAAAAGAAGGGATGCTGGACGGTGCAGCATCCCTGCCAGGCAGAGCGTGGTTGAGACCAGAGGCCCCAGCAGGAAAGCAGGGTCTCCAAAGCAGGATGAAGCAATTCTCAGTGGATCTTATTCTGGACTGCAGAGACCATTTGGCCAGCAAGTTCCTCTTTTAGACTTAAAAAACCCCAAGATTGATTAAATCCATTAACATATAGCTATTATCAGCTGTAACATAGGACTATGGATGGACATTTTGCAGCAGGAGTGCAAGTCTGAGAATATAGAAAATTTTATCACCACCTGGGGTACTTGGTGTGCTGGGAACCTGGGAGTGAAAGCATCCAGAGGAAGGAGGTCTCGAAAAAGAGGGGAAGGGGCAGGAATTCCCTGGCGGTCCAGTGGTTAGGACTCTGCGCTTTCACTGCTGAGGGCATGGGTTCAGTCCCTGGTCGGGGAACTAACATCCTGCAAGATGCACAAAAATAAATAAATAAATAAAAGAAAAGAAAAGAAAGGAAAAAAAGAAAAAGAAAAAAAAATGAGAAAGTAGGGAAGGAGCTACAGCCCATGGGAGGAATTGGGGCAGCCCTTAGTAGCTGATTATAGGTAACTTTCCAGGTAAGAAAAGGATGAGCTCTGCCTTGTATAGGGTGAGTGAGGGAGGTGATCATCCTTGGGTTGCTGTGCTGTCAGGGGTTCTTGGGTATAAGGGGAACAGGACATCACAGAGTCCCGGGTCAAAGTGACACTGCTTTTAACTTTTATGGTGAAGAAGGATGCATTTCCCCATAGCTTGTTATCCTAAAAGGGATTCAGAAACAGCTGTGCCTTCTTCAGGGTCTGGGATGAAAGGGTAGAAAATACTGGAGCAAGTCCTATCCACCCACCTGAATGCACGGAGCTCCCGGGGCTGTGACGAGGGAAGAAAGCACAGGAAGAAGAAGCTTTGTGCGGTGAAGGAGGAAAATGGTATAGAATCTGGCTGGAGTGGGAAAGCAAAGAGAAGCAGACACAATAGCGGAGGGTAAATAAGAGGTTGCTCCCCGAGAGCAGCGAGGAAAAGAGGGATGGAGAGCCCTTCAAGAGATGGAGCTTTTTGTCTGACGGCAGGACGCAAGCACAGGGGAGGCATCATTGTTGTAGGACTGAACTGAGAAGAGCAAAGCAAGTGGGAATAATAGGTCTGTAGATGGGACCTAGGCACGGGCAGAGAGCGAGGGAGTGGGTGCACCTCCCCTCAACCCGGGGAGAGCTTCATGCCTAAGAAGTAGAAAGGAAATGAGCCTTCAAAGAATTGGACCCAACATTTTATCAATATGGAGCTAGGAGAGCATAAAGTAGAAATATAATCTAATACTTCAGAAGATGGCAACCAGTGATACAGTCTCTGAAATTCTGGAAGCAGAAAATGTAATACCTTAATGTAATATCAATCCAAAGGCTGGATACGAGGAGTAAGATTTATTTTAAACTGAGGTCTTGATTTAGGATTTCTAAGTGGCCAAAATATAGGAGGTCCCTTCTGGTCAGGATTACCGGCTGAAGAAGGATTTTTCAGGCTCTGCACGCAGAAGACATTTAAGGGCTGGCAGAGTGTACACCCTGGTGTCCAACACTGAATCCTCCCAGCTGTGGTAGCAGGAGGGAAAAGCCTCTAGTTGTTCCAGTTTTTTCTAAAGGAGAAAAGTGAAATTGCAAGGTCATGGAGCCATTTTGGTGATGTTTTGCAGAATTACACACATTCAGGCTTGCATCCCAGTCACTGGCTCTGTGACTTTGAACAAACTGCTCAACCTCTCTGAGGTTTAGTTTTGTCACCTCTAAAATGGGGAGACTGGCACTTTCGAGCTATGTTTGTGACAAAGACTGAAAATACTGATGTGTAGAAAGAACCCGCTTCTGTGGCTGCAAATGCTCAGTGCTGTGTGGGAGGGTGACATTTTTTTGCTGCTGCTTTATGTGTTGTTGAGAATGTGAGGTCAGTCCAGGACCGGAACCCGACTCCACTCCAGAGGGCTTCCTTCCACACCGGGCAGTTAAATATAAGAGTGGGACTGAAAATGCATTTATGAGTGTGACTTAGATGAGCGGACACAGGACTCTGGGATGTGGGACGTAGTGTTTGGAAAAGTGTGGGAAGGTTTTTCAACTGGACACAGGAGACAGTGATAGGAAGAGTCCAGAAGTAGTCTAAGGTGATCCGTGGATTTAAATATTTCCAAGGGTATGAAGCAGGGTTGGTCACTACTTATTTACACACAATCTGGTGCTGTAATTGTTCCAAATCATTCAGCCTATTTCATGTTTGTGTTTACTAAAACAAGCCAAGGTTTTGTGTGTGTGTGTGTGTGTGTGTGTCTGTATGTGTTGTGTGTCTCTGTGTTTGTTGGTGGGGACATTTGCAAAGTGCAACCTAATTGTTATAAATAGGCAATGCCGTTTTTACCCAAATTGTCAAAATTTTAAGAACAAAGCAAAACCCAACCACTATTTAAGATGTGAGCAGTTATGACAGGGTAGGTGTAGATTTCTAACCTCTGAGCACCTCCGCATGTCAGGAAGTTAATAATATTAATTTTGTTTTAACACTCGGAGTATTTGGAACCTCCAGCATTTTTCTAATTCATCTCAACCTTCTTCTGGACAAGCTTCACATTTTCAAAATGCGCCTTTTAATCCTGAATCTAAACATCCCTAATTCATCTTTTTATTACGTTTGTAGGAAGACCTAAAAGACAAGACAACCTCTGACACCTCTGTGTCCCAGATCATAGAAATCACAGTTGAACACTCAAAGCCAAACTTGTGACGCATCGTGGGACTTCCCTGGTGGCCCAGTGGTAAAGAATTCACTTTCCAATTCAGGGGATGTGGGTTTGACCCCTGGTCGGGGAACTAAGATCCCACATACGGTGGGGCAAATAAGCCCGTGCGCCTCAACTAGAGAAGAGAAAATCCGCATGCCACAACAAGAGAGAAGCCCTCGCGCCCCAGTGAAAAGCCCGCACGTCGCACCAAAAGATCCCACGTGCTTCAGCGAAGATCCTGTGTGTGGCAACTAAGACCCGAGTCAGCAAACAAAATACAAAAATAAATAATAAATATTAAAAAGAAACAAACTTGTGATGTATCAGATGTACACAGCACCACCCACGTTATTAGTTTCATTGTGATTCACGAGAGACTTGAAGGGAATGTTTAGGTTAAATCATTGCACAAAAATGAAACCGTATTTCAGGACATTTTGAATAAAATTTTATTTTATTTTATTTTTTAACATCTTTATTGGAGTATAATTACTGATCTCCCTGTGCTATGCAGCTGCTTCCCACTAGCTATCTATTTTACATTTGGTAGTGTGTATATGTCCATGCCTCTCTCTCACTTCATCCTAACTTACCCTTCCCCCTGCCCGGGTCCTCAAGTCCATTCTCTATTAAACCATTATTTTAAAGTGAAATGTTCAGATTAAAGGAAAACTTGACATGATGGTGTCCTGAAGAAACACTGGCCATGAGTTTTACAAGGCCAGGCTATGACCGATTCTTCTTACCAAAGAGAAAAGGGGGCCGTTGAATGGGTAGACATGGTGACAATAGTGGAAGAGTCTTTCTCCCCTAAAATGAATGTTTCAAAAGCTTGAAATCCTGGCAGACACCTATGGAAGATGAGCAAATCCTTGTTAAAAGGGGAAGACATCAAGAATAATCCAGAGATGAGAAGTCTTCCTAAGACACCAGAGAAGATTGGGGGGCAGGGCAGGGGGAGCGGGAAATACTATTCTGTAAAATAGGAAGCTAGAGAACATTCTAGAAAGGAGGGAGGTTGGGACATCACTGGTGGTCCGGTGGTTAAGACTCCACACTTCCAATGCAGGAAGCACGGGTTCAATCCCTGGTCAGGGAACTAACATCTCACATGCCACGCGGCAAAAAAAAAAAAAAAAGAGAGAGAGAGAGAGAGAGGAGGGAAGTTAATGATTAAAGAGCAAAATAAACACGAATAGCTGCTGAAGGGATTATAGGAGGCAGTCCATGTGTAACTTGAATCAGAGATAGCAAAATGCAATAAATGCTTGTACGATAGAGTTAAGGTCACATATGGAGTTATAGAGTTCAAGCAGGGATTCAGACACAGCCTCCAGGCACCCGGGAGGATTTGTGGTGGTCAGTTTATGGGATTAAGACTGATAGACTAAGAAAGAGAAATTGCGGATAATGGAAAAGTTCTCTAGAGCCTTGTTCAAGAGCAAGAAAAAGGAGCTCAGACAGGAAAGAACGTGGCTTAACGCCTCATCGAAGCATCGAGAAGCAAACGAATGGACAGAAGGTCAGGACAGGGGGCTATGATGGAGACGGGGTGTTTGCTGGTCCCAAGTTCTCACTTTCAATTCTACACACTTTCGAGCACCAACAGGGGCAGCTTTTTTGGTTGAACTTTTCATGGAAGATAAACTGGGAAATGTGAAGTTGATTGGCAGAAGTAATATATCATGATATCTCTAAAAGGCAGGGTAGAGAACATAAAAATTGAATGTTCGAATGTCAATGAAATGACAAACTATTCTGTTGGATCTTGCTTATAAAAAAACAAAGAAGCGCTAACATGATAAAGAGGCCTACCCTTGTTGGACATACCTTCCCTGCTCATAGCAGCAAATCCCTCCTTAATCTTTGAGGGCTGCTCCAACCTTCTCTGAGATGCCTTTCTTTGCTTGCTGGGGCCTCTCCCCACTGCACCACCGCAGCATTGTGCCCATGGTGCTGAAAACTCGGCCTCTGTGCACCGGTGCCGCATCAAATCTCAGAGACAGAGTTTTGGGTGAAGTAGAAAAGAGTAACTTTATTGCTTTGCCAGGCAAAGGGGGACACAGTGGACTCACGCATCTCAAAACTATGTGTCCAGACCCGCGAGGGTTTGGTGAGGAGTTTTATAGCAATGGTTCAAGGGTGGGGCTGCTGATAAGATTGGGGTGTATGCCTACAACGCTGAAGTTATATGACTTCACTCTTCTACTCAAATCTGGCAATGACTCAGCAGTTAATTCAGCTTAAAGAGATGGATTTCCTACAGTAGACTGTAGGGCCCTACATGATGTGCCCCCTTCTTGAACACTTCTACTAATCTCTCATTTGCTACTGTGCTCCTACTTTTCTGCCCTCTTACTTCCTCAGAGGGACCAGGCATGCTCCAGGCTCAGGGTCTTTGCTTAAGTTTTTTCTTCCTCCTGAAAGCCCTTTATTATGTATCAGTCAGCTCAGGAGAATACCAAAAATCAGTGGCATATAAAAACAAAAAGACTTATACCTTCTAATGTTCGATGCCCAGTGCTTACTCTGAGTTGTGTTATTCTCAGATCCAGTTGGAAAGATCACCTCTTATCTGAACGTTACTGATACTGTGACAAAGGAAAAGGAAATATGGGAAAAACATTCAAGAACATGGCTCCCAAGCCTTCTTCTTAGAAATGGGGACATAATTGCACTCACATTTCTTTAGTTCAAGAGAGTCATGGCCACTCCTGATGTCAATTGGTCAGAGATTTATAATCTCAAAAAGAGAGACAAGATGTATTCGGACAAGGATGCAATCTATTGATCACTCTCCACATATCACCTTGACCGATTCCCTCACCTTCCTCAGGTTTTGCTTAAATCTTATCTCCACAATTAGGCTCATCATTTTAATAATACAATCTTCTCTATCTTATTCTACTTGTTTATAGTACTTACACCTTCTAGTTAAACCCATTCCAGCCACTTCTCAAAAGTATCAACAAGAAAAGTATCCTGATAATTTATAGGTCCATCCATGTTGAAAGAATGGCATTATTTCATTCTTTTTTATGGCTAATATTCCATTTTATATATATATATATATATATATATATATATATATATACCACATCTTCTTTATCCATTCATCTGGCAATGGACATTTAGGTTGTTTTCTTGTCTTGGCTATTGTGAATAGTGTTGCTGTGAACATAGGGGTGCATGTATATTTTCAAATTATGGTTTTCTCAGGAGATATGCCCAGGAGTGGAATTGTAGGATCATATGGTAGATCTATTTTTAGTTTTCAAGGAACCTCCATACTGTTTTCCATGTGGCTGTATCAATTTACATTCCCACCAACACGGCAGGAGGGTTCCCTTTTCTCCACACCCTGTGAAGTAAGACAGATGGAGAAAGACAAATATCATATGATATCACTGACATGTGGAGTATAAAAAAAAAAAAGGTACAAATGAACCTATTTCCAAAACAGAAAGAGACTCACAGACATAGAAAACAAACTTATGGTTACTAAAGAGGACAGGGGAGGAAGAGGGATAAATTAGGAGTTTGGAATTAACATATACACACTACTATATGTAAAACAGATAATCAACATGAACCTACTGTATAGCACAGGGAACTATACTGGATATTTTGTAATAACCTATAAAGGAAAAGAATCTGAAAAGAATATGTATATATATATTTATATATAACTGAATCACTGCGCTGTACACCTGAAACTAACATGGTATTGTAAATCAACTATACTTCAATTTAAAAAAATATATTGCTTTAAAAAAAAAAAGTAAAAGAAAAGTATCCTGGCTCTCAGACTGAACTCAGTAAATGAATGACCTCTAAGATAAGGTGAAGGGCACTCTTCCCTGTGCCACAGACCTTAGGAACTCTCCTGGGAGCAGCTTCCTCTTTCCTGCACCCCAGGCTTGCTGCAGGTGGAGCTCCATGTCTGAAGCTGTCTACATCATGAGCACTGAGTTATGAAATCAATAGGTGTGCATTTAAATTCTTGCTCTGCAAATCGAACAGTTATGTAACCCTGTGGGCAATATTTAATCTTTTGGAGCCTCAATTTTTTCATCTGTAAAATAGAGAGACTAATAACTTCCTGAATAAAAGATGGCGTTTCTTCAGCAAAAATAAGGGATGAGGAACAAACATGTAAAGTTGTCAAGGGGAATACAAATTCAGGAAAAGTATAAAAAAGTGAAATGAATGATGAAAAATGAAATATTATTAAAGTTATGCTTGGTTATTAAAGTTATCTATTACATTATTACAGCCATAAAAATGAGAAGAAATAGAAGTATGATGCTATTAGATAAATCAGTAGAGGCTTTTAGTGAGACTGTTCAAATTAGGGAGGAATAAGATGCAAAAGGAAATTAGGAAATTAACATAAGGAAAGAATATATTACTTTTGTAACAGAGATTTAAGAACAATATCGGATGAATACAGTAAAAAAAAGAAGAAGAAATAAAAAGAAAACAAGATGAACCAAAAACAGAGACTTTCATTTATCATAAGAAACTAAAACGAGTGTTCTTTTTTTAAAAAACAAATTTCCCTGCACATTTCTTTGTAGCTGGCTTCTGCTATTGTTCCGTATTGTGTACTGACGGGGACATGTTGGTGGTCCAACAGGGCACACGTGTGGCAGGGATGATGAGAGTGACTAATATACAACTGCTTTATAGTGTAATGGGATTCATCTCTAAGAAAAGGGAGACTCCCAACAAACCAAGGTCAAGTTTTGCATTCCATTTCCTACGTAATCAGCTCTGCTCAAAAGAAAAGAATGTTTTGAAAAGAAAAGGTCACTTGGCGACCCAAGAAAAGGACATGGCAAAGAAGATGGCAGAGTGGAGGATAGAAGTCAACAAGTTGAAAAAGAAGACCTGGATTGCTACAGAGAATGATCAAGGAACTTGATACTGTAAAAATAAAATGTATGTAAGACTTGAGGATAAGGACATTTAGAAGAGATTTGAAAGGTTTGCAGAAATAGAACTAAGAGAAAGCAGAGATGTCATGTGGGACATTCTACATAAACTGCTGGTTAAAACCAGCAGAGCCCTGAGGTAGGAGAGGGGCTGCCCCCTTTCTCCCACAACAGAAGGTGAGATCCATGGGAGTCATCTCTCCTTGGAGCTTCTACTGTGAACCAGGTTCTGGAGGAGGATCTTTATTCCCTTTTCACTTTAACGTTTACAGCAAATTTGTGAGTTGGGCATCATGCGTTCTTAAGATGAGCACATTGAGTCTTGGAGAACTTGCAGAGGGCTAATCTGGTGGGACAAAGCTGGGTTTCAACTAAGAAGTGTCCAACTTAGTGTCTACTTTGCTGCCTGGTCCTTGGCCACGCCCTGTCAGAGACCACAGCAAAGGCTACTGGAGCCACTGGGAATGGAAAGAAAAACTATTGGCAAATATATCCCAAGGAAAGATGTAAAGGATCTGTGAAGGGGGAGAAAATGAGAAAGACTGAGAATATTAACAATAAAGTCATGGCAAAAAAAAAAAATACACATACATCCTCACATACAAATGAATAACAGACCAAAGAATAAAAACTTACTGTGGAAGAAGAAGAGAAATCAAAAAGTAGGCAAGTCCTGTGAAAATATTAATATATTTTATAATAAATCTTGGCAGGACATTTTTTAATAATAGAAAGAGTTCAAGCTCTAAAAAATCAACATGTGCTAGGTATTTTATAATTAATAATTCAGTACATTAATAAAGAATATACAACCAAGCATCATCTCAATTTCTTCCTTATTCAATTTTCCCTTCTCAATGTCCCACATTTAACACACTCACACCTGGACTGAATCACATGTACTTTTTTTCTCTCTCTAAATCTACCAAAAGTATCATCCTTCACAAAAGTGTCTTAGGTTGTTGTTTTTTTATTGTGGTAAAAATACACATAACATGAAATCTATCCTCAGCAAAAATTTAAGTGTATAGTATTGTTACCTACATGCACATTGGTGTACAGCAAAGCTCTAGGACATTTTCAGCTTAATGACTGACACTCTACCCATTAAACAATAACACCCATTTACTTCCACCCCAGCTGCTGGCAGCCATGATTCTACTTCCTGCTTTCAAGTTTGACTGCTTCAGATGCCTCACATAAGCAAAATCACACAGTGTCTGTCCTTCTGTGACTGGCTTATTTCATTTAGCATAGTTTTCTCAAGGTTCATCCATGTTGCAGCATATGACAGGATTTTCTTCTTTTTTAAGACTGAATAATATTTCGTTGTATGTATATATCACACTTTCTTTATCCATTTATCTATCTTTGGACATTTGGTTGTTTTTATGTCTTGGATATTGTGAATAATCCTGCAATGAACATGAGAGTGCAGATATCTCTTTGAGATACTGTTGAATACCTTAAGATAAATACCCAGAAGTTGTGTTGTGGGATCATGTGGTAGTTCATATTTTATTTTTTTGAGGAACCTCTATACTATTTTTCATATCAACTGCACCATTTTACATCCCTATTAACAATGTATAAAGCTTCCAATTTCTCCACATCCTTGCCGACACTGTTTTTCTTTCTTTCTTTTTTTTTTTTTTTTAATTAATGGCCATCCTAGTAAGTGTGAGGTAAAAACTCATTGTGGATTTGATTTTTATTTCCCTAATGATTGGTGATGTTGAACATCTTTTTCATATATTTGTTGACCATTTGTATATCTTCTTGGGAGAAGTATCTATTCAAGTTTTTTGCCCATTTTTGAATTGGGTTCTTTGTGTTTCTGTTGTTGAGTTTTAGAAATTTTCTATATATTTTGGATATTAATCCTTATCACATATATGATTTACAAATATTTTCTCCCATTCTGTGAATTGACTTTTTACTTCTTTGATAGTGTCTTTGGATGCACTAATTTTTCTAATTTTCATGAAGACCAATTAGTCTAATTTTTCTTTTGTTAATAGAGAAAGCCCATGTATTAGAGTCCATATATTCTATTGATCTAAAATGATACAGAATCCAAATATGCCATTGGTCTATATATCTGTCTTTATGCCAGTACCACACTGTTTTGATAACTGTAATTTGGTATTTAGTTTTGAGAGCAGAAATTGGGAGTCCTCTGATTTTATTCTTTTTCAGCATTGTTTTGGCTATTTGAGGTCCCTTGAGATCTCATATACATTTTAATATGGGTTTTTCTATTTCTGCAAAAACCATCATTGGGCTTTTAATAAGAATTGAATGAATTTGTAGATCTTTCGGTAGAATTGACATCTTAACAATATTAAGTCTTCCAATTCATGCACATGAGATGTCTTTCCACTTATTTATATCTTTAATTTTTTTCATAAATGTTTGTTTCCATTGCACAAGCCTCTTTCACCTCATTGGTTAAGGCAATTCCTAAGTATTTTATTCTTTTTGATGCTATTGTAAATGAGACTGTTTCCTTAACTTCCTTTTTGGACTGTTCATTTTTAGTGTATAGAAAGACAATTTATTTTTGTATGTTGATTTCATGTCTTGCAACTTTACTGAATTTGCTTATTATTTCCAAGTTTTTTTTTCCTGTGGGGTCTTTAGGGTTTGCTTACATATGAGACCATCTACAAACAGAGATAATTTTACTTCTTTCTTTCAGATTTGGATGACTTATATTCATTTTTCTTGCCTAATTTCTGTATCTAGGACTTCCAGTACTATGTTGAATAGAAGTGGTAAGGGTGGACATCTTTGCCTTGTTCCTGATCATAGAGAAAAGGCTTTCAGTTTTCAACATTAAGTATGATTTAGCTGTGGGCTTGTTACATATGGCCTTTATTAAACTGAGGTAATTTCCTTCTATTCCTAGTTTATTGAGTGTTTTTATCATAAAAGGAAACTGAATTTGGTTGAATGATTTTTCTGTACAGTATCTGTTGAGATGATTATATGATTTCTGTTCTTCACTTTGTTAATGTGGTGTGTCACTTTTATTGATTTGCATATGTTGAACAGTCCTTGCATTCCAGAGAAATCCCACTTGATCGTGTTGTATGATCCTTCTTGTGTGCTATTGAATTCAGTTTGAAACTATTTTGTTGAGAATTTTTACATCTATATTCATCAGGGATATTAGCCTATATTTTTCTTGCAGTATCCTTGTCTGACTTCAGTATCAGGGTGATGCTGGCTTCATAAAATGAGTTTGGGAATGTTCCCTTCCTCTAATTTTTTGGAAGCATTTGAGAAGGATTGGCATTAATTCTTCTTTAAATATTTGGTGGAATTCATGTGTGAAGCCATCTGGTCCTGGGATTTTTGCTGTTGTTGGCAGGATTTTGATTACTGGTTCAATCTCCTTATTAGTTATAGGTTAATTAAGATTTTCTGTTTCTTCACGATTCAGGTGAGTAGGTTGTATGTTTCTAGGAATTTATCCATTTCTTCTATGTTGTCCATTTGTTGGTATATAATTGTTTATAGTAGTCTCTTAGGATCCTTTGTATTTCTGTGGTATCAGTTGTAATGATTCCTCTTTCATTTATAATTTTCTGTATTTCAGTCCTTTCTCTTTTTGTCTTGGTAAGTCTAGCTAAAGATTTGTCAATTTATTTGTCTTTTCAAAAAAACAGCTTTTAGTTCAATATCAAAAAATCAAACAACCCAATCGAAAAATGGGCAGAAGACCTAAATAGACATTTCTCCAAAGAAGATATACAGATTGCCAACAAACACATGAAAGGATGCTCAACATCATTAATCATTAGAGAAATGCAAATCAAAACTACAATGAGGTATCACCTCACATCAAAAAATCTACAAACAATAAATGCTGGAGAGGGTGTGGAGAAAAGGGAACCCTCTTGTACTGTTGGTGGGAATGTAAATTGATACAGCTGCTATGGAGAACAGTAAGGATGTTCCTTAAAAACCCAAAAATAGAGCTACCATATGACCCAGCAATCCCACTACTGGGCATATACACAGAGAAAACCATAATTCAAAAAGAATCATGTACCACAATGTTCATTGAAGCTCTATTTACAATAGCCAGGACATGGAAGCAACCTAAGTGTCCATTGACAGACGAAAGGGTAAAGAAGATGTGGAACATATATACAATGGAATATTACTCAGTCATAAAAAGAAACTAAATTGAGTTATTTGTAGTGAGGTGGATGGACCTAGAGCCTGTCATACAGAGTGAAGTAAGTCAGAAAGACAAAAACAAATACTGTATGCTAACACAAATATATGGAATCTAAAAAAAAAGAAAAAAGGTTCTGCAGAACTTAGGGGCAGGACAGGAATAAAGATGAAGATGTAGAGAATGGACTTGAGGACATGGGGAAGGGGAAGTGTAAGCTGGGACAAAGTGAGAGAGTGGCATGGACATATATACACTACCAAATATAAAATAGATAGCTAGTGGGAAGCAGCCACATAGCACAGGGTGATCAGCTCGGTGCTTTGTGACCACCTAGAGCAGTGGGATAGGGAGGGGGGGAGGGAGACGTAGAGGGAGGGGATATAGAGAGATACATATATATATATATATATATATATAATATATATAGCTGATTCAGTTTGTTATAAAGCAGAAACTAACACACCACTGTAAAGCAATTATACTTCAATAAAGATGTTAAAAAAGTAAACAAAATATAAAAAATTAATAAAGTTTGAAATAAAAATAAAGCAGATCTAATTTTTAAAAAAACAGCTTTTAGTTTTGTTGGTCTTTTCTCTTGTTTTTTATTCTCTATTTCATTTATTTCTGCTTTGATCTTTGTTATTTCCTTCCTTCTGCTAATTTTGGGCTTAGTTTGTTCTTCTTATAGTTCCTTGAGATGTAAAGTTAGGTTGTTTATTTGAAATCTTTCTCTTTTTTAAAAAATGTAAGCATTTATTTCTGTAAACTTCCCTCTTAAGACTTCTTTTGCTGCATCTTATAAGTTTTGGTATCTTGTGTTTCCATTTTCATTTATTTCAAGGTATTTTTAAATTTCCCTTTTGATTTCTTCTTTGAACCATTGGATGTTCAGGAGTGTGTTGTTTAATTTCCACATATTTGTGAATTTTCCAGATTTTCTTCTGCTCTTGATTTCTAGTTTCATTCTGTTGTGGTCAGAAAGGATAGTTGGTATGATTTCAGTCTTACATATTTTAGGGCTTGTTTTGTGACCTAACATGTGATCTATCCTAGAGAATGTTTTATGTGCACTTGAGAAGAATGTGCATTCTACTGCTATTGGGTGGAATGTTCTGTATATGTTAGGTCCATTTGATCTATAGTGTTGCTCAAGTTCTCTGTTTCCTTATTGATCTTCTTTTTGGATGTTCTGTGCAGTATTGAAAATGGGGTATTGAAATTTCCTGTTAATTTTTGTTGCTGTCCGTTTCCCCCTTCAATTCCATTAATGTTTGCTTCATATATTTGGGTGCTTTGATCATGGGTGCATATGTATTTATATTTGTTACATATTCCTGATGAATTTACTCTTTTATCATTATATAATGTTTTTCTTTGTTTCTTGTGATATTTTTGACCTAAAGTCTATTTTGTCTGATATAAGTATGGCCACCTCTGCTCTCTTTTGTTTACTATTGGCATGAAAATGTTTTTTCCATACTTTTAGTCTCAGCCTGTGTGTGTCCTTTTGTCTAAAGTGAATCTCTTGCAGACAGTGCAGCATCAGAATCACCAAGTGTGCCTGTTAAACAAGCAGATTCTTGGAGTTCATCCCAGACCTACTGAATTAAACTCTCTATGATGGTATTGCCATATTCACATTTTTAAAAAGATAAATTTAAAACCCAGTATTCCCATTTCTTCCTGGAATTTAAGATTAGCTGTGTCCACCAGAAGGAGTTTTGTGGATTATCTGGGAAATTGTGTACTGTAACTAATTTAAGATTGGAGTTTGTTATTTAAACTTTCCCATTGCCTTATTAGAGGTTGGATTCCGGTAGCTGGATGATTCTTTGTTTGCCAAGCAAAGTGATGGATGTGGGAATATCCATTTTGGAGATAGAAGTTGATGCTGGATTTAGTTATTCTTTTTTTCCCCCCAGAGATTATATAAGGGAGTGTGCAGGGAAAGAGAGAAAGGAAGACAATGTAAGAAAGAAAACTTCACGAGGAAAGAGACTAGGTGGCTGGTTTCCATGTTTTTGAGGTTGGCGAAGCATGACTGCTTGAAAGAATGGCTGGAGAGACCTTGGGGGAGAGGCAGGAGCAAAAGAAAATTTTCAAGTGAAATGCTACATGCTAGGGCATGAACAATCCCTTTGACCCCATCAATGTTCAGGAAAAGTATAAAACCCATAATATGCTTGGAGAGATGAGCTTGGAGAGATGAGGTCTCTTGAGAAAGCCTATGATGCCATGAGATTGACTCCAGGTCATCGCGACTCAGAATAGAGTGCACTTGCCTGCATGAACAGCTGTACATCCTGCACAATGGTGAGTGTAGAGTAGCTCCTAGGATATTTCACACACCCACCAATCCTCCCAGATCTCCAGGCCTTCTATATTGTTTTGTGTTGTTACTGGATGGGAGGAGAAGGAAGTAATGGCGGGGGCTGGATGATATAAGGGGATTGAGATGGAGAGAGCGGGACAAAACCTGAGAGTCAAGATTCTGGTGGGGAGAAGGGGTGTCAGTAGTGGCAGGTAGATGTAGAGAAATGTAGAACTCAACAGGATTTCAGGTATGTTATTTTGATTTAACCTCGGTTTCTGCATAGGATGACAACTGTGAGAATGAAAGAGGGAGCTCTCAGTAGTCTACCAGGAAAACAGGTATAAACTGAGTCTGTGTGTCTGGCAGGAACTAGCCAGGATATGTGCTCAGTCTCCTTCTGCAGGACTGTTAACATCTGGGTCTCCCCTTTGTCCTCAGAGGACTGTTTCTTCTCAGTGTCCGCAGTCTTTATTTCCCTTGAATTCTCCTTAAGTTTCTTTTTTTTTTTTTTAAGAACTCTATCATGTTTTCTTTTCATATCCATTGAGTTCTCAGGTCAGTTCTACCTCTTTATTGTCTCTCTTTCTATCCTCTTGTCTCTTTTCCTGCTATAGACAAGGACCTACTTATCACCCACTTGGATTCCAACAATAGCCTCCTAACAGATGCCTTGGTGTCCAGTCCGGTCCCCCTTTCTAATCCACTGGAGGCACTCTGATCAATACATGTGCAGTTCTCATTATTTCACTTTACTGCTTACAGCTGCTCAATGGCTCCTGATCCATTTCAGGTAAAGAACAAACTTCTTAGCATGGCCTTGAAGGCCCTTCATAAGCCACCCTTCTAGCCTCTCCAACAGCAATTTAAGCCTTCTCCCAAATGCAATTCTCTAGCTTTCTACATCTCCTTGTCTTTGTGGGTGCTCTTTTTCTAGCAGAAAAATAGATTCTAAGAAATATTCTAAGTTCTAATTCTGTGAAATTCCTGTTGAAGTGTTCATGAGGATCTATTATCATATCATAATAAGAACAATTGATTACTATGAACTTTAAATTTATTAATTAATCACTAACCAATCCAGGGCCAAACACTGAGTTAGGCCTTAGGAGATGAAGATTAGTAAGACATAGCTTTTGACCTGGACGAATCACAGTTAGGGGATGGGGAGAGACCAATAGACTATGTCCTACAACATGGGAAGTGTTATAATAGAGCTATAAAATCACCAATGTGGTAATGGCCACCTTTCCTAGGGGAGTTGAGTAAGACTTCACAAATGAAACAAACCTTTAACCCTAGTGAAACCGAGCTGGACCCTGTGGAGCTCCTGGGCATGGAAGCCTTTCTGTACCCCATTTTCTTGTTTGTAGGGAACAGACCCCAGATTCCATGACCTTCCCTGAGTTCCAAAGGGCATATTCGAAGAGTTGCTAATCAGGGAAGGGAGGGGATGCAAAGACAAGGGAGTAGCAGCCAAGAAACCACCTGAGGCTACATTAAAGGAACCAGAGAAGACCATCAAGAAGATTACCTGAGACCAGATTAAAGGAATGCAGGCCCTGCATATACCCTAATCTTATCAGCAACCCCACCCTTGAACTATTGCTATAAAACTCCTCATCAAGTCCTCCCAGTTGGGACACATAGTTTTTCGGGGCAGGAGCCCACTGAGTCCCCCTTCACCTGGCAAAGCAATAAAGCTATTCTTTCCTACTTCACCCAAAACTCTGTCTCTGAGATTCTATTCGGCACAGGTGCACAGAGACCAAGTTTTCGGCATCACTGCCTTGAAAAACCAGTAGAATTTGCCAGATAGAGAAAGAAACTCTAGGCAAAGAGAATGGCAAGTTACTATAATAACTGGCCTTAATATTTTTCATTTGCTAATATTGCTGCTAAGACTTGTTTTGACTGTCTCACCATTAGCAAGGCCTTAACTTGAATGAAAGAGAGAGGTGTAGGTTACTATCGATGCAATTATTTCACAGCTGGGGCAGTGAGTGGTATTGTGTCGGTGTATATATATTGCCTGAGGGTTTCTCTTTCCCTTCTGTGTGATCACAGATGATTTTGAAACTTCTTTCACGAATGGTGGGCTATCCAATGTTCAATCAGCAAAATCACAGCGCTTTCAAACTTTGCTGACTCTGAGAGGGTCAGTGTGGGAAACTTCTTGCCTCTTGTGTAGACTGATAAGTATATCACATTCGGTGCTGGTGGTTTTATTTGGGGTGTTTGGGCATATTTACACTTTTGCTTAGGAAAGCATCTTTCTGAACTGTGACTACAAACTGTGAATTCACTAGGAAACAGGTCTTTAGAATATTGGCAAGGTTCTCATATTCGCTGTAAGCTCTATTTAAATATCTCTGGGGTTGGTCTGTGGAACACACATGTTCTTATTAATTGATTACACATTAATAAGAATGATAACAAGTTAACACTTGTGGATGCTTTTTCAGTGGAAGTGCTAGCATGATAAAACAGGCTCCATTAAACTTCTGTTCTACTGGATTCTACTTCACCGAAGATAAGCAGCTTACTCTAAAAATGAGATAATTTCATAATAGTCTATTTAAGCTGGCTGCAGAAGTAAATTACAATGGTTTTCTGCCATTCCCCACCTCACCACCCCATACCACAATCATTCTGTCCTTAAATCAGTTGATTTGGCTTAGTTCTTTTTCTACTATAATAATAATAATAATGATACTTATTATTATAAACGCTTATATATCACACATAATGTGCCAGGTAGCATGCTGAGCATTTTCTGGGTATCTAGTTATTTAATATTTACAAGAACTCTCTGTGGTAACACCGCTACTCTTTTGTTCGAGGAATGAGGGAGCTAAAGCACAGAGAGGTTAGTAACATGCTCAAGGTCACAGAGTCAGCAACTGACGGTGCTGGGATATGAGTCCAGACAGTCTAGCTGCAGGCATGCTGCCCTTTAATACTGTGCTACACAATCTCTCTAGCCACAGTCATAGTCAATGTGCTTCTCTTCACAGTGTCATAGCAGGAGTTTAATTGACTTGAGGACATAGGGACCCCCATGCCATCCAAGTACCCCCTCTTACACTGGAAGTGAGCACTTGGGTGACTGGAGGTGGGAGGAGTAAGAACATGGACTCGTCAGTTACCATAATGGCCCTGGATATATTTCCCATCTCCAATGTGTGATTTAATGGAATTCAGAAACCTTGGTTGAATAAATGAATGAGGGGATGAATGATTACTATTGCACAGGATGTAAGATCTCCATTATGTCATTGGCAAGAAGCTCCTTCAGGCACTCTGTGAAGTGAGTGAAGAAATTCCCTACACCAGTAACTCCCTGCAATGCCAGGATCCCACCGTCCTGGGAGGATGGGGATGGGAGAATGGGAAACACGACAACCAGCTAGAAACAGCAGCAGTTGCGTTCCCTCTCGCTGATAAAATAGAGCCATAACATTTTCCATGACCTCTAGATTCCTGCCTTTAGGGAATTCCCAGGCCATCCAGTGGTTAGGACTCATCACTTTCACTGCCATGGCTCGGGTTCAATCCCTGGTGGGGGAACTAAGATCCCACAAGCCACATGGCGTGGCAAAAAAAAAAAAAAAAGAAAAGAAAAAGAAAGGATATATTCTTATCTTTATTTTTAGTGCTTTTCTTTCAGTGATCTTGTTTTCTTTAGGTCTAGGGCTACAATAACCATTTCGAGGAGAATTTTCCCAGTGCAACTTTTGAGCTGAAGGAAGCAGGACAAGAGAGCTGATCTCAGGTCTTTGTTGATGAATCTAGAGGTGGAACGAGACCACCTGCCCACCCTCTGCCCACTCCTGAATCCCACTATCACCAGAGAAAAACACATGACTGACGTCATCTCCTTCTAAAAGGATGGCAACGTACTATATCTCATTTTGACACTCAATGCTGTTGGCAATCCTATTACACTTCCCTAGCATAGCCATGTTCATACTTTCTAAAATGATCATTTCCCCCCTTGTTTTGTCTTGCTAAGTCTCCTAAAATTTCTCATTCAGCCAATCATTTTCCTCCTATTTATTAAAACAAACAACAGCAGCAGCAGTAAATCAGACAGGAACTTTCTCATCTTCCTGGCACTAAATCTACCCACCCATTTGTATGTCAGTCCCACTGCCATCTTCCTGTTCATGCAAGAGTCCCTACTTTTATCTAAGGCCAACTCTTCTGCTTTAATCAGAATCCTATACTTCTTGCCCTCTCAGGGACTTGGCTTCTGCAATAGTTGTCTTCTATTCTGCATTACAATCTTTTCCTCTTCAGTGGAATTTCAGTCAGTGTATGAATATGCTCTAACGTGTCCTGTCCCAAACAAAGAACACATGTTTGATACACACTGAAACCAAGCAGGACCCTGTGGGGCTCCTGGGCATGGAAGCCTGTCTGTGTCCCCCGTTTCTTGTTTGTAGGAAATAGGCTTCAACCTCCATGACCTGCCCCAAATTCCAAAGGGCAGGTTCAAACAGTTGCTAATCAGGGAAGGGAGGGAATGCAGAGACAGGTGTAGCAGCCAAAAAACATTAGTGCAGCCTTGGGGCAGGGTCCTGGTTCCACCTCAAGGGATATGCATAACAATATCTTTGAGCTCTTCTGCAAAACTAAAACCCCCAACAAATGGAAGATATTAGCTACTTGATGAAGCATTCTTCATTCCAGAGAGAAGATCACAGTTTGATAACTTTGAGAACCACAGAAGCTCATCAAGAGACAGCCTGGGGCCAGATTAAAGAAATGTAGGCCCTACACACACCCTGATCCTTATCAGCAGCCCCAACTTTGAACCATCATTATAAAACCCCTCACCAAATCCCCCCAGGTTGGGACACACGGTTTTTGAGGGCACAAGCCTTCTGTGTCAGAGCCCCTTTTCCTGACAAAGCAGTAAAGCTATTCTTTCCTGCTTTACCCAAAACTCTGTCTCCAAGATATGATTAGGCACCAGTGCATAGATGTGAGTTTTCCACATCAACATCTCCCTCAAGCTGCATTTCCATGTCTCTGGTGGTGTTGGCAGTCTTAGGGTTATCTGGAGCTGGTATCTCTCCCTTGCTCACCACACATTCTCCCCTTAAACTCCTCCTCCTCATGCCTGAATCTAACAGTCCCACCTCTGTGGGACTGGAACTCCCAGCAGCGTTCAAGACAGGTGATGACCCTCTCCTTTTTCAAAGCAATACCGAATGGGTCTATCTGTTAGCTAGTGCTTCCCAAAGCATCACACCAAAACTCAGTGGCTTAAAATAACAATTTACTGTTGCTCGTGAGTCTATGGGTCTTCTGGGCAGTTTATATGGTCTCTTCTTCTCTCACTCAAGTGTGATGGTCAAGTGCAGGTAACGTGGTTCTGCTGATCTAGGCTAGGTTCTTACATGCTGTGGGTTGGCTGGTTCTAGGATGGCCTCAGGTGCAAATTTCAACATTGGCAGCTTTGCATACTCTGGCCAGCTCTGTTCTAGCTCAGTCCCTCTGTAAGGTAATAAGGCTCATTTACTGGTGGCAATTTTTGATTCTGTGTGTGTCTGTGTGCTAATATAGAGGAAAAGAATCTGAAATATTTTTATCCCTGTACATTTCTGTGAATGGCATGGTTTTGTTTTCAGATACAATGGAAATGAGTAAGAACTTGATGGAATCATTTTTCATGTTGCAAAGGAGCAAAACAAAAATAAAGGAGGATTCAAAGCAACCTTAGGTTATTCCATTTCTGTGTGAAGACCTGTGGGAACAGAAAAAGCATTTTAGGATAAGGGCATGTGCAAAAAGGTCAACTTTTTTTGTGACTGAGAAAGCTATCAGAGATAATCGAGTTATCTCTGAAATATGTAAAACCTTCTTCATATGTAAATAAAATAAACCCTGGTGGCTCTACCTTCTGTGAGAGTGTAAGAGTTCTTGAACAATGACTCATTCAGTTAGGCAAAGACATGAAACCATATTTGAATGTAAAACTATATGTGTTACAGAGAATCTAGGAAGCTGGGTATCAGTACACACTACTGCCAATATAGCATGCAGGGTAGATATGGGGTCAAGGAAAAGTTACCAAATACTACAGAGGTAGATGAGAAAATGCCAAGTAGTGGGTACTGCTCTTTGAAATTGGTTTGATTTGATTGGTGGATTAAATGTTGAAGGCCTATAGGGATCATTTATTTCAACACCATTTTGTCTATTAAGCCATTAGAAAAGAATCTGAAGCCCAACAGGACATAGAGAGGACATAAACAGGACATAGACATAGACAGGACCTAGAGAGCTTGAGGCACAGCCAGGACCAGACTCACCCAATCTTCATCCTTGTCTTCTGGCTGTGGGCACTACTTTACTGCTGAGAAAACTCTTGTACTGATTTTAGTGTGTTTCCGTCGTGCTTAAGGCTTAAAAAAAGTATCCTATCTCCTCTGCAGGAATTTATTAACATGGGTGTTCTGGACACTATATGAGCTTTTTACATCCAGAAAATTGACATCTTGATGGTTTTCATGGGACAGGGTATTTAAGATATTTTTCATTAGATTAGATCTTCAAGGCAAATCACAAGTCTGTGTTTTTCAAAGTGATCTTTTCACATGAATGACTTTTCAAATACGCTGTTTTACTCATTGTTTTACATGTCTTGATCTGTAGGATAGAGTAATTGAATTCTCCAAATCTGTGTTGAGCTGGAACTCCTCCATGGCTACCCTCATTTTATGGAGGTAACTTTACTTGATGCCTTCACCTCATCCTCCAATCTTCTCCTCCCCCTGAAAAAATGAGGGGCAGTGTCCTAGGAAAGGTTGATACCTTTCCTAATTAACTGGGGAATCAGTTGTCTTTCCAGTAAATGGAGAGATCTACCACATGAAACCAGTAAGCTAACCTGTTTGGCTTTCTTGGCCCCCAAAGTTGGGAAAACAAATGGAATTTAAATTTTCTTCTATTAACCTAATGTGAATGTATGATTGAATATTTCTGAGATCTAAAACGATGGTAAAATTTTAACTTTGTCTGTTAAAAGGAAACAGTGATGCTAGTAATCTAAAACAATGATCAGTTAGAATCATTACAGTTTGTATTTGGAATTGAGTATACAAATAATTTGGTAACAATGAAAATTTCCTAATTAAATTTTGTTTGCAGTGGAATTAAAATTTGTCTGTATATATTATTGGAAGATCAGAGTACCCAGGATTCTTAATGATATAAATGTAGAAACTTTTCAGAGAGGCAGCAGGGTCAGTACTGAAGCCTGGGGACATTGGAGTCATATTTCCAGATTGAAGCCCCAAATTGTCAGAGTTTCTCAAGCAACTCTAGGCAAGTTTCCTAATCTCTGTTTCGCATTTTGTAAAATGGGGATGCTAATACTACCCACCACAATGGGATCAAGATAATTTATACATTGCACTTGAAATACCTGGTACTTAACAAGAAATTAGCTGTGACTCTCTAGGCAATTGGGCTAATGGCACACTGTTTTAGTCCATTCGAGTTGGTGGGGGGGCTCCTGTAACAAAGTACCACAGACTGGGTGGCTTATAAATAACAGAAACTTATTTTTCATAGTCCTAGAGGCTAGAAGTCTGAGATGAAGGTGCCAACGTGGTCAGGTTTTGATGCAGACCCTCTTCCAAGCACGGGCAGAGGGCTTATTGGATCCTAACCTGGCAGAAAGAGGGTGAGCGCCCTCTGGCCTCCTTCAATAGGGCACTAATGAATCCCATTCACAAGGGTGCCACCCTCATGACTTAATTATCTCCCAAAGGCCCTACCTCCAAATACCATGACATTGGGAATTAGATTTCAGCCTATGGATTTTGGGGCAATACAAACATTCAGGTTATAATACATACTAACCTAATATGTCTCCTGGGAGGTTTTGTTGTTGTTATTTTGTTTTTTGTTTGTTTGTTTGGTTTTGGTTTTTTCAGCCTAAACATGTATGCTAGCAACTCATTTAATTGTCATTTAATTTTTTTTAACATTTCTGCTAGAAAGAGAAGAATATTTGTTTTGTTGAGGTTAGGCAGAGGGGATGGTTATATAACCCATTACTCTTTAAGTACCTATGTATCTATCTGTCTATCTATCATCTCTCTTTCTATCTATGAAGTTCTTATTCTTCTTTGAACTAGTGATAACATCTTACTGGTTTCCTCATTGATTATTAAATTAAATAAAATCCTTAACATATATTCATTTTATATCTGGATCAGAGTCATGATTATATCTCCCTTAAAAATGATCTTTTAACAACTGCAACTAAGAACACATTTTCTATACCGATAAAAAGGAGAGGAAGTTAAAAAAAAAAACCTACACCCACTAAAAAATGGTCAAGTCCATTTTCTTCTTCAAGTTCAAAAAATATGTTGCCCTACATTCCTGACTTACTCCGAGTTAAAAGACAAGGTCATAGCTATTACCAGGAAAGCTGTAACAACTTTTTTGTTGGTTTGCTTTTAAATTCAGTATTCATGTATGAATTATGTCACATTATAATCTGTAGATGTCTAGTAAATTTAAGATGTACAGTTCAAATCTCTTAATATAAACATGAAACCATAAGCAACCAGGGGGCATGCAGACACCGTTTATTGAACAATGGGGTGCACATTTAGTTGGCAATTCTGTAGTTTGCGTGGATTTCTGGTTTCACGTCACAGACGATGCTCAAAAGCTGGTTGATCACACTTTCCATGGACTTGTTGTAGCTTCCATTCAGTTCTTCTATCTTCTCTAGCGTTTGCGCTTCTATTTCTTCCGAGATATTACTCTGAGAGCCCATTATCTGCCAAAATAAAACAGACAATTCACTGCATTATACATCATATTAAAATTTAGTTGTTTTGTAAGAGTAGTATCGACATATATACACTACGGAATGTAAAATAGTTGGCTGGTGGGAAGGAAAAGCATAGCACAGGGAGATCAGCTTGGTGCTTTGTGACCACCTAGGGGGGGGGATAGGGAGGGTGGGAGGGAGGCTCAAGAGGGAGGGGATATGGGGACATATGTATGCATATGGCTGATTCACTTTGGTGTACAACAGAAACTAACACCGTATTGTGAAGCAATTATACTCCAATAAAGATCTATTAAAAAAATTTAATTGTTTTGTAAGTTAAATTCATTTTGGCTTGTTTGTCATTTACATTATGCATTATTTTTCCAGAACTTTTTCAGAGAATGGGTAAGATCACCAGTATTATGAGTGGGATGGATACACTTTTCTAAAAGAATATTATCTGCAAAAAAAAAAGTCAAACCTAAATCACTATGCTGTGCACCTGAAACTATATTGTAAATCAACTATTAAAAAAAAAAGGAAGCTGGCCACAACAGGTGACTTCTACTTCTAAATTGACCTTCACACAGTACAAATTGAATGCAAGTTCACAGTCATTATACCATGCTCAGAAATTTTTTCATGTATTGATATTTATAATAGTTTCCATTGAATTCCTGTATTTTACCTTTTGCTTACTTTCTGTATTAAAAGTCTGGAAAATAAAGTTGAAAGGCATCATTAAACCCATTTTGCTGGTCTTTAAAGAGCAAATACCTGGTTTGTCAATTTTTAAAATACATTATCTGAACTCATTAAATCTTTTTTTTTGCTGTACGCAGGCCTCTCACTGTTGTGGCCTCTCCCATTGTGGAGCGCAGGCTCCGGATGCGCAGGCTCAGCGGCCATGGCTCACGGGCCCAGCCGCTCCGCGGCATGTGGGATCTTCCCGGACCGGGGCACGAACCTGTGTCCCCTGCATCGGCAGGCGGGCTCTCAACCACTGCGCCACCAGGGAAGCCCTTTTTTTTTTTTTAAGAAAGATACAGCCACAGTATGCTCAATAAGATACTTTCACAAGCACAGGTGTACCTTTTTTTAGGTATTAGATATAATCTTGAAAATTTTGGTATAAATTGGGATATACAGACATTTGGTCCCTAATTTTTATGGCTCGAGTTACAATTTTTTGATGGTGTGAAAGTGATACAAATTCAGTAGAAACTGTACTTTGAATTTTGATCTTTTCCCGGGCTAGTGATATTCTATACGATACTCTCTTGTGTTGCTGAGCAATGGAGGCCACAGCTCCCAGTGGGCCCAGTGATCTCAAGGGTCAACAACCCTTATACTCACACCCATTCTGTACCCAAACAACCATTTGGTTTTTCACTTTTGGTACTGTATTCAATCAATTACATGAGATATTCAACACTTTATTACAAGATCAGCTGTGTTAGATGACTTTGCCTAACTGTAGGCTAATGACAGTGTTCCAATCACGTTTAAGGCAGGCTGGGCTAAGCTATGATATGGGTAGATTAGGTGTATTCAATGCATTTTCAACTTTGATAGTTTCAACCTACCATGGGTTTATCAGGAGGTAAACCCACCATAAGCTGAGGAAGATCTGTACTCGTCCATCTAGTTCCATTGTAATTTTAGACTTCTGTTTAACTTATCTTTCTGATTGGTCTTTCATGGGCAGTGATTCCCAGTATTTCCCAGTACCTCCTCTATCTCTTAGCCTCTCTGTCAAGTAATGATATGACTGAAATATAATTTTACCAGGGGAGTTACCAGTTTAAAGGGATTCTGCAGAGAAACCCTTTGTAAGGTTATCCTTTGCTAAAGCAAACAGACAACTCCTAATTTTATCTCCTTTGTAAACTCAGCCTTTCTTGAACAGGACATTGTGAAGGCAACACAGCTGGTTTTTCTCTTCCATGAGTGTTTATGGAAAGTATGCATTTAATTTAGTCCAAGAGACCTCACTAATGATTGATTTTTTACTTCAAGGTAAAGAAGTCTATTCTAAATTCTAGAATCCACATGATCTTTCTGGGTCCCAAACTTGAAATCAAATGCAATTGAGGTGATCAGGTTCAAGTTCTTTTCTGTTTATAGTCCAGGCAATTGGGGCCTCCTAGTTCAAAGAAAGTCATTTTGGGGTGATATAGCTTCTAAGACATCAAATGACTTTAATAAAATAACATTTTGATAAGTGAGTATACAAGAAGCACAGACATGTGGACGAAATTTCCCTTGCTATGAAGATACTGAAAAATAGAAGAGAACTACTTACCAAAATAGTTCTACCAGAATAAAATTTTTCCTCTAAATCCAATATTGAATTTTTTTTGAGTTTGATAGAGTCTACCAAACTCAAAAAAAAAATTATTGTTTCTAAATTCAATGTCTTAAGTGGTGAAAAATTTAAAAGACACACAGTTATGAAACTATTGTCTACTTTTCTTTGGAGTAGTGTTAAAAATAGTTATTATTAGGCTAAGTTATTGCAACTGTCCTGAAGGACTTTGGAAAAGTTCACCTCAACATTAGGCTCTTTATTTTTATTGGAGTGTATTTGCTTAACAATGATGTGTTAGTTTCCGCTGTACCACAAAATGAATCAGCTATAGGTATACATATATCCCCTCCCTCTTAAACCTCCCTCCCACCACCCCCATCCCAGCATCTAGGTCATCACAGAGCCCCGAGCTGAGCTCCCTGTGCTATACAAGAGCTTCCCACTACCTATTTATTTTACACATGGTAGTGTATATATGTCAATGCTACTCTCTCAACCTTAGGCTCTTTATTTTTTAAATGGGGATAACATCACCCATTTGATGCGATCGTTTTAAAAATTCAGCCAGATTCATGAATGCAAAGTGGTGCTGTCCAACAGAAATGTAATAGCCCCAAAGTGAGCCATGTAAGTAATTTTAACTTTTCTAGAGTTGTATTTTAAAAATTGGTAAAATTAACTTGAATAATATTTTTATTTAACCCAATATAATCATACTACTCTTTTAATATACAGTGTAATATTATTGCATTATTGTTTGTCATACTAAGTCTTTGTAATCTGGTATGTATTTTACCTTTATAGAACGTCTTAATTTGGACTAGCTACATTTCAAGTGCTTGGTAGCTACATGAGAATTACCATCATTTTTGACAGTGCAGGTCTAGGGCGGCAGATGACAGCCACTAGTATTCGTTATATTCTTAAGGTGCTTTGTTAAGGCAACATGATAATTTTCTGAAGATATTTATTATGAAGACGGTGTTTAGCACAGAAGCTTAGCACTGAGCAAATAATCAGTAAATGTTAGTAATGATTATTATGATTTCTCACTGTGTTGCTTGTACTTTAAAATTTGTATAATCCATCTTAAACTTTCAGAAACATTGGAATACCCTTGTCAACAACCCATACTCCTATGTCTCATCCTGCATAATTATATGACATTATTTCTGAGTTTATTTGACCTGCAATAATTTGAGTTTCTGCACTGTTTCCTAGATGGTACGATAGCGTGACTCACCATACACCACTTTAAATGGTCTTCCTTGGGAAGAATTGCATTTGTATCTGAAGACAGTGCTACTTTAAGCCATGTAGGAGTTTAAATGAATGAATGTAAGCTCCACAAAGGGAGGGATAAGTGTCATCTCGTCCACTGATGAGTTATAACTGCCTCAAACATTGCCAGGCACATAGTAGATGCTCAATACATATTTGTTGAACAGAATAGAATGAGCAGATCACCAGGTGTTACAGAGAACTTATTACCTGTTCTACTGTTCTTCTTGGCCAAAGCCTGCTGCTTGAATATTTGGGACACTGTATAAATTAGAAGTTGATAATTAAGTGACAACTAATGGCACATTTGGTTGAAGGGCACAATTTAAAGACATCTCTATGTGTATTTTCAAACCTTCAGTGTTGAGACTGATGTGTATAGCTTTACAGCTTAATGACTGATGGTGTTGGTGAAATCTTTCAGCATTCAATAAGTTTCTTTTTAAGTTGTTTACATGTTCCAGTTTAAGGGCAATCAGAGGTTCAGGTCCCACACACAGTTTTGCGTTCTCAATTTGTGGTTGCTTCAAGGAAACAAAAATGTTTTCATGATATGAATTTAGGAAGAAAGATTAAAGACAAAAATCTTCAATATGCCCAGGGCAACCATTTTCAGGTCTTTGGTTTACATGAATGGTGCATCTAACTTTTACTTGCATTAACGGTGGATTTAATTTTTCCACTGTAGTAGTCCAGATTTCTTTTTATCTTCTTCGGTAGAAGATGTTATTTTGTAGGACTTTTCCAAAGTTCTACAGGATGGTTGCAGTAACTCCATCACTATAGTTTTGTCTTTTTGAGAATATTGTATAAATGGAATCACACAGTATATATTTCATATCCAATATAAACGAAATCAAACAGTATAAATGACGGCCTTCTCTCACTCAGCATAGCATCTTTAAATTTTAGAGTCACCCAAGCTGTTGCATATATTTTTAGTTTGGTCTTTTTCATTGCTGAGTGGTATGAAATTCTAGCAAGGGATAAAGTGAAACAAGGAATAAGTAAATAAGCAAGGGATCAGTAAATCTTTGTTATAAAAATATTCGTTGATATACAGCCCACATTGGGATACTTGCTTCTATTGACAAGTCAGGGGAGTTGGAAAAACCCAGACATTAACAAGAGCTAAAAAGCAACCAAAAAAGTAGCATCAAGGAGCAACCCCCACAGCAGGCAGAAAACTGGTTTCTTGGGTCTCCTCCCAGACCTCCCACATGCCCTGGGTTAACGATGATGAGCTTTAACTGGAATAGCTCTGTGTCTGACATATGGAGGTCACGCCAGGAAAGAAGATCTGTGCTCATGGTTGACAATATGCTTGAGGTAGCGGAGGCTTAAACATGCTGAACTTTTTATGTAAGCTTTTGATCAACTAGCTGTAAGATTGGCTTAGAGCTCTAATTATGAGAGCAATGAGGAATTTTAATTATTCTCTGACGCAGAGAACAAATATCCTGAACCAGTTTTACATTTTAGGAGATTCTTCTGGAGAAATAATATTTCAAGAGATTAAACCCAGCCACTTTCTAAAATGATGGTCAGTTTTGTAATTACTTAAAAATGCATATATTAGAAATATCCAACACAGGATCAAAAGAGCTGATTGGTGTGAAGAATGATTATTTTTTCAGGTCCTAATATGGCATGGTTATGACAGAACTCAGTAGGAAAGGTAAAGGCATGGAAGAGATGTTTAGCTCTTCATTCTTACTGGATACTGATTGGATACTTACTGTGGAGCAGACTCCATACCAATATCAAGGAAAGCAACAGAGAACAAAACAAAGAACCTGCATTTTGGTGCTTATAGTCCAGAAGGAAAGATAAACAATAAGCAAAGTATGTATATATATAATATATCCAGTAGTGATAAATGGTATGAGTACAATGGGTACTTACTTTCTTTTTTTATGAGAGACACAATTTCAGATAAGGTGATCAGGAAGAAGAGCTAACAACTAAACAGAGATCAAGGAGAGATGAAAGTGTGTAAAAGAAGAAGAGCCTCGGAATGGATAGAGCATAGGCAAAGGCCCTGCGGCAGCAGCCTGTTTAGTTCTTCTGGGGTAAAACAGGGAGACATATGGCGAGAACAGAACAAGTAGGGACAAAAGTAGTAGAAAATGTTACAAATGACCAAAGTAGATATTGTTGTCTATTGCTGAAAAGTCTTCTGGTATTTCCTGATGATTTCCTTTTCAATTAGCTGGCTTCATTCCATAAATCCTTCATGAAAATATAAAGCAATGCTGTTTCCTACCCTAACATTTAAAAAATATCTGTGGTTCAGAGTAAAAGGTAAGTGCATGACATTTTCAGAGCTGACAGTTTAGAGAGATAGCCAAGGGCCAATCATAGAGGGCATATATGCATGTGTGGACTTGGGACTTTATGATTCCTTTTTCCAAATATCGATAAGAATTTATTTTCGCTGAGTGGTCCGCTTTGTTCTAGAAATGGCTTTTTATTTTAAGAAACAGCCCATTGGAAAAGTTTTTCCTGCCGTGTAATCCAATTTACCTGATCCCACCTGAGCTCCACACCTACTGCCACTAAAATCAAAGCTGTTAACAGAAAGATTTACAAACTGCTTGTAGTTTATCTTGCAATGTCAGGCTTCTGCACAGAGCTTTATTTGTATTTTTGCTGAGGCAAAAAGAAAATATATAAACTTTAGTTATGGCACATGGAATTTAAGCCATATTGCAATCAGCTCTGAAAAATTCATGCGCATATATATATATATATATATATATATATACACATCTTTATTGGAGTATAATTGCTTTACAATGGTGTGTTAGTTTCTGCTTTATAACAAAGTGAATCAGTTATACATATACATATGTTCCCATATCTCTTCCCTCTTGCGTCTCCCTCCCTCCCACCCTCCCTATCCCACCCCTCCAGGCAATCACAAAGCACCGAGCTGATCTCCCTGTGCTCTGCGGCTGCTTCCCACTAGCTATCTACCTTACGTTTGGTAGTGTATATATGTCCATGCCCCTCTCTCGCTGCTTATATATCTTTTTTACTGTAAACTGTAGATATTTTTTTAAGTGTTAGTGTAGGAAAAAGCATTTCTTTATATTTTCCTAAAAGATTTGTTGAATGAAGCCAGCCTGTTGAAAAGGAAATCATAAGGAAATACCAGAAGACTTTTCAGCAATAGATAACAACATGTACTTGGGTCATTCCTAAATCTTGAATCCACCAAAGGAAATTTGGCCTAACAAGTTCATTGTAGAACATTGTACAACACATTTTATTGATTCTATTAGTAAACGTTAACAGACAACAGCAACCAAAATGTTCTCTGATGTTTCTTTCTTTCTAAAATGTGTTAGTCAATAATCTGTTGTAGTTGTGGTTCGGGGGCTCTAGAGCACAGGCTCAGTAGTTGTGGAGCACGGGCTTAGTTGCTCCGCAGCATGTGGGATCTTCCCAGAGCAGGGCTCCAACCAGTGCCCCCTGCATTGGCAGGCCACAGCTACTGAAGCCCGCACACCTAGAGCCCGTGCTCTTCAACAAGAGGAGCCACCGCAATGTGAAGCCTGTGCACCGCAGTGAAGAGTAGCTCCTGCTCGCCGCAACTAGAGAAAGCCCACGTGCAGCAACGAAGACCCAACGCAGCCAAAAATAAATGAATAAATACATTAATTAATTATAAAAAAGAATCTGTCGTAGGAATAATACTTTAACCAATTCCATCCACTTGTATATTTGAGAATACGATTTTTAATCTACAGTGTGTTAGACAATAACTATAGATTGACACTCTCTATGCCAAATCAAAAAGCCTTGGAAGTGAACATGTAAAATCAGTAATTCTGCAACGTTTAAGATTTTGCTTGATGTTCAGCCTTGGTTGAACTATATTCGCTCCATCCAGGGTATTTTTCTCTCCTGGTAGTGTGCATGACACCTTATGAGGATTAATATCATTATTAGTGAATATTCATACCTTAGAGTCTATGCTGCAAAAAATCAGTGCTGACTTTCTTACTTACCTTAGCGTGTTTCTGTCGAAATTCCTGATCTCTCTGCATTCTGTACTGGTCAATTTCTGCCATTGCTTCCTCCTTGGCTTGACGCAAACGCTTGGCTTTTCCTGAAAATTAACAGTGGTATAGAAGGAGCACTATTTTCTTTTCAACCCACCTGGAATTTACAACTTGATTTTTAAAAATATGGGTGAGGTCTTACATTATTATTATTATTTTTTTTTTTTTTTTTGCGGTATGCGGGTCTCTCACTGTTGTGGCCTCTCCCGTTGCGGAGCACAGGCTCCGGACGCGCAGGCCCAGCGGCCATGGCTCACGGCCCCAGCTGCTCCGCGGCATGTGGGATTTTCCCGGACCGGGGCACGAACCCATGTCCCCTGCATCGGCAGGCGGACTCTCAACCACTGCGCCACCAGGGAAGCTCTCTTACATTATTTTTTGACGCTTTTTTTTTTTTCTAGAATGACATCCTGCATTAAAACATGATAGATATTGAAAAATTCCTGGTTTTTTCAATTGGATTCTTTAGAACATGGAAATGACAACATTCTTTCACACCTCCATGTTTCAATAAAATATCTGCCCATTTACTCACAGCAGTACCAGCCAGAGAACAGATTTTAGCTGTCACTGAGTCAAAAAGACATTATTTGGTCAGACTTTCTGTCCTGATTTGCTGCCAGGAATCCTTCAGTCCATACCAACTGGATTCTATTGAATACTGGCAGATCTCCAAATGCACAAACATGCAGCTCAGACTCTATCAAACCAACTAACAATTTTTTAAAGCATTTTATTGGGTTTTTTCCTTGCCATTTGTTGACTCTAGAAAGTCTGATTAAGCCCCAGAGCACATCAAAGTAGATACTTTTTGTAGTAGCTTTCTCTGAGGGGGACTTGAAAGTGATTGTAAAACCAACCGTTTTTAATGGTTATGAGATTTAGTTAAGTAGCTCTCTTTTCTTTTATTAAGAGCAAAGATGTAAGTCTTAAGCCAGCAGACAGCAATGCAGATGAAAGTTTCAGACAAACACAAAGCTGTGGAGATCATTAGGTGAGCACATGACTTTTTTTGACAACCAGAGTAAGTTTGGGGGGTTATAGAGTAATAGTCATCGCTGCTAGGCACTCACCACCCACCACCTTCAGATACTAATGCTTTGTGATCATTAAAACTTTAAAGAAATTCTCAACTGTATTAAAATTAATTTGTCTCAGAATCTATCGTCTCTTTATTTTAGTTAAATGCCTTTATTCTTTTGCCCATTTAACATAGTTTCTTCTCTCTGATAAGGTCTCAAACTTTTGTTTTTAATTGTTGTCAAGGGTTTGTTATATGGTGTAGACTTTGAACTAAATAAGTGTATTTTCAGACATAGGAAACAAACTTATGGTTACCAAAGGGGAAAGGGGGGAAGAGGGATAAATTAGGAGTTTGAGGTTAACATATACACAGTACTATATATAAACGTAAATTAGATAAAATAGATAACCAGCAAGGACTATATAGCATGGGAAACTATATTGAATATTTTGTAATAACCTGTAAGGGAAAATAATCTGAAAAAGAATATATATATATATATATATATATATATATATATACACAGATATATATATATATATACACACACAGATATATATGTATATACACAGATATATATATATATAAATAACAGAATCACTTTGCTGTACACCTGAAACTAACACAACATTGTAAATCAACTATACTTCAAAAAAAATAATGAATAAATAAATAAATGTGTTCTCTTTAAGTAGCATTAAAAAAATCTTAAACTTTTATCTATGTGTCAATCTAGATACAGGCTTTTACATGGTTTCGTCTTTCTGTACCTTTGTTGTATTTAAGTGTAGATGGTGTCTAAATTTCTCTCCCTGCTGCGTATGAGTTGCTTTGCTAGTCACTGTATATAGATGGGATAAAGAGAGTCACTGAGTTATAAATTGAGACGTGTCTCTTTGAATATGTATTACCCTTGAATGGGGCTGAGCTGACCTCATTCAGAACAGAATCTGTCTACACTCTCTGTAAAATCCAAGGTCTCATATAAATTAATGGTCTTCTGATGCTTGAGGCTTAATGGAACATTCACAGCAATGCTTACCTTTTTCCTACTTAATTAATGCTCCTTACCATTTTGCATATACAGATTTCTTTATTCTCTATAGTTCTAACCATTTTGTGGCAACCAAACACATGCTATCCGCAGAACAATTAGATATGTTGGCAAGGAAAGCTGTTGCTGGATCCCCAGCCTACTTTCTTATCACGGCTTATCATTCACATTAGGACAAAAATATGTTTAAGATGTATTAACATTTTCTTAGTTATAATGGGTTCTATAATGGGTTCTAGGATACATAATGATGGGTTGTAGGATACGATTTTATCCAATCAACCACATAAAACATCTTGACTTTCCACCTTAATTGCAAATTATGTTAAATATACTGGTTTCAAAGTCACCACTCTAGCACATAAAAATAATAATAGAAAGAAGAGAATCTCCATGTGCCCTGCCGCCGGGAAGAATCCAGTACTCCACTTAAGAGACTGCATATTAGCTCCATCGTGCAGTGACAAGCTCAGAGTGTGTCTGATCCCCTCCTCATGGCACCAGTCACCCGCTGGTTCTCATTCAGTTAAAGAGGAGAGCCACAGGGAAGTCGCTGCTGGCACAGCAATTTTCTGGAAGGACTGGGCAGCTGCCGCCTGTGAGAGCTTGCATATCTTCCACCTGATTTCATCCAGGGCAAGAAACTAGAGCCTCACGCTGACTGTCTCGCTGGAGGTGAAGCAAAATGCATGCATCAAATCCACTTGTATTAACCTCTAGCTGGCTTCTCTGTCTCTGCGGGAGATTTCCAAATTTTTAAATTACACCTCTTTCGGAAAGACAGATACCATTTGATATTGCTTATATGCGGAATCTAAAAAAAAATGATGCAAATGAACTTATTTACAAAACAGAAACACAGTCTTAGAGAATGAACTTATGGTTACCAGGGGCAACGTGTCGGGGTGTCGAGGGATAGATTGGGAGTTTGAGATTGGCATGTACACACTGCTATATTTTAAATAGATAACCAACAAGGACCTACTGTATAGCACAGGGCACTCTGCTCAATACTCTGTAATAACCTAAATGGGAAAAGAATTTGAAAAAGAATGGATATATGTATATGCATAACTCAATCACTCTGCTGTACACCTGTAACTAACACATCACTGTTAATCAACTATCCTCCAATATAAAATAAAAATTAAAAAAAAACAGCATAAAAAATTACACATCTTTCTTCTTAAGCATTAAAAACATGGCTGCTGTGAACCAAAAGGGGTTCATTTTCTTATTTCTCAATACTTTCTCTATCAAACACAAGGGCGACCCTATGACAGATTTTAAATACAACAGTCAAATTTTTGTCCCAAATTTCCTCCAAGGTCACACAGGCTTATTAGGCTGAATGCTCTAACTTTTGTTTTAGAGAATGTGGCAATCTCACACGTCACGATTTTAAATACTGCTAAATCAGGTGCTTCAGGGTGGTGCAGGAAAAGATGGTTTTCATTTATTCATCCATTATTCATTCAATATTTATTGAACACTTATTACTTATTACACTCATTACTACACTTAATACTACTTATTATACACAGGACTAGAGCCAGAAAAATATATGATATGGTCCTTGCCTCTAGCTGAGGTACATATGGTGTATTTTTGTTTTTTTGGCTGCGATGCGAGGCATGCAGGGTCTTAGTTCCCTAACCAATCAGGGATCCAACCCTCACCCCTTGCATTGGGAGCACAGAGTCTTAACCATTGGACAGCCAGAGAAGTCCCAATATGGTGTATTTTGGAAACATGTACATGCTGCTTCAACGTCCAAGAGGAAAATTATAAAATGCATAAAATTGTGAAGAATACACAAAATCAACTGTGAAAGCAATGAAACAGAAATCTTGGTTCTATTTGTTTTGTGACAGTTAAAGATGACAACATTTATGGAAACTTCTACTATGAAAATTCTAGAGCCTGTGCTTCCCCTTCATCCCAAGAGTCATGTTGCATTTTCTGGTAACAGAGGAAGTGAAAAATACAAACAGACCCACACATGTAGAGTAAGGGGCTCAGAAAAGGCTTCTAGGGGAGGTCAGGGAAGACTTCTGAGGAGGAAACGTTAAGCTGAATAGACTTAGCCAGGACAGAAATGGGAATGAATTGTCTACTTTTGAGATTAGAAAAAATACAAGACCATCTTTTCTGAGATATTTTTGGGAAAATTGGACTACCAGGGAATTCCCTTATTTTATTAAATTTATTTTATTGAAGTATAGCTGATTTACAATGTTGTGTTAATTTCGGCTGTAGAGCAAAATGATTCAGTTATACGTATAGATACATTCCTTTTTTCATATTTTTTCATTATGGTTTATCACAGGATATTGAATACAGTTCCCCTTGCTCTACAGTAGGACCTTGTGGTTTATCCATCCTCTATATGATAGTTTGCATCTGCTAATCCCAAACTCCAAATCCATCCTTCCCCCAACCCTCCTCCCCCTTGGCAACAACAAGTCTGTTCTCCATCTCTGAAGTCACTCATTTTTAGACATTTGGTTGGTTACACAGAAATGTTCTACATTCAACAAGCCATTATTGGGATCTATTCCATAGGATGTTTTGTGGGAGGAAAAGTAGGAGAGAAAGATGTTTGGATTGATTTTTAGGTGACTTGTGGGGAAAGGACTAAGAAATTGGGCAGGTTACACTTGAACTCTATGTGGGGACAGAGGGCAAGGCTCACAGCTGCATCCTGCCTGGTTTCCTGGCGAGAAGAGGCCAAGGGACTGTCCCAAGATGCTGATGGGTCCTTGAGACACTCTGTTGGTTGTATGGCTAAACTGGTTCTGGAACGTGTTCTGGTGGGAAGACAAGATGACATTGATCATTTCCGAAGGAAATCAGAATGATACAGTAGGCACTGATACAATAAGATGTTAGAAGCTTTGTAACCTTAAGCCAGTTATTTAGAGTTTCTGAACCTGAGTATTCTCATCTATAAAACAGATTTAAGAATCTACTGCAAAGAGTCATTGGAAGGATTTTTAAAGTTGTATATGAAGTGATTGTAAGAATATGCAACAATTTCTAATCATTGTTAGGAAAACAGATTCCAATTCCTGGGACCCTTTTGCTAAGAAGGAAGGCAGCGAGTAAAGCATGAGCTGGAGGAAAGGTCCCTAGGATGCCACCAAAAAAGAAGCCTCTGTAGGCTTCCCTGAGGACACCTACGTGGGTATATCCAGAGGGCGGCTGGACAGACATCTTTGGAATTCAGGAGAAAGGTCTAAAATGGAGACAGAGATTTGCTTGTTAGTCATCTGAGTTTGTGTGTGTACTAGTCCTAGCAGCGGGTTTGCACTGAAATCAACGCCAGGGGATGGGGTGGGGGGGTGTGGAAAGAGAAGAAAAGAGGGCTAAGGTCTCAACCTAGGGATCACCAACATTGGGGGATGAGGAAAGGAAGAGGAACCTCAGGAGGATCTGAGAGTAGTCATCAGAGAAGTAGGGGAAACCAAGAGAGAGGACAGAACTGTGCAAGGAGGAGGTGGCCAACACACATTCCATGGAGTGGAAATAAGAGACATCTAACCAACCAATACTCCTGTCTATCTACTATGTCCCCCACTCTTCTAGGTCTGTTGATACAGCAGTGAAAACCACAACAGACAAAATTTCTGCTCTCGTGGAGCTCTGAATGTAAGAGGGGGAAGCAGAGATAGGAAACAGGTAGTAAGGATATGATACGGCAGGGATGATGAACACTGTGCAGGGGAATCAAGGCACCTAAGGGACAGAGAAACAGCAGTGGGTGCTGACACAGATAGGGCAAGCCTTTCAGAGGATGGGGTATATGAGCAGAGACTTCAAGGAATGAAACAACTAGCCATGCAAATGCCTGAAAGGGAAGAGCATTCCAGGCAGAGGGAACAGCAGAGGCAAAGACCCTGAGGTGGAAGAGTATTTGACCGGTTCAAGGAACAGTAAAAGCATCCGCCTGGCTGGGTCACAGGTCAAAGAGAGCAGAATGGTTGAATGTTAGGAAATGATATCAGAGAGGCAGCAGTGGGACCAGGTCACGGAGACCTCTTGGGGTTGATAAAGACTGGGATCCCTGAGGTGCTAAAGCCATGAAGGGTTTTTAGCCACAATGTGGCATTATACTACTTCTGCTTTAAAAGGATTTCTTGGGACTTCCCTGGTGGTCCAGTGGTTAAGACTCTAAGCTTCCAATGCAGGGGGCACAGGTTCGATCCCCAGTCAGGGAACTAAGATCTCACATGCTGCGCATAGTGACCAGAAAAGAAAAAAAAAAAAAAAATACAAGAAAGGATTTCTTTGGCTAGTGTGGTGAAATAGATTGTAAGGGCTAGGGAGAAGCAGGAAGATCGATCTGAAATCTATTGCAATAGGTCAGACAAGTGTTAATGATGATTAGAAATAGTAAAGCAGCAGTGGAATTGACAAGAAGTTCTATATACTTTGAAGACAGAGCTGATGGAGAAACAGAGATAGATGAGTCAATGCTGGCTCCATCATTTTATTTTGGGGCAGAGTCAAGAGAGCAGTTTAATTGAGATGGCCATTAAACATCTAGCGGTGTGGGGAGAAGGCTGATGTTTATATAAATTTGGAGATCAGGGAAGCAATTCGGGCTGGAAATATTAAGTTTGGGAATCATCAACCTGGAGCCAGGATTTAAAGTCATGGAATTAGATGTAATCACTTAGGAAGTATCTGTGGATACAGAAGAGAGCAAGTCCCACCTGGGCCCCCAACCGTAGAGACTGGGAAGATGAGAGAAAGCCAAGCATGAGAGCAGGGCTGCATAGTTCAGTGAGGGAAGAGTTTCAGAGATGAAAGAGGAATTCAGTTGGGACTGAGATAGTCAATTAATTGGATTTAGCAACTTTGCTGGTCTTGACAAGGGGGGCTTTGGTGGAGTTGGAGGAACAAACGTCTGATTAGAATGGGTTCAGGAGAAAATGGAGTTTAAAAAAATGGAGACACGGGCAATAAAGGCAACTTCTTTGAGACGTTTTCACTAACGAAAACAGACTAAGAAGGTAAGGACTCAGGACAGCCAAGTGAGTCTGACAATTAAAGGATGTTGGATTGTGTCCTTCAAAATATGTTTACATCTGGTACATGTGAATGTGACCTTACTTGGAAAGAAGGTCTTCGCAGATGTAATCAAGTTAAAATGAGGTCATGCTAGGGCTTCCCTGGTGACGCAGTGGTTGAGAGTCCACCTGCTGATGCAGGGGACATGGGTTCGTGCCCCTGTCCGGGAAGATCCCACATGCCGCGGAGCGGCTGGGCCCGTGAGCCATGGCCGCTGAGCCTGCACGTCCGGAGCCTGTGCTCCACAACGGGAGAGGCCACAACAGTGAGAGGCCCGTGTACTGCAAAAAAACAAAACAAAACAAGCAAACAAAAAAAAATGAGGTCATGCTGGATTGAGATGGGCCCTACATCTGATGACTGGTGCCCTTCTAAGGAGAGGCAGATCTGGAGACAGAAGCATAGGGGCACAGAGTAGACACACAGGGAAGAAGACCTTGTGATTACAGAGGCAGAGATTAGAAGGATGCAGCTCCAAGCCAAGGAAAGCCAAGGATTGCCGGCAATCAGCAGAGGTTAGGAGAGAGGCATGGGACAGATTCTCCCTGAGGGTCTCCCGGAGGAAGCAACCCCGCCAGCACCTTGTGTCTGGACTTCTGGCCGCCAGAGCTGGAGGTTAATACATTTCTGATGTTGTAAGCCACCCTGTGTGTGGTGATTGGTTACAGTAGCCCTAGGAAGATAATATAGTGGCTTAGAGAATCAGAGAAACAATGTTAGTTGAGCTTTGGAAACCAAGTCAGATACTTGAGTGTGGTACAAAGAGTAGGTATACAAGTGAAAAAAAAAAAGCATAAACGGAGCAGAGGTCACCTTGATTTGGTATAAACACAAAGTGCACTTGAGGAATGCTTGGAGATTTCTATCTGTTGCTAATAACATTTTTATTCTGCTCTACCACATAGAAAAAAAAAAGAAAAAAGCTTTCTTGGCTTTGGGGGGTTGTTAATATTACGATATAACCAACCTGGTTTGAAGAATGCTTTTATTTGGTTCACCTACTACAAACATTGGAAAAAGTGAAGTCGCCAAGGAAACAAAGAAGCTCCTCTCTTTTGGTGCTTATCCTCATCTCTCCTTTCATTACTCTACCTCCTTGTAATTACTTTGCTTTTTCTTTTACTTGTTCTTTCCTTGTTAAAAAAAAAAAAAAAAAAAAATATATATATATATATATATATATGTATATATATCATAAGTAGTTTTGTGTAGATCCTGGATTGAATATAACCAAATGTTATTAAGAGATGAAAATGTCATGTGGTTATTATTTTAACATGACCCACTCAAAGAAATGAAAGTCCAATATACCTACAAATAGCCCATTAGTCTGTGGGCTATAAAGAAAAAGGAAGAATTTACAAGCCTACAAAACATACAAAACAGGGCCATGAATTTTTACTGGAACAATTTTTATTTTATTAGTTCAGTAGAAGTCGTATCTTCATGAATCAGAACACACACTTGCGTAGTGAAAATTGATGAAATCAAGGTGCTTGTTTAAATAAACTTGGAATATCTGTATACTGGGAAACAGACAATTACAAATGTTGATTTACAAAACTATTGTTGGTAGGCCTCCTAGAGAGCCAGACAGATCTGCATTATTGTATTCACTGATGTGTTATCTAAGTAAGAAGTAGAAATATTTCAATTATTTATTTTGCACTAAAGTATAATTCAATGGGGACTTCATCAAAGACGCTGAGGAGGTCAGGGGAACTCAGCTGAACTCAGAATCCTCGTTATTAAATAGCGGAAGAATACTCATAGCTAATTCTTGTGCAGCCCCTTCTGGGTACCAACGGGTGTTTTAAGTCCTTTATAAGCATTCGCTCAAGTTGATTATGACATCAACTCCACGAGGTAGATACTGTTCCTCCAATTTGAGGCTAAGGAAGTCAAAGCATCAGGATCCTAAGAGACGACCTGCCCAGTGCCACCCAGCCAGTTGGAGGCTCAGCCCACACTGTCTGGTTGCAACCCCTGCGGGTGTGTCCCTTTCCAAGATAAGTGAAATAAATACTGCTCTCATAAAAGGTCATAACTTAAAGTAAAAAATAATATTCCAAAGAAACACAAGTCCTTATTCCTCCTGTTGATAATGGTATCTTGAATTTCTACTCTAATTCTGATCAAAGATGCAGTTCAATTCCCCAAACCTGGGCTCCAGGATAGGTCCCAGTTCTGTTGCAAAAATGTATTTAATTTGTCTTCGGCCAGCACACTCACTTTGATGCTTTGATTGATGAACAACTTTTAGGCAAAAGGTATTAACTTCAAGTAAGATTATTTAAAATAGTGTCAACCTACTGTGATTCCATCTGAATTCAACCAAACAGTGTCTCAAATAAAAATTTAGGTGAAGGTCTTAACTAATAAATACAAAGGAATGCGTAATCGGTGAATAGAGGCAAATATCTGAGTTCTTCAAATAAAAATTTAGGTAAGGATCTTAACTAAAAAATACAATGGAATCCATAATCAGTGAATAGAGGCAAACATCTAGAAGCAGACCCAGTCTCCCCCATTATAAGAAAAATTGACCCAGAAGCTGCAGCAGTTGTAAAAAAGAATGAAATTAGACTGTGTATTCTATTCTTCTATTTCATTCTTCTATTGTTATTACTTATAGTAATATACAATATATATAGTATAAGTTAAAAACAACAATAACTATTTAGTTTGTACCCTACTGCCTTAGGCATCACTTTCTGATCCTTAAAAATATTTGGCCATATACGTATTAAATATTTATATAAAATATAATATTTATATTATAACACATAATATATAATATAAATATTATATATATTTTATTCTTATATATTTTTATATTTTAAAAAATATAAAAGATATTTATATATTTTAGAAAAGAAAAAATTGAAACTCAGAAATGCTCAATAACTTGCAAAAGAAACATAAGAAAAGCCAATGGTTTTTCTATTTTGTTGCCTCACTTTTTAAGTCTGTTTACTCACCCCCAACTCCGCACTCCCGCTCCTTCAAAACAAAACGAAAAACAAACTCATCTGTCTCAGCAGCTGGTAAGTGGGGACCTGTGATCCTTATACAACGGGGCCTCCAACCCCTAATCTGTACCCCTTTAGGCAAAACCTTTATTTTTTTAACATTTATTTATACCATCTACTGGATTATGTAACAGCTTCACCGGGATCTGAGGCAGCCTCCTTAATGGAATAAATCAATATTTTTGCAACATAATATTAAACATGTCCACCTTATTAATCTTATATTTTTCTAAAAGGATTAACATGTAAATTGCTGTATTTTCTCTCTCTCTCCCTCCCTCTCTTTCTCCCTTTTAAAATGAATATTCCCAAGTCTCTTTCTAGCAGAGACTCTATGTGTAAGTTTCTGAGGGACTTTCCAATAAATGGATTTAAGAAAGAGATGGTGATTCTAGACCTTCTACAATGGTGTTCACTATTGTGATCTGTTGGTTCTCATTCTGAATCTCTATTCTGCCTTCGTTATGTCAGATTTTCAAATAAATCTCTTTATGGAAAAAGATAAAGTGAAACATATGGGTTTATAAAAATGATGGCTATCTGTACCTCTCATGTCATTTACATATTTACGTCATTGGGGAATTCTTTAAGGAAAGGTCTAGGTCTACTCATCAAGCATATGTATTAGAGTGGCTTGGAAATGGTGGGTGCCCGATAAGTACTTACTGAATTAAATAAATGAATGAAATAAAACATAGTGAAATATGAGAGAAGCTACAAAATACCAGGTAGCAAAGGTATTATTTTATTTTGCCTTAGCATGCTTAAGAAGTGAGTATGATGCCCAGTTACAGCTGGGCAAGAAAACAGCTTCTATCCAGTGAAAATGCTTCTCAAAGCTGTTTGAGGCAGAGGAGAGACATTCTCTGTAAAATTGAGTGCAGAGGTTATTGGTTGAAATAACATTTGGAAACATATTTTCCAAAATGTTTTTAAGGTCTGGGTATTTACTATTACTGATTGATATTTGCTTGAATATTTAAGAACAAAGACGAAGAAAAAGAAAAGTACACAAGTACTTTCAGTGACCAGCAAACAAAATGAACATTTTGTATACGAATAATACAGTATGGATTTTCTAGTACTGACTTCTGATGAAAGATTGCCCAAGGACAGCATACGTACTTGAGGAAAGGAAAAGAAGTTTGGCTTTTATCTTTATTATGAAATCTGAGCTTAGACTGTTCTGACTGGTTCCCAATTTCAAACAGCTTGTATGATTTACAGTACTTCTCTAACGATGTTGAAAAAGGAAAAGTAGTTGGTAAAAACCATTTGGATCCTATAATAATAGTGATTCTATTTTTTTTCTTTTTTTGGTTTCTCATTTGTTGTTTACTTATTTTTTTTATTGAAGTATAGTTGATTTACAATGCTGTGTTAATTTCTGCTGTATAAGCAAAGTGATTCAGATATATATATATATATATATATATATATACACACACACACACACACATTCTTTTTTTAAATATTCTTTTCCATTATGGTTTATTATAGGATACTGAATATAGTTCTCTGTGCTGTATAGTAGGACCTTGCTGTTTACTGATAACATCGATCCTGTATGTGCTTTATCATTGTTTCACTTCTTCCATAATGGAAAATAAAGGTAACATAATGATCACATCTTAAAATAAGTTGGTTTTCTGTTCTGGATATTTTAAATGTGGTAAAGAAATCTGAATAAAAAATAAGGGAGTTTTCTACACTGTTTCAGCTGGCAGGTACTGGACTGCTTTGTTTCCTGTACAAGTACGCTGCATTCATACCATTTTGCCAACCTTGGCATGGTTTCTTGTAGAAAAAGAAATGGAGAAAGAGGTAAAGTTTTCTTTTTCATTATCTTTTGCCATCCTGTTCTCTTCTAGCTCCTCCACATGGGGTCTTTTTCTTTTTTGTTGTTGGTGCCCACCTTGCTGAGTGTTCAGGAAATCAATTTATCTTAAGAAAGGAAAATGATTTTGCCTGCGGTAGAAAACCCCAGGGGACAGAGCAGTGCCTCAGCCCGACTTCCTCTCTCACATTGTAATGTCCTGTGCCTGCATTTCATGCGACACACTGAAACTAGCTTCTGCCAGTATCACCCGATCCCTATCACTACTTACTTACACAACTACTAAGCAACGATTTTAAGACATGATCCCTATCTCGCAGGGCTTTGAATCTAATTGCAGAGACAGAGCATGTGATTAGGGAGAAGGTAAATGACATACCTTCCTATAGATTAAGTCATCATGTGATATGAAATGGGACAGTGGGAAGAACAGAGGTCTTGGCCCAGGGAACATGAATTTGGGTTGCAGATCTGCGATCTTAGTTTATTCATTATAAAAATCATGTACGTTTTGTACCATGCAGTTGTTAAGATCATGGCTGGGTAACCAGACTCCATCCAAATCCAGTCTCTACCATTTACCCTCTGTGCGACCTTGGGAAAGGGGCAGAATTTCTCTAAGCATCACTTTCCCCTTTTTGCAAAATAGATTTGTGTGAGGGGTAAATAAGATAAACTTTGAACATGGTGCTTGGATGATATTTTCTATTTTTAAAAAAATATTATGGCAAATTATGGACTCAGTTTCTAGATACGTGAAATGGAAATAATAGTAATACCTAATTCATATGGTTGTTGTAAGTATCAAGGAGAACAGGAAGGGGGTTGAGGTTTATTGAGAACATCTTACCTGTTAAGTCAGTAGATGCAGGGCCAAATAGCAAGAGTATTAGAAAATGAGAATAAAATGGAAATATTTTTAAAATTAGAAATTAAAAGCTATCCAGAGAGGGAGGAGAATGAGCCATTAACTGTTATGATCACAATTTTATAGAAACAGAAACCAATGCTTACAGAGCTTAAGTCACTTGCTTATGTTCACTCCTTAGTAAGTAGATTCAATCTGGAAGTTGTCTATCTCTCTCTTTTTTTTTTTTCTTGGCCACACTGCACGGCTTGTGGGATCTTAGTTCCCCAACCAGGGATTGAACCCAGCCCTGGCAGTGAAAGCACCAAGTCCTAACCACTGGACAGCCGGGGAATTCCCAGTGATCTATCTCTGAACCATGTCACAATATTGAGACACTGAGGCTGGGCAATGTGAAGGAAATTGCAGAGGCAAAGCTTAAGCCTGTGTTTCCATAACTTCAATGTCCATTATCATTTCACTTAGCAGGTAGCCTGTCCAAAAGATCTGAGCTGGCAAAATCTATCTCCACTACAGTGATGGGGGACAGACAACTGGGTAGTTTCTATGAACTGGCCAAGGTCTACCAGGGAGTGTGGTGGAACCAGGATTTTTTTTTTTTTTTTAAAGAAGATGTTGGGGGTAGGAGTTTTATTAATTAATTAATTTATTTTTGCTGTGTTGGGTCTTCGTTTCTGTGGGCGGGCTTTTTCTAGTTGTGGCAAGCGGGGGCCACTCTTCATCGCGGTGCGCGGGCCTCTCACTATCGCGGCCTCTCTTGTTGCGGAGCACAGGCTCCAGACGCGCAGGCTCAGTAGTTGTGGCTCACGGGCCTAGTAGTTCCGTGGCATGTGGGATCCTCCCAGATCAGGGCTTGAACCCATGTCCCCTGCATTAGCAGGTAGATTCTCAACCACTGCGCCAGCAGGGAAGCCCCATGGAACCAGGATTTAACCAGAGTCTGCCTGCCCCTGAGATCCGTGCTCATCCTACTGCATCCCCCCTCGTCCCTTTTTGTGACAAAACTCTCACAAATCAGACAGAATGGAGACTTACTCTTCTTAGCCTCCTCGAGCTTGTCCTTGGCCCTTTTCTCTGCCTGGAGGAGCTGGTGGATCCCTTGAGACTGGCTGGTCATGGCGGCGGCTCCAGCCAGGCGGCTTCTGTGACTCTGGGAAGTGATGGATCTATTTATCCTTAGAGAAATCACCACATAGCTCAAATTGTTGTGTCAACAGTGAGTTCTAAGCACAGCTGTTGGTTCCAAAATGGCCTGAGTGAGTAGGGTAGCTGGACTCCAAGGAGAGCCCAAGGGTGGAATCCAGAAAAACAAGTTAAGTCAAGGAAGTTGAGGACTTATTTCTGCCAACTTTAGCTCTTTTCTATGAAATGGGTGTTGCATCTACTTACAAAGAGTGAGTAAGACGTCTTTAGGGAGATCAGCGAACCTATCCCTCCTAGGAATACTGACTTCTTTACTGAATTTTTCTTTCAAGTTACAAGATCTTTCTTTGTTCTTTGTCCTGGGGGTTCTAGTTTTAGGTCTTTATTTGTTTCTAGTGATGCAATTATAACCTCAGGACAAATTTATTAACATTTTGGGAGGAAAGGGGATTTCCTGGGTTTATGATAGACATCTATTCTGTTCTCTCCCTAGGCCTCAGGTGATAGGAAAGAAAAGGATTCTTTGGGGCTTGGTGTTGTTCTGTAGCAGTGCTGTTTGCTAGAGTTCGATCTTAGTGCAGTGACTAAATCAGCATTAAGGGAAATATTACTGAAGCTTCTGAGTTTAAATTAAAATCATCTAAACATGCGTTTTATGTTAATTGCTTTGTGCTTGCATTGGGGGCTGTCCTAAGACAGTCCAATAAAATCCATCATATTTGATTTGATTCAATCCACTAGGGATTGGACAGATTGGAACATTCATCACAGTAGAGGATCATAAAATATCATTCACACGTACCTAAACGTTTTATTTGAAATGAAAAGTTAATCTTTTGAGATATGGCCAAGGCTTTATAATCAGCAGAGTGGAGTGTCATGTACTATTGCTTTCATAAACTACACCTCTGCTTAGGTATCAGTTAGTACTTTTTTACTAACTGAGAGAATGGAGATCATCAGTGATTTCAGTGAATGGTTAGGTGGAGGTCATTGTAAGAAACTTGCTTTAATTTTATACCAACAGTGTTTATTGACTATCTCCTGAATGCATTGCACCAAATGAGGCCAGTTCAGGAGAATCAGATCTTGAATTACAGAGAAAGGGTGATTCTGGAGGGAGATTACAGGAGAGGAATTAGGTAAGAAAGATGATTTTTTTATACTAGCATAGAAAAATACTAAAAGCTTGAAGGGACAGGTATGACTTTGTCATCATTTGAACAAGGTACTTAGCTAGATTCTAACCAGCAAAGGCATCTCTGGTCCACAATACACACCTTCCTGGCCTGATTCTAAGACTCCTTTCCTGAGTGTTTCATTTTTTTTTTTTCATTCAAATCAGTTTGCCTAAATAATATAATATTAATGTGTGTGTGTGTTTTAAATCAACTTGGAGAACATTTTACTTTCAGACACTTAGTACAGGAAATATGTGTTATGTGAAATACAAAAGGTGTTCAACACCACTTCCTGCCACTAACACGAAGTGATGCCCAACAGTGACTTACACTGGGACTTATTGTACAAATTCAAGCACTCAGAACTCATGAATGCCCTGATTGAATTTTGGTCTACAAAGTGCTCAAACACTTATCAGAATTCTGTATGTAAACTCTGATAGCAATAATGATAACTTCTTTTTAAAATTTTTATTGAAGTATAGTTGATTTACAATGTTGTGTTAGTTACTGCTGTACAGCAAAGTGATTCAGTTATACATATATATATATTCTTTTTCATATTCTTTTCCATTATGGTTTATCACAGGATATTGAATATAGTTCCCTGTGCTATACAGTAGGACTTTGCCGTTTATCCACCCCTTATGTAATAGTTTGCATCTGCTAATACCAACTCCAAACCCATCCCCCCATTCTTTGGCAACCACAAGTCTGTCCTCTATGTCTGTGATTCTGCTTCATAGAGAAGTTCATTTGTGTCATATTTTAGATTCCACATATAGGTGAAATCATATGGTATTTGTCTTTTTCTTTCTGACTTACTTCACTTAGTACGATCATCTCCAAGTCCATCTACATTGCTGCGAATGGCATTACTTCATTCTTTTTTATGGCTGAGTAATATTCCGTTGTATACATGTACCACATCTTCTTTATCCATTCCTCTGTCTACAGACATTTATGTAGCTTCCATGTCTTGGCTATTGTAAATAGCGCTGCTATAAACATAGGGGTGGATGTATCTTTTGAATTATAGTTTTGTCTGGGTATGTGCCCAGGAGTGGGATTGCTGGATCATATGGCAACTGTATTTTGTAGTAATGACAAGTTTTGAATAACCTAGATGTTCAGTCGGAACAGAGGAATCACCCATTGTTAGATGCTACTAACACAATAATATTGTCAGGTACTTTCGAAATACCTGTAACTTACAGTGAACATATCCTTGGCAGAAAATTGTAATCATATTTCCTTTAAGATCTCACTCATAATTTTAAATTTTATGACAGAAGTTTTCCTTCTCTTCATTTAATTAATAGAGGAGTCTTTCTTGGGACCAGAAATACCAACAGAACATTGCAGGATCCTTCTTGACAAAAAGATGCAAAGTGGAATATTGGAAGAGGTGTCCACTTACACAGGAGAAAAGGGCTTTGAGTGTAACTCAAAGTAGGGAGTTAGAATGATTCCATCTTGTCTTCTCCTGACCCTCAAAGGATCACAGTCCCAGTTACAAGGAGGGATAGAAAAATCTACCCATAAGCAGAGAAAGATCTCCTCTCAGCCTGGGCTCTGGGTAAAAAAAAAGTAACTACAGGCCTACACTTGTGTAGATTTAACGGTATATTAACAGGATCTTCTGTAGAAATAAAACCATGCTGGACAGGAGCTTACAATCTAAACTGCAGAACAACTGGGAAGGTAAAGTACAGGGGAAGTGGGCAGAGTGGGGGTGGGTAGCGCCGGAAGCCTGGGAGGGGAATCTGAACTTTGTCATAAATGGAGGGGATCAGTTTTTATCATACTAATGGGTTACTTTAACTGTGTTAGTCCCTTTTAAAATCAAAGCGAATTCCAGATGTGACTTTTCATTTATAAAATTTAACATTTTGAGGATAATCATACTTTAAAAATTTTATCTGTTAATAACCCAGATTTGAGTTGTTCTTTAAATATTTTGTGTTGTTGAGGCATTAATGGACAAGCATTTCTTTTTCTGTTCACCAGCAAAATACCAACAAAACTGGCTCTGAGACTCCACAATTCCAATGCATATTTCCTTACATTCACCCATTTGATTCTCCCGGTTGTCCTGGAAATGGGTATTGTTGCCACATATCACATCGATTTAATCAGTAAAGAGACAGGGGCACCTATAAAATAAGCAAGACTCGTGTCCGGAAACTGTGGCTCAGAAAACCTGAGAAGCAGCCCCAAGGTCAGGGGCTCCTAAGTGGAAGGACTGAACTCATCTCAAGGTCAACTATCTCCCTCCCACCCCACCCTCCAATCCTCTCTCTTCCCAGGAACAATTTCCTTCCATATTTCTTTTTTCTTCATGAAAAAGATGAACAGAAAATAAGCCTATCAATTGGCATTTCCCTCTGTATAAAAACATGATCAAAATATGGATCAAACAAAATGCTAGGTGCTCAAACAATTGAAAACAAAAATATCAAATCAAAGTGAGATTTGGCTTAATTTAGATCTCCTTGATTAGTGAAAATTCCTCCTCAGAAATACTTGTTTTAGGTAACTAGAGTTCTTCCTATCCTATTTATTTGGGACCACTTGTTCTGGTCTTACTGTTTATTCTGTTCTATTTTATATTTCCTTTTATACCTAAAAATTAAACCAAATAATACAGTTTTCTTTAATTTGAGTGGTACGAATCATTTTTGCTTTCTGTGTTAATGTTGATTTCTATGTGTAACCATATAAGAAACACAATTTACTGATACTATTACTTATTATTATGTATATGATTTATTATATATGATGTTATTTTATGCTTATTTATTATTATTTTCAATAATAAATTGAATATTTAAGTTATATATTTTTATACAAATTCCAAAAAGTAGAAGTGATTTGGTTTCTCAGATGAGGTAGAGAAATAAGACATAGCACTCATAGTAACTTTGTAAAAAGGAAGTGTAAGAATTAGTATAGTATAGATTTAGGTCTTTGTTCTTTGATTCTCTTTTCTAAATACTTTCATATTTCTTTTTCATTAGTGCAGAATGCAAAAAAAAGTTACAAAAAATGACAAACTCTTAGAAAGAAAACCTGTGTCCTTTGAAAATGTTTCACTCTTGAATGTTGAAGGATTCCAGTGAAATACCTCTTAGTTTTGCTTGTACTTAGCTTGAAAAAAATGTAGCATTGAAAGTTTTGAATAGCTAACTTATACATTTAGTGAGCATTCAGTCTATATTTTTTGGTTTCTCTCGTTTGAAGTTTCATTTCTGCTCAGACTTCCTCTCACCATCCATCCATCCCCTGCATATTTCAGCTAATCATATGATCCTTCCTCCTTTTGCCCACGTTGGTTTAGTCCCTGAGTCTGAATAATAGCGAAAAGTAGCTTAATTCCTGGTTTCCTGAAGGCCTGGAGCTTCTAGGTATTTCAAAACTGTAAGCTGCAAGTTTTTAGGCAAAGCGCCAAGACTTGGTCTGGAGGCTTCTACAGAGCCCAGAATCATTATTCACATCACGTATTCATTATAGCTGAGCAGGGATACATAAAACAAATACCAATCCAATATGATCCTCTTCTCTTTATCTGTCACTCGATAGGGAGGCAGCCCTCCTGACTCCTGTCTCCCCTCCTCTGACCGTCTTCTTCCTCTAGCTCGTTCACCCTACTACTCATCCTCTCTCCCACCCCCAGAAACCTTCCTCCACGCCTTTATGCAGACTCTTCCTTCGCCTGGAATAGCCTTCTTGTATTGCCTGGAAAACAAAGCCTTCAAGGCCGGTTTCCAATGTCAACTTGAAAGAACGAAACTTTCTGGATCCTCTCAGACGTCACCGATCCCTTCTCCACCTTGCAGGACCTTGTGCTGACCTGTCAGAGGGCATTTCTCAAGCTTCACTTGCCCTCACATATATATTTTCACTCCACATATATATATATTTTTATTACATTGACACTTTGCTTCATATGCAGTACAACAAATAACCCTATTTCCTGTGAGAAACTTACGATGCCGTCACTCAGGTCTTTCTGTCTCTTTCGCAGTATTTTATGGCTTCCCCATCCCCTGTGAAGCTGATGTTGCTTCTTGGGATGGATTCTGTGAAAAATCTTGATGGTTCTAGTGTAAGGAAGTTATCCTGAGACAGTTGTGTAACTGTCTACCACCACCTCTACCCCCTGTTCTGCCAACTGTTGTTACTGAAGTATCTGTTCATTCAAACAGATGGAGGATACAGTCTTCAGTGCACCATGTTGCTTTGAAGGGTAGGCATGGGCATCTCTGGCCATGACTCCTGGTTGAATCACTTGAAAGCCTCCTTCTACATACCTTGAAGGACACCAACAATCTTGATCTTCCTTCCACCTCTCTGGCTGCTCCCTTTCTATTTCTCTGGTTCCTTCCCATTTTGTTGTAAATTTTGGAGCTGCCCAGGATTTGATCTTTGGACTACTTCCCTTTTTATTTATATTCCCTCCCTGTGTGATCTCATCCTGTCTCACGGGTTTAAATGCCATCTACATGCTGATGACTCATAAATGAAATCTCCACTTTGCACCTCTGCCCTGAATACCATCCTCGTATTCACTTGGGTGTTTAAAAGTCATCTTGGATTTAACAAGTCCTAATCAGAGTTCCTGAAACCCAGTGAACTTGCTCCTCCTACATTTCCCCCATTTAAGAAAATGGTCTTTCCCTTCACATATTTGATCAAAGCAGAGTCATTCTTTCTTTCCTTACCCATATCTAGCTCTTCAGCAAATCTGTTGACTCGCCTTTCAAAATAAATTCAGAATCTGACTGCTCACCTGCTTCTCATCGTCATCTAGGGCAAAGCCGCCATCATCTCAGATAGATGATAGGCCTTAGTCTAGGAATCGTTCTTCTATTTCTGTCCTTGCTCCACTTAAATCGGTTTTCAGTACAGCAGTGAGAGCGATCCTATTAAAACAGCCAGAACAATGTCACTCCTCTGCTCAAGGCCTTATAGCGATTGCCCTTAGGGGAAAAGTCAGATCCTTGGGACTTCCCTGGTGGTGCAGTGGTTAAGAATCCGCCTGCCAACACGGGGGACAGGGGTTCGATCCTTGGTCTGGGAAGATCCCACATGCCGTGGAGCAACTAAACCTGTACTCCAGAGTCTGAGAGCCACAACTACTGAGCCCACACGTGCTGCAACTACTGAAGCCCGCGCACCTAGAGCACGTGCTCGGCAACAAGAGAAGCCACTGCAATGAGAAGCCCGCGCAGCGCAACGAAAAGTAGCCCCCGATCGCCACAACTAGAGAAAGCCCGCGTGCAGCAACGAAGACCCAAAGCAGCCAGAAAATAAATAAATAATTGTTTTATAAAAGGACATACTTTGAAAAATAAAAAATCAGATCCTTAACCAAGGTATCTGAAGGCTCCCACTCCGGGCACGCTGCTGCCTCAGAACCCGTGCCCTTGCCCTTTCCTCCGTCTGCAGTGCTTCCCCTAGTATCTGCTAGCTTGGGTCCTCCCACTTCCTGTCCTGGCTCACAGAGGGCTTCTCTGACCTCCCATCTGAATTTGCAGGCCCTGCTTCCTCCCTTTCCCATACACTCACTACTTTACTTCTCTGTTTATTTTACGCCATAGCTATTAGCACCATCTCACCTTTTGTTTTTCTATTTCTCTTATTATCCATCTCCTCCCTCTAGAATAATACATTCCATGAAGGCACAGATCTTACCTGTTTAATTAATTCCTTTACACTTAGCTTCTATAACAGTGCAGTAAGTCCCCTATATACGCACCTTCAAGTTGTGAACTTTCAATGATGTGAATGTGCGTTTGCATGTCCAATCACGTAAGTTAGTTCACGGGTCTGGCGTATGTTGTCACGTGCGTGTATCCTCTACAAGTGGTTGTGCTTTTGTGTACTTCACTGTACAGAACTGTGTAGAGTGCAGTAGTGCAGTATCTTTATTTCAAGCTCAGGATGTCCAGAAGCAAGTGTAAAAGCAGCAGTGAAGTAGCTGATACTACTGTACTTTTCAAGGTACTGTACTGTAAGATTAAAAATGTTTACTTCTTGTGTTTGTCTTTTATGTATTATTTTTTTGAAAAGTATTATAAACCTATTACAGCACAGTACTATATAGCTGATTGTGTTAGTTGGGTACCTAGGCTAACTTTGCTGGACTTACAAACAAATTGGACTTATGAATGCACTCTTGGAACGGAGAGTGTATGTAGGAGACTTACTGTATCTGCTAAACAGTATGTCCTCAAATATGGCTACAGGAGCAAAGGTATATGGGGCTTCCAGGGAGAGTATGTTGACTGCAACTGGTCTATCCCATAGTAAGTGTGAATGTTTCTGTGTAAGAGGTCTGTTCATAAAGTACATTCACCACCATGTTACCTCTTTGCTCCCTGTCCTGTACATATTAATCAACCACAGACCTAAAGCACAATGAGGCAGAAAAGAGTGAGGGAAAGAGAGAAGGAAGAGAAAGAAAAGGAAAGAGAGAAGAGACATTCCTTTTAATAAACTAGGTAGATCAAGGTTTCTATTACCAGGAGGAAAAGTAATGTTTTAAAAATTTTCTGTACAATCTCTTCTTTGAGAGGACATTCAGCTAGATTTAACCTGTACTATAATATATTCCAAAATTGTTGATCAAGGCATTAAGTGACTATATCTTAGTTTCCACACTCTCACTGTCTAGTTAGGAGTATGCATCACCACTAATAAAACAGCGTAAAGCTGGTTAAGAACAGGGACTTGGGAGCAGAGAGCTTAGTCTGGGTCCCAGCTCAGCTCTTCCTCTCGCTGTGCCTCAGTTTCTTCAACTGGAAAATGAGAGATAAAGCCAGTACCTTCCTTACAGGGCTGTTGTGAAGATTAAACTAATCAATATTTATAAAGCACTTAGAATAGTATCTAGCACAAGTTACTGCTACATTTTAAAAAATTGAATAATTAAATAAAAAGTGTTCAAAACCTTATATTTAGTCCCTTTATCTCATCACCCTCATGGCTCACATCCTTATGATTTTTCTATCTGCCCACCAAGAGAACTCACTTCCCTACTCTGTCAGGACCTACTTTATTTATTTTTTAATCAAATTTATTATTTCAAGTAGAATCTTTGTTCTCAAGACAAACTTCTGTGGCTAAAAGGAATTGTCTATAGAATAATGATCTAGAAACAGTGCTTCATTTTGTGACTTATAACAGTAAAAACTCCTATCTTTTGGCCTAATTTTGTTGTGAGAACCTCTATCAATTTCCAATTATGAAAAACTATCCAAACTTAGCTTTGGATTAGCTAAGATACATTGTTAAATTCTGTTTTCAAGCAAGAATTCTCACTATCAGATAGACAATTTAGAGATAAGATAAAAGGATTTAAATGGGAATCCAGGGAAGGGCTGAAAGAAAAGCAAGACACTTTTATTAAAGATATTTTCTAGTCCTCAACGTTTGAAATGTATCCCCACTAAAATGGCAGATTTCAGTGGAGTTCTTCTTCAAAGATACGCTACATGCTTTTTGCTTCAGAATCCCTTGCTCCAAAGGCTGAACCCCTGGCAGCTGGACCCTGGCTTCTTAGGGTGTAAGGTGGCTCAGAAATGGCACCCAAAACTCAAGACACTAGGGCCACACCCCTGTCACTGATAAGGGTGGTGATTTTGGGCAAGTTATTTAGCCTGATCCATGAAACGTTAGATAAATCAGTACCTGTGCCATGAGTATATCTTGAAGATTAAATTGGATCAAGTGTGAGAAATGTCTGTCATGGAGAAAGCACTCCATACGTGTTGCTATTATTGGCAGCCATTGGATAAAGCAGAAATAATGTGTAACCTCCCTGACTTTTACATGGCATGGGTTATCACAGTGACTGTCTAGCAGACTTCTGAACTGTGCAGTCCTTTTCAGGTCATCAGTTTTTGTTTTTTTTTTCAGTACGCGGGCCTCTCACTGTTGTGGCCTCTCCCGTTGCGGAGCACAGGCTCCAGACGCGCAGGCTCAGCAGCCATGGCTCACGGGCCCAGCCGCTCCGCGGCATGTGGGATCTTCCCGGACCGGGGCACGAACCTGCGTCCCCTGCATCGGCAGGCGGACTCTCAATCACTGCGCCACCAGGGAAGCCCGCTGCCTTACTCTTAAGAGGTTTAGGAATAAAGTATGCCTGGGTTTGCATGGAAGAGACTGGGTATTCTGCAGATAAACTGGATTGTTTGTATGTAGCATGAGGTGGTTGGAGGTGGGCACGGGATCCAAAATTTTGTGGACGTCCATCATGGACAACCACTGGAGTTATCTTCTCCCTGTGCCTTTTGCCACCGTCAGCAAAGTGAAGAAAGCAGCAAGGAACAGGCTTCCCTGGTGGTGCTGTGGTTAAGAATCCACCTGCCAATGCGGAGGGCATGGGTTCGAGCCCTGGTCTGGGACGATCCCACATGACGTGGAGCATCTAAGCCTGTGCAGCACAGCTACTGAGCCTGCGCTCCAGAGCCCGCGAGCCACAACTACTGAGCCTGTGTGCCACAACTACTGAAGCCCACGCGCCTAGAGCCCATGCTCCACAACAAGAGAAGCCACTGCAAGGAAGAGTAGCCCCCCGCTCACTGCAACTACAGAAAGCCCACGTGCAGCACCAAAGACACAACTCAGCCAAAAAAAAGGAAAAGGAAGCTTGAGGTGAAATCTGAAGATGCAGAACCTTGAGGTAGAATGGGGTTGAGCCACCCCTGGGCTGGAACCATGGTAAAGAAATTGATGAGGCAGCCCTTGGGGACCCCACGGTCTTGGATCAACCCCATGGTCGGGGTAAAAATTGCCCCTGGGTGACTTAGAACATCACACGACTGGGGAGAAGAGGGTGTTTCCCAGCTTGTTTTATAGAGAACTGAGAGTACACAGCATCATCTTCACATGACCTCCTCACCAGAAACTCCACAGGGAGGCAAAGAGGGGTGCGACCTCCCTCTTGCCTTTCACTCTCGTCCCAGGCTGCCCTTTTAAGGAGCTTTTTATCTTCTAGGACTGCCTAAATGCTCCTTTAACCTAGTTCCTGCTTTATGGGCATATGGGAGAGGGAAACAAGGAGCAACCACTGAGCTACACTTTGGTGACCCTGAAGAATGTTCAGGAAACCTCAGCAAAAGGGAGGTAAGGTGTCAGAGAGAAAGTGCCCAGGAGTAACCCTATTATAAATGGAATTATTACTAGAAGAATTATTACTGACAAAACCAAACTGGTATTCGATGTGAGTCCATAGGAGTTTAAGTAATCACATTAAAATAAAGGTTCCATATTGCTTGGTGGTCAATAATAATAATAATAATAATGCCTAGGAGCAGACCTAGAGAAAGGGCTGCCTGGTGCAGCCTCTCCTCTGGAATAGGTGCTGTCCCCGTGCGCACAGTCTGGGTCCTGGGACACTCCCAGTTCTGCAACTTTGGCTCCCAGGACACCATGTCCCCTTGGCCAGCGAAGCACCCGGCCATAGTGGATGGAAGAGAGCATCAGGAAGGAGAGTTCAAGATTAGGGAGCTCGAGAAGTCCTTCTGCATTGGGAACTCACACAAAGAAAGAAGGGTCGGTTGGAAGAAGGGCCCCAGGCAGAAGGAGCTGTACACCCATCAGAAGGAAATGGGTAGCTGTGGGGGAAGGAGGGGGAGGGGGCTGCTGATGTGCAGGGGAACTGAAGCTTGTGGGGTGGATGGGAACAGTGAGGGGAAGCCTGGGCTCGTCTGCATGAAACAGGTTCCTATTCTCGTAAAAGGTAGGTGGTCCTTAACACTCAGCTATGCGCATCAGGCACCCTCTGAAGTCAAGACAGACATAAAGTACTTGGATTATTATCTAGAACTGATGTTACGTACATGTAAGTTAAGTCCACTAACCCAGTGGAAAGGTTCATCCTTTTCAAAGGTTCATCATTTGACATTGATCAATGTCAAACATCAAAAGAAAAAAAAAAAAAAAAAAAAGCAAAAAAAAGCCCAGACTCTACTCTAGAGCTGCTTTGTGCAAAATGGTAGCCATCTGCCGTACCCACCCATTGAGATCACATATGTGGCTGGCTAGTCCACAGGGAGATGCGCTATAAACGCAAATACCTACTGGACTTTGAGAATGTAGTGTGCATAAGAGAATGTCAAAACACCTCTTTGTAAAATTAATTGCATGCTGAAATAATATTTTGGACGTCCTGGGTGAAATAAACTGTATGAGAATTAATTTAATCCATCTCTTTACTGTTTTTGATGTGACTACTAGAAAGTTTAAAATTACATATGTGGCTCATATTATATTTGTATTGGACTGTGTCGCTCTTGAACCCAGTTCTGACATTCATTTGCTGTGTATCCTTGGGGAAGTAGGTTAACTTCTCTGTACCTGCAATTCCTCGACTATAAAGTAATTGAGTTGTGAAGATGAAATGATTTGATATACGAAAAGCACTTAGAAAAATATTTGCAATGTAGAAAATTTAGCTATTATCACAGTTTTCTTTCTTTCTTTCACTCTTTCCTGCTTCCTCCTTTCCTTCCTTGCTCCCTCCCTCCCTTCCTTCCTTGCTTCCTTTCTTTCATAAAAGAGTTTCAGTGAGCTACAGTTACAAATCAGAGATGAACCGTTAGAAAGGGGTTGAATTGGAATGCATTTCTGTATTTCCAGCCAACTGTTGTAGCTATGGAAAGCATCTAAAGTATATTGCTGATAATGGAATAATAATAATTCAATTAGCTCTCAAAAGAGTTTCACAATCTTTTAAAAGTGTGAACTCCCATAGAGCCTTCTTGTTTTGTGTCTGCAATGACAATAAACACACAAAGCAGGTCCAGCAGGTCCAGCACGCATTGTAGTATAAACAGACAAATGTTTCTGGTTGTTTACTGTAAACAAGAAAAAATTACACTGGAATTTGTGAGTTGTTTAATTAGAATCTGCAATTTACTTGTGTGTTTCCTTTTGCTAGTTTCTTCTCCTAAACTACTTTTAATTTGCTTAGAAGTGAGCCTAAAACCTATAACATGTGGACACTTCTAAGGACGGAAAATCCGAAAGCTCTGGTTGGATTGGAGGAGGGTGATTAAAAGAAAAAGGGGAAATAGAAAAATTGCAGTTACTGTAATTTAAGGGACATGATAGGATATCAAGAATATGATATGTCATTCAAGAATTGCTTGCACACGTAAGAATCTATCCACACGCCCTGGGATATATAAACAGGAGTAGAATCATAGGAGAGTTTCTCTTTTATGTGATATGTATCATTGCTCCAATGCTTTTTAGGGGGGACTGATTTTAATTTTTGACTCCATAATTTAAAACGAATGTGATGGATATAGAGAAAAACAGCAAAAATGATGAAAGGATTAGCCAATAAAATACCTGAAAACAAAGCATTTTAACACAAGAGTTTTTTAACCCTTAACATGAAAACCCACAGAGTTTTTAAACTGGGAAAGGGATGAGTGACAATTTAACAAAATTGGAAATGACAAATGAGACTGAGGCCATGAGTCTAACAAGTGAACATGGGCATTGTTACATGATTGTCTCAGGTGCATCCCTGCCACCACCTACGTGCTTTCAAGCTCATGTTTCTTATTTCTTCTCATGCATTTGACATTTTTGGAGGAAGGGGGCACAGATCTCCTTCTTCCATGTGCCCTAATACCCTGTACCTCTCTCTAACATGATGCTCAACCCTCTGTATTGTGATTTTCCACTTTTGCGTGAGTCTCTCTAGATCTCCAAGGACAGGAACTCAAGCCTTCTTTTTCCATTTTCCCAGAACCTGGCAGTGTCCTCGTATGTTGCCTGAATGCATGAATAAGCATAGGGACGTTAAATTTTCTGGAAAGGGTATTTTAGAATAATTTGAGATAATTAGTTTGTTGCCATTAGGACCATTACAAATAGTTCCTTAATAATCCTTGATTTTAAGACTGAGGATGAAATGAGTTGATGGTGCATTGTTACAGGAGTTTTAGAATCAAACAGCTCTTTTTCTAGGTTGGACAAGTTGCTTAACCTTTCTGAGGCTTATCTTCTTATCTGTAAAATTGGAACAGTCATACCTAATGCCCTGTAGGGTGAGTGTGAGCTTGTAATTAAAATGCAATTATGCACAAAAAGTAGTTAAGCTAAGTGTCTGTCATCATATAAGCACTACATCATTCATTCATTCAGCAAGTATCTATTACTATGTGACAAGCACTAAGGATATAGCAGGTGTTAAGAATATAACAAGGTGATTATCATTATTATAAGATATGAAAGCTTTAGGTAAAATTACCTGTCCATGATGCTCTGTCTCCCATTGCCAGGAGGCCAATGCCAGGGTTGCTGTTACGGACCAGTAAACCCCATCTAAAGCAGAATGTTGGGAACGCAGGTAACCCTGTCCACCGGTAATCTGCAATCTGAAGGACTCATGAGAACAGGCTGGTCTCGAGACTGACTCTCCCTGTTGGCCCAAAGCTTCCAGTGTTGAAAATCCCATCTGACTCCAAAGACCTTCCAGACTACTCAGTCTGAGATTACTAGCATTAGATCTGGCAAAGAAACACTCAGAAAGATTTACCTTAGCCCTTCCTGGAATCTACTGTGGCTTTCTAGAATTTAGATTTATTAAGGAAAGTTTAATATGTACTGAAAGGAAAGCAGACTTCTTTCTTGACTGTGGCACATGCAATGAAGGTTTCGCTTTCACAGCCCTAGTTCCTTCGCAACCGCTTGCTGGGTCTGTTGCCAGAATGGACCCCAATTTCTTTTTCCTCTTCCGTGTGTTTCCTGTGATCTCAGTAGGAACAAGGAGATAAACACATGATACCCCTCATCACTCAATCTGGAAAATTCAGCCTGCTCCAATTCAAAAGCCAAGTCCTAAAAGAAACTGGGACATCCTCTAAACCAGCAAGTTAGAAAATGTAGCAGATCCAAAGACAAGATGATTATGCTCTTAGTTAATTTTGATATCCCTCCTTGATTTCTTATTCAGAAGAGTCTATCTGGAGGGCTATTTCCGGGAGTATCTCCTCTGGCAGAGGCTTTCCTTTCTTAATTTAGGGAAAAGAAGAGTTGGAGAGAGAAATGGGCCCTGATGGAGAAGAGAGAGAGGTTACACTAAAAAAAATATGATCAAAGGCAGATTCTGATTTTTTAGGTCAATTAGAAAAGTTGATCACTTTGGAAGACTATTGAAGTCTAAATGAAGTCGTAGAAATGATTTATTTTGCCGGAGAGACCTGTGTCTCTACAGGTTAATGGTTTCATTGGATGTGTAAAACAGGATTACAGGGGTCCAGGAGGTGAACAGTAACAGAGTGATTGTTTTTCTCTCTCCTCTAAGGAATTCAACTAATTCTGCTTTCTCTTTTCTCTTCTTCATTTCTCTGTCTCCCACCTCCTCTTCCCCTTAGAACCAATTGGTTGTTTGAATCTGCCCTTGAGTAGGCCTTAGATTGTTCCCAAGAAGTTGTGGTTCTGCTGGAATGCTGGCCATTCTCATTTGAATTCTTAGGCGGGACAATCTTTCTCTCTCCAAAACGTTTGGTCCTGGGGCATGTTCTTTTGAACTTAAGTTAAAGATGTGCTAATATTACGGCTGACGTCCAACGGATGAAAAGACAATCAGTCCCCGATGGAAGGCAAGTAAATGTCTGTGCATCGTTGCCAGTCTCTGTGCTGGGAGCTGTGTGACCCATCAGAAGCCCCTTAAAACTTCAGAATGACTGCATTAGATGATTAGAACCCCATTTTTAGTTGAGGAAACGAGTGTTCAAATACTTGATTTTCTAAAGGTTGTACAGCTAAAAGTGACTAGAAGAATTTGGACACAGTCTGAGTCAGTGCAGATCATTCCTGTTCATGCAGACACCTCCTCAGCTACCAGGACTCCCTGTACGCACTCCCTGTACACACCTTGGCTTCCTTTAAGGTCACAAGTGCTTCTTGAATTCATGTATCCTGCGTTTTCCAGAATGAATAATGCAGGTCAGCACAGAATGAGAGCTGAAGGGTTTGAGAAAGAAAACCAACATTGTGTCAGGAAACTCTGTGCCACAAACCTACAAGATCCCATCTGGTTGAGGATAAGATACACCCTGCTCACATGAAATGGAAAATGGGACCTGCTCCTTCAACCAAGGAATTCTGCCTTTCCAAGGACCAATGTGGGACTAAAGCAAAATCGTAGCCCTTGGATGAGGAGAAATAAACCAGCCCAAAAGGAATGGAATTCAAAGTGGAAGATTCGAAGAGGCAAAGGAGATACCAAAAAAGAGTTCATAAAGAAGATCGAGTTGATGTACACATGGTTTACATCTATTACTACTTGTGTGAGTTGAATTGAACATAAAAATGTTTAAGTAGCCAATCTCACGTGCTGTACTGCAGTGGACATGGCCCTAGAATCACGGGTAGCAGGGATTGCCAGAGTGTAAGGGAAAAGTCCATGGATTTCACCAGGATGATCTTCTGGAAAGAAACCTCCAGTTGCCCAGATCGTGGCGCTGACAAATTACTCAGGGAAACAGGGAAGACGGGTGTGGAAAGATGGAGACAGGAGAGGGAAACAGCTTTACTTAATTTTCTTTACTTCAATTTTCCCAACTTACATCAACCTTCCCCCTACATGAACCTGTCCCAAAGCCTACCATGTGACACCAAAGGGCACAGTCGAAACCATCCAGAGCTGCGCAGAGAAGTGCAGAGATGCTCTGGGCATGGTTGCCTGCGTGAATGGTATTTCCGGCTTCCTGTCATCTTAAGAAAAAGGAAGTGCAGGAGTGAGTCTGTGTGTGTGTGTGTGTGTGTGTGTGTGTGCGTGAGCGTAGGCTTGTGAGTTTCTCACTGTGTGTGTGAGATTTCGTGTGTGTTTCCGGGTGAGTGAGGTGAGGCTGGCTGCCGGGCAGAGACAGTCAATGTGGCACATTTGTCCACCTTGGAGTCAGCCTGAGTGCCCAGTGACACTCTCCATTTCCTCTGGTCTGGGAATGATTCTTTTTGATTACCTGTTTGGTTTTACTCCCATATTTCTGTGCTACTACATCTGCTTTTTATTTTCTCTCAATTACAAAAGCAATATAGACTCGATGAAGACAATTTGGAAAATAAAAAAGACGGAAAATCACACTGGCCCCTAATTCTGTCACTCTGCAGTAGCTATTCACATTTGGTCATGCATCCTTTCAAGCGTTTAGTTTTACAAAAATGGGTTGATACCCTACACACAGTTAAGTCCCCTACACATCAACAAGTTCCATTCCCAGAGTGCATTCGTAAGTCCAATTTGTTCGTTAAGTTCAACAAAGTTAGCCTAGGTACCCAACTAACACAATCGGCTATGTAGTACTGTATTGTAATAGGTTTATAATACTTTTCACAAAAATAATATATAAAAAACAAACACAAAAAATAAACATTTTTAATCTTACAGTACAGTACCTTGAAAAGTACAGTAGTACCAGCTACATCACGGCTGCTTTTACGCTTGCTTCCGGACATCCTGGGCTTGAAATAAAGACACTGTACTACGGCACTGTACACAGTTCTGTACAGTAAAGTACACAGAAGCACAACCACTTGTAGAGGATGCACGCACGTGACAACATACACCAGACCCATGAGCTACCTTACGTGACAGGACATGGGAACGCATGTTTGCATCTTTGAAAGTTCGCGACCTGAAGGTTCATAGGTAGGGGACTTACCATGTTGCTTTGTAACCTGTGTTTCCCTCTTGACTTTGAGCTTTTTTTTTTTTTTTTTTTTTTTTTTTGGTTCGCGGGCCTCTCCCTGCTTTTGCCTCTCCCGTTGCGGGGCACAGGCTCCGGACGCGCAGGCTCAGCGGCCATGGCTCACGGGCCCAGCCGCTCCGCGGCATGTGGGGTCTTCCCGGACCGGGGCACGAACCCGTGTCCCCTGCATCGGCAGGCGGACTCTCAACCACTGCGCCACCAGGGAAGCCCTTAATTATCTTTTGTTTCCTTGGATTTTGATATCTGAAAACCGGATTCCTCTCTGGAGGAAGCACTGTACACACCGCCAAGTTGAAAGGGCATACAGAACTCCAAAAGTGTAGAATATAAAAAATAAAATCAGCAAGCCAAATATTTAAAATTTAATAAATCGATCTTTGGGTCTCTAACCCTTTATGCTTAGGATGGACACATGGGGTGATTCAAGATTTCAAGCAAGAGTTTCATATCAGAATTGTCCTCTCTAGACTCAAACAATATTCCAAGAGTCTTAAATGTATAGCTTTCTATTTAAGAATTTTAAGAATGTATTAAGGAATACATTTAAGAATCTTAAATGTATAGCTTCCTTTTAAAATGCTGATTGTTAGCAAGGTATACAAATACACAGACCCTGGGGAGGCAAAAAGCATTCACTCCCTCCCTCCGTCGCATATCAGCTCTGTTTCCATCACTCCGCTCTTGTGGCTGCAAGCCAATCCCTGTGGTAAGGCATTTAAAAACAACCGTGTGGCTCCATGAAGTCTGGAGAATGATGCTGTTACCTGCCCGGCTTCAATGTATCTTTGTTTGCTTCCCACAGAAAAAACAATTTAATCACGGGCGGTTTACAGCCTTGATTAGAGTGGGAGGTTCAGTACTTGAAGCGCTGGCAAAACTCAGCCAACAGATTCATGGTTTTATTTATTTATATTTTATAAAGTAAGCTTTTAATGGCTCACGGGTGATTGAATGCAGAATTTCATAGTCTATACTACTGACCTCTGTTAGAGCTGGGGGCCCTTGATTTTGCCAAGAATCTCTGGCTGTGTATATAAGATACCAACAGAACCAAGATGGAAAAGGCAATAGACTAGCTAGTTTGTCTGTGTGACAATTCTGTTGCTAATTTTTTAAGCGATCCAACCAATATAACACAACTAGGGAGGGGACAGGCATGCAGCATGCCAGTGGAATTTTGCCCCAGGAAACATGCCCTTGTGAGTCTTTTTATACAGATTTTACTGAGAAAAATTAGTTGTTTGTGTTAACTTGTAAGCTGTATAACAGAGTAGAGTATTCATCTCACTTACTTGAAATCCACGTATTAAATTTAGTTGGAATAAGCAGGTTTTTTAATGATTATTGTAATATAGGTCATGATGATTGAAAATAGTTTAAGATTGTCCTTGAGTATTAGGCTTTTCCTGCTGCCTTGGGTTCTTGTTATTTATGTTCGTATATTTCTATGAAATTCAGGCTGTGGCTGACTGTCATTTTGTGAGGGTGATAATATGGAGAAGTGTTGGCTTTAATTTTGGGGGGACTTTGCAAGAAATCAGTATCATCTATTTATTTTAATCCATTTTATTTCTTTAGTTTGATCATTTTTCATCCTAGTCAAAAGAGATAACTGCTACTTCTGACTCAGTGAAAAGCAAATAGTCTAATTTGTAGCGGGATTTAGGAGCATTTATGACACCATAATAGAAAATAAAATAGAAGCAAAACGTAAAACATAGGGACATTCAAAACCCGAATCCTCGGTCTCCAAGTGTTTCATTTCCCAGCCCTGCCCGCCTTTCTGCCTGCACCTCTGTGAAGCACCTGGCTTGTCTTGCTTTCTGCCATGTTCTCGTTCTTTCTTTCACACCAGTAGCACCCACATGTTAACACGAGTCTCTGGTACTACTTACAGTTTTCTGTCTTTTAAATGCCTTTTCATATTAAAAAAAAAAAAAAGGAAAAATAAAAGAAAAAAGGTTGAGAGAGATCGAATTATCTTCTGCCTTTTTCTCCCTTTCTCCCTCCTCCTCCCCCTCCCAGGAAAAGACAGCTTCAGATGCTAGGGATCAATATGCTTTTTTAAAAGTTAATTTCTTTTTTTAATGAATAAGTTGAATTTAAGGTGGGTTATTTTTAACTTCTATTTTTTAAATTAATTTTTATTGGAGTAGAGTTGATTTACAATGTTGTGTTAGTTACAGGTGTACTGCAAAGTGAATCAGTTATACATATACGTATATCCGCACTTTTTTAGATTCTTCTCCCATATAGATTATTACAGAGTACTGAGTAGAGTTCCCTGTGCTATATAGTAAGTTCTTATTAGTTATCTATTTTATATATAGTAGTGTGTATATGTCAATCCCAATCTCCCAATTTATCCGCCCCCCCCGTAACCATAAGTTTGTTTTCTACATTTGTGACTCTATTTCTGTTTTGTAAATAGGTTCATTTGTACCATAATTTTAGATTCCACATATAAGCAATATCATATGATATTTGTCTTTCTCTGTCTGACTTACTTCACTTAGTATGATAATCTCTAGGTCCATTCATGTTGCTACAAATGGTATGATTTCATTCTTTTTTATGGCTGAGTAATATTCCATTATATGTATGTACCACATCTTCTTTATCCATTCCTCTGTTGATGAACATTTAGGTTGCTTCCATGTACTGTCTATTGTAAATAGTTCTGCAATGAACATTGGGGTGCATGTATCTTTTTGAATTATGGTTTTCTCTGGATATATGCCCAGGAGTGGGATTGCTGGATCATATGGTAGCTCTATTTTTAGTTTTTTAAGGAACCTCCATACTGTTCTCCATAGTGGCTTTATCAGTTTACAGTCCCACCAACAGTGTAGGAGGGTTCCCTTTCTCCACACACTCTCCAGCATTTATTGTTTGTAGATTTTTTGATAATGGCCATTCTGACCAGTGTGAGGTGATACCTCATTATAGTTTTTTTTTTTTTTTTAAACGTCTTTATTGGGGCTCGTTGTAGTTTTGATTGGCATTTCTCTATTAATTACTGATGTTGAGTATCTTTTCATGTGCTTTTTAACCATCTGTATGTATTCTTTGGAGAAAGGTCTATTTAGATCTTCCACCCATTTTTTGATTGGGTTGTTTGTTCTTTCGATATTGAGCTGCATGTGCTGTTTGTACATTTGGGAGAAAAATCACTTGTCAGTTACTTCACTTGCAAATATTTTCTCCCATTCTGAGGGTTGTCTTTTCGTTTTGTTTATGGTTTCCTTTGCTGTGCAAAAGCTTTTAAATTGAATTAGGTCCCATTTGTTTATTTTCATTACTCTAGAAGGTGGATCAGGAAAGATCTTGCTGAGATTTTTGTCAGAGAGTGCTCTGCCTATGTTTTCCTCTAAGAGTTTTATAGTATCTAGCCTTACACTTAGGTCTTTATTCCATTTTGAGTTTATTTTTGTGTATGGTGTTAGCATGTATTCTAATTTCATTCTTTTACATGTAGCTGCCCAGTTTTCCCAGCACCACTTATTGAAGAGACTGTCTTTTCGCCATTGCATATTCATGCCTCTTTTATCATAGATTAGGTGGCCATAGGTGTGTGGGTTTTTCTCTGACTTTCCTGTTCCATTGAACTATATTTCTGTTTTTGTGCTAGTACCATACTGTTTTGATGAATGTAGCTTTGTAGTATAGTCTGAAGTCAGGGAGCCTGATTCCTCTGGCTTAATTTTTTTAATTTTATTTTTTTAATGAAGTATAGTTGACTTACAATGTTGTTTTAGTTTCAGGTGTACAGCATAGTGATTCAGTTATATATATATATATATATATATATATATATATATATATATTCTTTTTCAGATTACTTCCCCTTATAGCTTATTTTAAAAATATTGAGTACTGTTCCCTGTTGTATACATTAGGTTCTTGTTGTTTATCTATTTTATGTTTAATAGTGTGTATATGTTAATCCCAAACTCCTAATTTATACCTCCCCCCTCCCTACTCCGTCTAATTTAAACCCTTTACAATGTGTCCAGCTTTTCTACTTGGCCCTTGTGGGAGTTTTGCTCTATAACCACCTCTGTCTTATTATAGAAGCAAAATCATCATTGCATTTTCTTGATTACTAGTGCAGCTTTTCATTTTGGGGGATATTTGTCTTCTGTTCAGAAATTTTAAATTTTGACCTGGTCTGTTTTAACAACTTTTTCTTTATAATTTGCATCTTTTATTTCATGTGTCAGAAAACTATTTCCAATTTTGATATGCTAAAGATATTCTAACACAATTTATTTTTTAAAGCTTCTTTGCTAGTGAAAGAGCATACTAACCAAATAAGATACCAAGACAACATACATAAATGAGGTTTGGTCTAAGCAACTGATAAACACTGTCACCCTACCCAAGACCAATATATATGTATTTATCTCTTACCTTACCTTATCTGTCCAAATTGAATCAGGGCCTCCTAAAAACAATAGCTAACATTTATTACTGATTACATGTTGGAACTATGCTAAGTGCTTTACAGACATGTTTTATTTGATTCTCACACAAACTCTGCAAGATAGCTATTATTATCATCCCTGGTTTACAAATGAGGGAAGTGTCACATAAAAGTAAGGAGTCTGGTAAGCAACAGAACCAATACATGAATTCAGGAAGCCTCTGTCCTTAGTCACTGTGGAATGCTAAGGACATTTACTAGCACATACAGAATGCTAGTAATTGCTCCCTTTGCCTTTGGGATTTCTCTTGGTTCTGCTTCTTTTCTTCTTCTATCTAGCATTCGTTTCTTCCACTCCTTTGCTTTTGACTTAGATTCCTACTTTTTGCTTAGGCTCTTTGAATTGGAAGCTCTGTTTTAATGATCTGCCCAGCTTTGATTTAATACTAACTTTTATTGCTACCTACTACCTTTGGCTCCACTTCCAAACCTTTGAGCTTTCTTTCCATCCAGTGCTCAGGGCTGAGTCTGCTGATTGCCTAACAGGGAATATGTGCTATTCTCTTCCTGTAACTCTAATAGCAATTTATGACACATCCAATACCTCCTTTACATACCATTTGTTCACTTATTTATCCATTCATTTAATCAATGGTTCCCTTCTTCCCTCCCTCCCTCCTTCCCTTTTCCTTTTTCTTTCTCTCTTTCTTTCTTTCTTCCTCTTTCTTTCTTCCTCTTTCTTTCTTTCTCTTTCTTTCTTTCTTTCTTTCTTTCTTTCTTTCTTTCTTTCTTTCTTTCTTTCTTTCTTTCTTTCTT